>NW_017728913.1:12001831-12025648 GCF_001723895.1 Crocodylus porosus
GTCTAATAAAAGATATCACATCTACTCAAAGAACTTTGCCTGCCTGTGCATATCAGAGGCAGTCACAATTCCTGAATGCAGGGTGTCAAAGACAATCTACCTCCCCCATGTGTGCTTGCAGGCACGAATTCCCCAAAATAGGGCAGTATAGGTAGGTCCACTCCACCCCACCTAGTTCTGCTGTAGCCCATGCAGCTGCCAGTTCAGTCTGGGAGTCCAGGCTGCACTCTGGTATATGAGGGCCTCCAAAGTGGTGCAGTGGATACGTGGGTTGTTCAGAGAGTGATTATGCCTCTGTGGTCACAATCCCTTCCAAGCAATCCTTGGTTGATCAGGTTTTGGCTAAATGCCATAATCAGTAATAAAACCTTTACTTTTTTCTTTTTTAAAATGCAAGTGCAAAAGCCCAAAATGCCTTCCATGCCTTCCAAGGAAATTACCACAAAACAAAGCATCAAACCCACAGAAATACTTTCTTTTCAAGAGAGCTCACATTTCATCGAGCATTGCCTTTGTCAAGGTGACATAGCCAAACCCACTGATGTTTCAGCTATGCAGTCTAAAATTGCAACTGTATTAACTCAGCCTTGCTTATAGGTACCTCTAACCTTTGTTAACCTACCAAATCCCTGCTCTTCTGTGAGTATTCAAGTCTCTCTCTCATACCTGGCTTTTCCCCTCTGGGGCTAGCATTTTTTGCTAAAGGGCTATTTTGTAGAGCTTGGTTATGTCTTAATATATAAGATGCTTACACTGAAGTTTAGGTCCCTTGACCTAGGGAAGTTTCTTAATGAACGAGGTTAGGGATACAGGGATAATCTGGTGAAGGAAGAAACCTAGTTGCCTCACAAAGGAGATTCAGGTCACCTAGTCACTCAGTAGAGAGGCAACTACAGGTAGCCAATACAAGTGATACACATAGGGTGTGACTGAATTCTTGCTCCCCTTCGAGCTTAGGTGTTCAACTCAGGCCTGTAGGGAAAGCACCTCCATCATTTCAGATTTCTGACTGATCAGAAGACAGAGACCTACCTAAACTTACAGCCATATTCAAGTGAATGTGAAAACACTTTATAGATTTCATAGACATTAGGGCTGGAAGGGACTTTGTAAGATCATCGAGTCCAGCCCCCTGCACCAGAGGCAAGAAGTCAGCAAGGGTCAAAGGATCCCAGAAAGATAAGTGTTCAAATGTTTCTTAAAGGTGTCCAGAGTAGGTCCTTGCACCACCTCTGGAGGGAGTCTATTCCAGGCCTTGCCTTGGGGGCTCGGACAGTAAAGAAGTTTTTCCTTATGTCCAGCGGAAAACAGTCTTGGAGGAGGTGTGACCATTGGACCTTGTCATCCCTGCTCTGGTGAACAGGCATTCCCCCAGATTCTGATGCCCACCCCTTATGTACTTACAGGCAAAACATAACCTGTTTTGTTCACTCTTGGGGTGGTGATGTTTAGAATGGCAGTACTCATCTTTTGCCGACTGGCAAGAGCCCAGGAAATGGGAAACCTGGATCCTAGGCCCTCCTCAGCTTGTGAGTGTATTTAGACCCTACCTCCCATTTCCTGGGTGGGATGTTGATTTTCCAGCACCAACGCCAACTTATAGGATATAGAGAGTGATGCCCTTGCCGAATCTGGTCCTCTGGGCAGACAAGTATGCACGGTTCCTGGTGCTAAAAAAGGGGCAAGCAAGAATGCATGACTTTGTAGCCTCAAGGTTAGGCTCCTCTTTTGGGAAGAATGGGGTCCTGGGTTCTGGCCCCTCCAGTCAGATTGTTTTTATCTTTTTTAAACAATGGCTGTCTAACATAAAGTGAATAAATAGACCAGCAGCAGGCACCAGGACTCTGGATTCACTAATACTAGGGTACTGCCTATCACAAGTCATGTACTCCCTTTCTTGCTATTCTTCTGACTCCATGAATCTGACATTCTTGGCTGCCCAGTGGACCAGCTCCAACAGGACAGTAGGGCAGCCCCCACTTACTGTAGCCTGCAGCTTCATGGCAGGGCTCCCTTGCCTGGAATTTGGTTATAGATGCCCTGTGTGTCTTACAGATATCAATGAAGTTACTTTTACAGCAGCCTGATGACTCATATTTCCTTATTTTACAACAGGGGACAGAAGCTAAATGCTTTTTGTAGCACTGAAAGTGAATCATGAGTCTCAGTCTAGTTCCTTAAACACAAGGCCATTCTTCCAATCCTCGATCATGTTGCGTATTCCAGTACGTGTGGTATCTTCTCAGGGCCATAACAGCTGATTTCATGTACTTAATGCCAAAAATAAGACTTGATCTTTATTCAGTAATTATTTGCTGGTTTCCATATTGCATATTTGGGAATATAAGAGACTACAGTATTTTCTTTTCGCTTATCTTGAAAACTCTTTGCTTTTACTTTGTTGGAAATAACAAGCTTTAACAAACTCCTCATCTGTTTGGGTGTGAAAGGAGATTGCTGGATGTAGAACTCCACATGAATATCTCAAAATTACTAAGTCTGCAGACTGTGGGCTGACTTAAATTGACAAAATCATGTTTCTAATGTTGGCATGAGATACTCAGTGTTGGCATGGCTAGATGGAAGATGCTAAACATTTCTAAACATACATATTTTTCCAACTATTGTATATGGTCCATATCCACATATAGATCCAACTACTTTGAGTTGTTGTGTGGCTCTCTCCATGAAGAATTTCAGACACTTGTTGGTTTACTTAAGAAAAATTATTTCGAATAACATTTTGTTACAATTCCTTATCACTTTCATACTATCTTTCCCAGTAACAACACTAATACATGCCACAATGAAAGACTACATGGAGGTTGTATAAATATCTAGCTGATTAATTTTCAGGTCAATGAGTGCTTTGCTTGAGGTAAGACTGTAGGATTTGACTACCTTGTAATCTTATTACTGTATCTGGGGAGGTGTGTGTGTATATATATATTTTATAGATAGGCAACTAAGGTTTTGTGTGTGACTTTCTGGTTATGGATTCCAGTACTCTGAAAGTGCAGATGTTTTTGGTTTTGTTAGTGATTATGTTTGTAGACAGTTGGAACTTCTGAGAGGTTAGAGGTGACTTGTATAGCAGAGATGGCACAAATTTGGGGAGAAAATAAGTTGCTGCAAGAGATATGGGCTACATATGAACATGACGAGCTGCTGGCAAAAGTATTCAAGTATTATGAATGACTTTATAAAATAGCAGATGTGGAAGAAAAGGGTGCCAAGAAGACCAACACCACCTCTGCGGGAAGCTGTTGGCAAGCAGAAGTTAATGATCCAACAAGGCACCATGCAGAAAGGAGTAGTTTTTCCAAGAATCTAAAAATGTGGATGAGGTTGTTGAGAGCAAGATTTCCAAGGGAGAGCAGAGGAATAGTATATATCAAATAAAGATGTGCAATACAGTCCTGAAATTTTTAAGCCTTAAAACATCTAAGTAAGGGAAATTCCAATTTATAAACCATTACATTAAAAACAGTAAGTACCAGGGTAAAACAATCTACCCAAGAATTTTATGGAAATGGAAAGATAAATGTGCTGCACCAGCATATAGATGAGTAATGCTAAACATAATAGAATATTATCTTAATAAGGATATGGTCAGAAGATGAAATTTGTGCTTCTGGTTTGGTTAATTTGTGCTTGGAAAGTACATACCTCTGTTATTGATATTGAATCAGGATAGTCATAATATTTACAGTCAGCTAGCTATAAGCATAGTGAGAATAATGTGGGTGTTGCCGCCAATACCAGGCCACCCAGTAGACATCTTTGTTCATTCATGATAATCACTAATGCCTAAAATGTTGAGTTTCTATACATATATTTTTACTATGGCAACTATGCTTTTTCCATTACATTTTATCATAGAATCATAGAATCGATGAGTCAGAAGGGACCTAGGCAGATCATCGAGTCTGATCCACCGCCATGGACAGGAATGAGCACTGGAGGTGGCAGGGGTCATAAGACCCCAGCCAGGTGCCTGTCCAGTCTCCTCTTGAAGATTTCCAGGGAAGGTGAGAGCACCACCTCTCTGGGAAGCCCATTCCAGGCTCCGGCCACCCTTAAAGTGAAGTAGTTCTTCCTAATATCTAACCTAAACCTATCCTCCCTCAGCTTGTGGCCATTGTTCCTGTTGACTCCAAAGGGGGGTCCTGGTGAACAGACTTTCCCCGAGTCTCTGCTGCTGGCCCCTGATAAGGTTGTAGGCAGCCACAAGATCCCCCTCCTCTTGTGGAGACTGAAGAGATTCAGGTCCCTCAGGCTCTTGATTAATTTATAGTGGTTCTGCACTACAAATGTCCAGTTTGCATTGGGTACACTTTTGCTGTACACTTTTGTGAGTCACTTTTCTGACAATCTATCTTTGCAGCTCAGACTTCATGCTGGTAGTCAGAGAGATGTGTTATAATTATGAATCAGACATTGGTTTTAAGGCTTGTAGACCTCTCTCATAAATCTTCAGTTTCACCAGCCATTTGCAATATTCATATGTCTGTCACATTCAAAAAATATCTAGACAGGGTAGCACCAACTACCAAGGAATTGCTAGGCACAATACCATATTATGTCTGCGGATTGTACCTAATTAGGCATTAAGTAGCGTTTGACAACTAGCTGGCACATGATCCAAGTCTTTATTATTTATCAGCGGTATGAGTGGTTTGTGGTCAGTCAAAAGTTGAAATGACTCTCTGGAAGAACTATTCTATAAATTTTTCACATGCCTCTGTTACAGCGAGACACTCCTCAGTCTGAGCAGAATGATTCATAGCATCAATGAATGTCTCTGAGCAGTATGTAACTGCCTGACCACTATGGCTATGTTATAATACTTTGCCAATCTCTAACTCCTTGAATCCACTAGTAGTTGGTTAATGGCCATCATAGAAAGTAAGTATGGGCACTTCAGGTAGAAATATCACTCTGTTGAATACTTTAGTATAGTTCTCAAATATGAAGTATTTTCACTTTCTAAGAGTTCATTCTAAAGATGTATTATTGCAAATCTTAGCCTCAGATTAATTGCATTTTGAAATGAATTTCTGTTCATTCATTGTTCTGTTCATTTATTGTTATTGCTTTCCAAATAGGTTTTGCCTTCCCTGAATCTGGTTTTAAGCTTAGAGAGTGTTTCCTAAAACCTTAGCTGGTTTTGATATTGCTACTTATGTTTAGTGAGCACTAGATCTGAAAAGTCGATTGATTCCAAAAATATAGACAGCCTTTTATCATATTTTTCTTCTTGATGGCAATGTATCAAAACATTGCCTATACAAGGATCTACCCCTTTCCAGGTGCTTCAATAGCTCTGTCATTTTTTTGGGAATATATTGGGAGTGGTAGTAATGCCAAAAGGAGGTCTGTGGAAATATTACCATCCAAAAGGAATAATAAAAGTAGTTAACTTGGCGCCATCTGGGTGTAAAGGAATCTGCCAAAAACCATTTGCGGCATTTAAAAGGGAAAATACTTGGGCATTAATCTTGGAACAAGGTTGCCCGGCGTGGGTAGGACACTATTTCTCTGGACTGCTTTACTTAAGACATTCAGGTCAAAGAGTGTGCTGACTCGTCCATTTTTTTAGGCCCTGTAACCGCTGATAAACATCATTCAGCAGTATTGAAATTTCTTCTTAGGAAGCACTGAATTTAAATTGCTGTCGCTATCTAGATGCTGTAAACAATTACTACATCACTTAGTTTAGTGATTACCTTAATAGTCTGATTTCCTCAGATACTTTGGTGTCAATTTCTTCCAGGTGGTACACAAGTGCCATTGCCACAGCTACACCATGGCTTATTGAGTCATTAATTTTTGAATCACTGGAGACATGCACTAAGGAGTACATTTCCTGTAACATTATAGTTTATTACAGCCATTACATACTCTTGTATTCACTATTTATTTCAAGTGCCTAAAATATTCACACTCACTTGTCCCACCCCACCCCACCAATCCAAATCTCCTCCTTCTTTGTTCCTTCCTAGCCCAAATGCTTTTCCTTAGCTTCCTAAGGTCTTTTCTCTTGCTTCTCTTCTGTTCTTTCAGACTGAGAATGTTCTTTCCTGGGTTTTTTTGCTAACCTGCTCAAGGATCTGAGGG
The DNA here is from genome assembly GCF_001723895.1 of Crocodylus porosus. Lineage (NCBI taxonomy): Eukaryota > Metazoa > Chordata > Crocodylia > Crocodylidae > Crocodylus > Crocodylus porosus. Next base: position 12,007,952 of record NW_017728913.1, read on the forward strand.
GCCTTATGACTGCCTTTCTGCCCCTACCTTGTTATTCTTGAAGAAATTCCTCCTTTCCTTCTCTAGTTGCTGCAGCAACCGGGTAGACATCTTTGTTGAATTATACAAAATTATTACTTTGTGTCTTTTCCTACAAGGATCTCGAAAATACAGAGCCCGATATGTATCTGAGTGAGAGATTATTTTTCCATGTATGTATTAATGCAAATTGTAGCTCATCTGCTATAGCAAATAATTGCACACTTTACTTAGATCCAGATGGATTTTCTGACATAACTCTTTCGGTTTTGTTCCTTTAGCTTGTTTTGTGCCATAGACATATTTTATTTTACCTATTTACCAATTACTGCCTTCTTCAGATCAATGCTAATATAGTGAATTTGACTGGTACAAACATGGGACTCTGGAACACTCCACTCATAATTAACTGAGAGCAAATCTTCTCTTTATTTACTTTATACCTATTCCACAATGGAAGTTGAAAATGAAAGAATCAGAATACTAGGCCCTGGAACAAGCAACCCATGCCATCCACATGTATTGGAGGGGTCACTGGGTGTATCTACATGTGCAATTAATGTGACTGAATATACTGTGGCTCAATTTGAGCCAGAGTAAACTAATCCCAATGTCACCATCTACACATGCATTTAAGTGCAACTGCCAGATACCACTTGTATTTGATGGGACTATCTGGCAGCACAGTAAAGTAGTCTACTGCTCCCTAATTGATGCACATGTGTAGATGGTGACACTTTGCTGCACAGCAAATTAGTCTGCTATACAGTATAGAATCTCATATAGATGCATCCACTGTGTCCCAGTTTTTAGGAGCGTTTGAGGACTGGCAAGATTGAGAGTGATTGTGGTTCTATCAGATAAATCACTAAATGAATGTGCCATCCACTCCACCCTGCTAAAGAGTGGGTAGACAAGCAAGGAATGAAGTGTATAGAATGAAAGTTGTGCTAATTTATCACTACTAGATGATACTTAACAAAGTATGCAATGTCCTTAAAAATCCTCCATCATGTATATAGTTACTGCTGTTTCCACTATGTCTAGGCTTGGCAGAATTCTGGGGGTTTTGGTAAGTATTGATCCCACCTCACTCTCACAGACTGACCAAAATATTTCCATCATTAATAATCAAAATTTATAGAAAGGACATAAGAAAAATGATGAATAATGGCATGTGTGATGCCAGGGGGAGCAGTCCAACAGAACCAGGCTGACTGTAGTTTGGACTCCAACTCCCAGAAACACTAGGGGACTTGGAACAAAGGAAGAGGAAGTAACAAAGCAGATGAGGGAGCTAGAGGTGAGGAGCCAGGACTGATGGCAGCTCAGCTGCTTAGGTGGCCGCAGTCCTCCAGTAATTACGTTTGTCATTAATAAACTGTTTTCTCCCTACACCCCTAATTTCTTACAACCATCAAAATTTAAATTGATGAAAATGGAAATAAATGCTTAAAAATAAACATTGATATTATCCATCAGAATTAGCCATCCAAATTATGTCCATTTCAACATTTCTGAATATAGAGAGCACCAACATGACAGGGGGAAGAGACTGAGGCCCTAGACACCTGCATTTTACTCTTTGCTCCCTTCTGTGGCTATGGGTAAGTAACTTAAATACACACAATAGCAAAAGGTTTTGAGATAGCCAGGTGAAAAGTCTGCTTCACTAATAAGTGTAACTGACATTATTTCCTTCATATCCCCTAGAGAGAATGCTCTCCAGTTCTGGTATTTTGCTATATTTGAGATTTTCAGTCTTCCATAACTTCATCCAGAATCTCTTCACCCTCAGTAAGAGCCAGGCTCTGCTTTTCTTTGAAAAGGTCCCCCTGTAGTAGCATGTCTCTTTCCATCCCCATCATATTCTGGCTTCTTCTATAGTTAACTATTTCTTCATGGTTTATCTGAATTTAGCAAGTGTCAATGTTAAAAAAACCCAACAACAATTATTTTGCCATAGAATTTAGTCAGCAACAACTTATGGAAAAGTCGCACAGAATCCTGACTACTCTTGAAAGAGGTTTTAAAAAAACCTGCTTTGTTCTTTCACAGCTGTTAAAATGTAATGATGTTAATGGGGATTAGTGAATTGGGGAATGGACACTAACTTCAGCAGGACTTCTCACAGGACCATTCCGCACATGTATTTAGTGAGCAAGATTTATACTATGCATGTGTGCATCATCATGAACACCCATACTATTATTATTATTAATACTAATTAATTGTTTGGAGTATTCAAACTTAGATAAATCTTGTCACTGGAGGTAAAAGGCAGAAAAATAAAATTAGGAGTATGATAGAGGTCTGTGAAATGGGCAGTATTTGATACAGATTCAACCTAATTTGCGGGGACAGTGATTCGATTCGCTGATTCAGATCACTATCCATATTTGATTCGGTGGAATCTAAATCTAAAGATTTGATTCAGCTATAGACACAGCCTTATATGTTTTTTCTATGTACCTTGAGGTACGAGATGCGACTTATGAATGCTGAGATGGTGGGGCAGATGGAGCGTCCCATGGGAGCGTGGGGAGGATACCCCATATGCTCGGCAGCAGAGCCAGAAGTGGACCGGAAGTACTTCCAGTGATTGACCATGGGGTGGACCCCAGGTGCCCCCCCCAGACTCAGGAGGCACAAGTCACTGAGCCAGGAGGTAGTGGGGGGGTTCCCCTGCGTGCTCCACAGCAGACCTGGAAGTGGTCTGGAAGTACTTCTGGTCCACATCTGGGTCTGCTGCTGAGTGTGTGGGGGACTGCCTTGTGCTCCCATGGGACTCTTCATCTGCCCCACCATCTCAGCGTTCATGAGCTGTGCCTGGTACCTCGAGGCACATAGAAAAAACATATAAAACTGTGTCTATGGCCAAATAATCGCATCTCTCTGAATCGAATCAGAGGCTTCTGATTTGATTTGGAGAGATTAATGGGTCTCCTGATTTGATTCAGATTTGAGATTCAGCCGCCAAATCAGGCCAAATCTTCTCTGAATCAAATCAGCAACTGAAGCTTTGCACAGCCCTAGACTGTGACTAAATAGCAAATGTAATCATCAACTATCCTCATGCATGGAATGTATTTACATCTTAATGCATGCTGATCAGCATATCCCTGATTCACAAAAATAGAAACATCTCAAAAAGAATAAAAAATATGAGGAATATGTTACTAGAAGATATGAAACAAGCAAATAGTTCCTAGTTGAGTGTGTGAAAAAGAGATCAGTTATCTTTTAAAAAAAATATTATTATAGGAGAGAAAGGAGGAAGAAAGTTCTAGTGACATCTTTGCATACTTGAGACTCTTGGTCCCATTGTTTTTATAGATCCTTGGGTTTTGTACAGCATATTAAGGAAGTCTAAAAAGAGTGCACTGTTAGTAATTTAGCATAAAGGGTACTTATTGGGAGTACATGCTTTTTATGTTTCATACTTCTCCAAAAGCATCAATCATTTATTTGTAACTATTTTCCTGTTCTGCACAAATTAGAATTGCAAACGAAACAAACTGGAAGGAATTAACTGATGTTTAGTTTCTTCCTTTTTTTTAAAAAAAAAACCTTCATGGTAGCAATGCCAGTATTTTTGCCCAGCCTCTTCCAGAACATTTACTAGTATGCTGATGTTACAGGTATTAGATCAACACACAGGATTTACCATTTGAGAAAATGTCATAAGGAGATGTCATTTAAAGAAATCCCTTCACACTTTATTCCTGGAGGGGAAGAGTTACTTCATCATGCAAAATTTGCCCCTGCATCTAGCAAATTTGGGGTAACTTTGCATATCTCTACTGTAGTTTTGTATCCTAATGACCCACCTCATTCCCTGACATGACTCCACTGGAACCATACTACCAAGGACTTTATCATGATTGTCACATGAGACACTGGGTGCAAATATGAAAAATTACTAGCCAACGCTGTATCAGCCACCAGGGGAGCAGGAATATGATATTTCTAGTTGACAGCAGTAACTAGTAGTTGAAAGGAAAGTTTTGTAGGTAACTGCCAAAAATCTGCACAAATGATTTAAACCTTCTGTACTGAATTTTATGTTGCGGCTCTTTCTCCCTGTGAAGACTTTTGAAGATGAGATATCTAGATAAAGACCTCTGAAACTCATAAACATGTATCATAAGAATGGAATGCAATAAAATAGAACAACAGAATAAAATAAAATAAATAAAATATTTGTTCAGAGACAAATAAGACTTTTGATACAATGAATATAGGCCAAATGTTAAAGTTGTTAATCATATATATGATTTTTGAAGAGCGTTAAGCATCATAGAGCCAGTTCTTACATTAATTGGATTCCCAAGAGTTAAAAATGTATCCTCAAAGAAAATGTATATCCTCTTGTTAAAGTCTGTTATGCCTTCAATATTTCTTCTTCTAGATGACATGTCAACAAACATGTTATACTTTCTCCGAAGATACTTGTGAATATGAGATAAATGTATTTACTATTTTTCTTCCTGGTTACTATTAATTCATATTTATGACTCGGTAAGAACTTACTCTTAATTTTACCACCGTGACTATTTGTCTATTTATATTCCTCTTAATGTTGATTGATGTTTAGGAATAGATAAGAATTAATATAGTTCTTGCTTTGATGTTAAAATTCTGAGTAGTATGATAAATTTGTAGTTATGTTTTCTTCCTTGATTCTTCCTTGGTATTTATTAAATGCTCTTCAATATAAGAAAATAATATTTCAAGAGAAATGGACACGATCAAATTTCAGCTGGAAATAAATTAAACAGTATGCTAATAACTAATAGCTTTTTCTTTCCTTAGTGTATACTCAGGAGCTAATTTTCAGATTAGCAAGAATAATTTGCAGATTTACATTTTGGCCAGCAAGAAGAGTTATTTTAGTAAAAGTCACGGACGGCTTGACTTTCACCAGTAGGTGATGCCGTCAATTACTGCATTCAAGATACAATCTCTGTAAAATCTGTGTGAATTATTTACAGCTAAATTAATGGTTTTTGTACAAGATATGTTTATTTGGATAGTAATACAGTGCCCTTCCATTTACAAACTGTATAATTATATAATTAGCCTTTTTGGGCCTAAGCAAACCACAGTATAATACGTAATTATAAATTTGGTAAATGTAATGCCATTAGAATTAGAAAGTGTGGTAAACATAGCAAAACACTGATAACACCATGACAGACTGGCATAGAGTAACCAGCACAGTATAACCAAGGGGATACTTCTGGAGGATCTTCTTTCTTCTGTTTTTTAAATTGTATCCCACAGTAATTAACCTTCTAGCTCTCATTAGCCAGGAACCTGATGTCACATTTTAGAAAAGTCTCTCTCTCGCTGTAATATTTACTGAACATTTTCTCAGATTTGTAGTAGCCCTTTCCTTATGGAGCTGTATCGATCAGGACCCTGAAAGGGAACACCTTGTTTTACACTCTTGTTAAATCCATGTAGTCTCACGAACTCCAACTTCAGCCGTCCTGTTTGGCTGAGAATCTGGTCCAGTGAGTTTCGTATGTAGGTCATCCATCTGAAGCCAGTACTGTGTACACAGCACAAAACTGCTGTTTAGCTTCCTCATTATCTCAGTAAACAGAATGTAATAAATGATCACGAACCCTAAGCTACTCTTTGAAAACCTTTTGATATCACAGTTTGGGGAATCATTGCCCACTAACGGATTATTCTGTAAAGGTCTTAATCTCTTTTTAGTCTATTTCCCCACTTCTAAAATGCAAGTAGTAAGATACTAGTTGCTCCATTGACAAGATTGTTGCATGGACAGGAATATATTACTAATCTGAAAGTTGTTGACAACCTTTTTAGGGATGCTTTTTTCTGTGTTTGTGTTTTTTTTTTAATTTTCTGGTGGAGTTATCCTGTATCCTGTAAACTTTCTTATTGTGCTCTGCATTCATTGCAATGACATCTACTGTGGAGGGGAGAGAAAGCTTATTAACCACAGACTCCCCTCCTGCTGACTGCAGTCAAGAGACAGCCTATGACAACACTTCCAGCAGATGTTTCTGCTTTATAGATCAATGGAAACTTTTCCGAAGATATTTCCATGTTCTATCCAAAAAGTAAATGCCAGCAAGGCTGAGATCCAATAACTTACTGCTGGACACCAAGAATTTTATTTAGCTTATTATTATTTTTTTAAAAGCTACCAGAAGTTCATCATCATAAACACTGCATTTAAGTGGCATCTTTTTCCAGAAATAAAACTACTGTCCAGTTACTGACAGCAGCCTTCCTTGTTTGTAGGCATATCAATTGTGTGCACACAGCCATGTGCACACAGCATACACAATCAGTGCTGATCATGTGGTGTTATTTTTTGGTTATGACTCTGTATAGAATCCATGGAACCAATCTTTATTGTAGACAATGAAAGCAAAGTGTGTGAGAAAATTAAAAAAAAAAAATTAAAAATGCATTTTTTTTTCTTTCAGTGATTCTCTTTCTTTCTAAAAGTTCTACTGACTGGTGGAAAGAACAGCTTTAATGCATCCTTTATTACAAACAATGGGAGCACCGGGTCTGATTCTCAGGTGTGACAGTGGACTGTTACATTCAGGTGTGCTAGCCGCTCTTCAGCTACAGACTTGCCCTCAGAGTGAAGAAGAAACAATTGCTGCCTATAAACAGGAAGCAAACATTTAAATTATTTTGACACAGAAAACAAATCTGAGGTTTAAACCAATCCATGCAGAACCAAATTAAACCCTCTAGGACTTTTTCCCCCCTCCAATGCATTGTTTTTCTGTAAAGAAAATGACACTGTGTAACTGGAGGATCTGCTTCATTCACACATCTGTATATGTTATAGGCAAATCCTCAACTTCGTCAATATGACTTTCTCACAACCCCAGATTTTTAGGGGCTTGAGATTTTAAGGTATTTGAACAGCTACTTGGGAAAACATAAAAATTAAAAGGCCAGATATCCAGGCAATGCAAGTCAGCTGAGATCTATTAACTGTAATGCATCACAGGAGCTGACCTATTGAGTTGATTATATTACTTCTGATAAATTTGTGTAACAATAGGGAAACACCTCTGTACTGATAGAGGTTGTAGTTTGGGGATGGTCCCTTATTTAGACTACAAAGGTTGGAAATTGGGAGATATGCCAGTTAAATTAGAGACAGACAAATGGTGTGCGGAAGTTGCCTACTACTTTACAATTAAAGTTTATTGTTTAGTTCTTCTCAGTCACATATGCCTGTGTTTATTGAACCCAGTTATCACTACACCCTCCGCCCCCAGATTTCTGAAGATTTTATCCCTTATGCAAAAGGAAGCTTTTTGCTCTATCAGTATTCAGGGACTCATGCATACTTGAGACATTAGACTGAAAGGGTAACTCCTCTCTAGGCTTCCACTCATCTTTGGCAACACAGTTTCTTTAAATACATTTGGTCTCTGGTTGGAATGTGTTCTGCCCTTGTCCTCTGAGGGGGAGAAAAGAAACTGGAACCTAAAATTGTATGATTTAATTATGTAATAAACAACATCAATTTACTTAGGAAGCAACTATGTACAAGTTTTCCATGCCAGTTTAATGTTTTTCCAGTATTTGGCTGCAAAAAATAAAAAGAGGCATTATATTCTGACTGGCTCTCATATTAACAGGGGGATCACATGCAAGTCAGAGGAAGTGATTCTTCTATCCTATTCCGTAGTAATGAGGCCTCCTCACCTAGAGTGCTGTGTCCAATTTTGGGCGCCAGACTTCAAGAACTATGTGGATGTTAGAGACCAAAACAGAACTAAAAATATTTTTAGAGGTTTAGAAAATATAAAATAAGAGGAAATGTTGGGGAAACTAGTGTAATTTGTGGGCAATCAATTGTTCTTTGCGTCCACAGGGGATAAGACAAGACGCAACAGACTTTAGGCTGACAGCTTTAGGTTGGATATTAAGAAAAACTGTCTAACTTTGGGGAAAGCAAAATACTGGAATAGATTATCCAGAACATAGGTGCTTAACCCCCAGCACATGGGCCAAATTCAGGCACCAGCACTGTGTCCTCAACTGCTTCAGGCTCACCATAGGTCTGGAAATTTGGTAGTGGGGGAGTGGTGGCACTGTTCCCCAGCTGCCAAATTTCCAGACCCGTGGTGGGCCCAGGGTTCCGTGCACTAGAGCAGGTGCCTGATCTTGACACGTGGGGCCAGGAAGGGGCAGTCAGGCCCCAGGGTCCAATCCTGGAGTGTACGGCAAGGAGGGTGTAGCACCAGTCCCTAGTGCCCAATCCTGGCATGTCAACCAGGGCCCTGTGGGTCTCAGTGCTGGTGCATGGGGCTCAATCCAGCCCGCAGACTGGTCCTCTGCCACACACCTGGCATACAGGGCCAAAAGCTTGAGCACTACTGTTTTTCAACCTTTTTTATTTTAAGTACCCCGGCGGCTGGACACTGAGTGTGGGGGGAGGAGGGGTAGTGCGTGGCTGGACACCGAGCCCTGCTCCTGGGAGGTAGTGGTGCTCTGTCCCTGCCTGCCCATGTGTACCCCTTAGGACCAGTCCAAGAACCCTCAGGGGTACGCGTACCCCTGGTTGACAACCCCTCGTCTAGAGAAATGTTGGAATCTCTGGTTTTAAGTGAAGGTTAGACAAGTAATTGTATGGAATAGATCAGACAAAGATGTTCCTATGTTGAGTAGTGGGGTGGACAAGGTGATTTCCCAAGATCCCTTCCAGCCCAATTTTTCTATTATTTGATTATTCTATTGTCATCCTCTTCCATTTGCAGTACACATGGGCGACTGGTGCTACTTGAGTCAGGGGGGCATGTGCACCCCCGCAACAACCCAGGGGGGTCCCTCATGGCCAATCTCGCCAACCAGAGGAGGGTCCCCTGCAGCCAATCACGTGGACCGGGAAGCAGCTGCAGTGCTTCCAGAAGTGGCCACAGCACTTCATCCAGCACTCCCACTCCCTGGCTGGTGCTTGCAGGTGGGGGGGGCACTGACACTCCCACCTGCCCCCCCCACCCATTGCCTAAGTGTGGAGTGCAGCCTGTCAGGGGGTGCATGCACCCCCTACACATCACCACCGGCAATACATATTCTGCTTCCCCTAACCTACTCCTGCAAAACAATGTACTCCACTGAAGGTCTTGAAGCTTTTTCTGAACATCAGCCATTTTCCTGACTTAAATTATTTACTGCAGCATGTGCAGCTCAATGTGCTCTCTTTTTTTGCCTCCAGTTTTGAGCTACACATACCTTTTTGCTTCAGGTCTCACTCTCTACCTTCCCCACTTTCCTCCTATCCCACCTTCCCCCCACCCTCCCCTTTTTAGGTAGAAATTTGAACTCTTTAATTACCACATTGTCAAAATGCTGACCATCTTCTATCAGGTTCAAGATGGACCAAGAGATTTATTTTGCTTGGCAAAGTACACTTCCCCCCCCCCCATGACTGCTCTGTTCTAGATCCTAGTCACATCAGGTTTCTTACTGGTAATGTGGTTGCCCAAAATGGAAGCACATTCACATACACTCATAGAAGACCATACTGCTCACAAGGCTGCATTTTATGTGGAGTGCAGTACTTCTCAAATTTCTACAATACAGCGTGCATCTACACAAGATGCTTTATCACATTAGCCTAAATTTAAGGCACATTAGGGTGTGTGAATACACGTGCACACCCTTAATGTGTTTTAAAAATGGCAAATTTTGGCTATTGGTGCCTAAATTTGATACCTGCAAATGCAGGTATCAAATTTAGGTATGAATAGTTAAAATACATTCAGGAAAATGTCCCAAATCAGTCCACACACAGATTTAATGCACTTTAATGCCTGTACATGTAGACACCTGACTAGACCCACTTAATGCGCATTAAGCTAATGAGAATTAAATTTAGGTATGCTTAAATGCAGGTGTAGACATGCCTGCAGTTTCATAGTTCTGTCTGAATTAACTGAAAACCATTAAGATGTGCTTCTACATCAGCTGTTGTAAAAAATAAGGCTAGTTTCTAATAATCATCCTTTTTTTGCTGTTTATACCTCTCTTGTTGCTATTTATGTTTTCACACTCAGTTCTGGTGATGCTTTGAACTATACCATTCCTTTGTTCAGGGTACTTCCTTAGTTTGATTTACCCCTTGCTTTGTGTGTATTGTTCAGAAAATCACTCAGAGCCAAAGAGCGCAACAGAAGTCTGCTTCATTCAGCTATGTTACTAAGCAGTGTGCAACATGAGGTACTGCACATCATAACAACCAGGTCCAACTGACTCAAGGGACCATACCCTGCTCATTACAGGCGAGTCACCCCCTGCCTTTGTCACAACTCCACCTAGCCACATCCAGACAACACCCACAAAAATATTATTCCCACACAGTTCATTTACAGAAGGGAAAGTTGCCATCTGCAACTTCTCGGCTCTTGTGCTTGGCTCTCAACACTCACTTGCCATTGCTTGACTGCCACTACCACATCTGTGTGTGTTTGTTTATTTGTGCACCTGTAATGCTGAACTAAGTGTAAAAATAACTGAATACTCTGAATAAGACCGAAGTCTGCCTGCATCTGCCCTCTGGCACATCAGCAATCTGCAGTTGAACTAACGCTGTCATAGAAAGTCCCCCTGTTGTTCAGCCATTGTTGATACCATTAGAAAAGAGATCTTTTAAAATGCAGTGATAATTTATTAGCTTCTATGTTTAGCCTTCAGCCAGTCAGGAAGCAAGCAGTTCTGGTTTATTAAGTGCTATGATGGCACTGTGAGAGAGAGAAGTCCTCTGTTTATTCATTCATACGATGTGTACAAAACAAGGACAGGAAAGAATTCCCTGACAGCATCTTTCAAATGTGCTTGAACATTGGTATGGAGGGACTCACTCTAGGACTAAGTGAAATTTCAGCTCTGTACTGAGACTGACATGGGGACTATGAGCTTTTTCCAAAGAATTGTGGAAAACTCATCATTCCACATGGGGCACGCTAAGGGCTGTAGGATGGAGACAACCTTTGAGGTCTGTTATCAACCTGGGTAGTGACATTACTGTGAAGAGTGATCTGTCTCACCCTACATCTCATTAGCAGTCCTCCAAGATAATTTTATACTTGGAGGTGTAGTCAACATTAAAAATGTGTTACGTGGGTAAATCAGCCATCTCATGCTGTGTTTGTTATTGTACTGAGCAGGAAAGTAGCTCTCAAGGGATATCATTCCTGAGAGGGGGAGAAAGGCTTCTTGAAACCCAGCCATTAATGAGGTACATTTACCCATAATTTATCTTGCACCAGTGTGAAACAACCAACTCAGTTGGAAACCCAGCACAGTAAGAGGAGTAGACCAGTATCACAGCACTGAGGGAGAACACAGGCCAAGATTGTCACCAAGAAGAAGAGACAAAGGTAGTGAGCTGGAAAGAACATGGGGCATAGAGAGGAGCTAAGCTGGTTGCACCTTCGGCAGAGCTTTGGGCACCAAGAGACATGGCTTCCATTCTTGGTTCTTCCACTGAGTTACTGCCCCTCTCAGTGCCTCATCCACAATATAGAGCTAATAATGCTCCTGCCCCCTTTGTAAAGTGTGTTGGGATCTGCTGATGAAAAAGACTACCTAAGATTTCACAGATTGTAAGGAGGCTGGAAGGGACCTTACAAGATCATCAGGTCCAACCCCCCTGCACCAGGCAGGAAAGACAACTGGGGTCAGGTGACCCCAGTGAGGTGACTGTCCAATCTCCTCTTGAAGATTTCTGGGACGGGTGATTGCACCACCTCTGAGGGAGTTTATTCTACAGTCTGGACACCTTGACTGTGAAGAAGTTTTTCCTAGAGTTGAGCCTGAAGCAGTCTTCCAGGAGTCTGTGGCCCTTACTCCTGGTTTTCCCCAAGGATGCCCTGGTGCACAGTTGTTTACCAAGCCCTTGATATACTCCCCTGATGTAGCGGTAAGCTGCTACCAAGCCCCTCTCAGCCTTCTCTTTTTTAGGCTGAAGCAGCCCACGTCCTTCAGCCTTTCCTCGTATGGCTTGCCTGCAAGTCTCTGATCATATGAGTGGCTTCTCTGGACTCTCCTAAGCTTTTCCACATCCTTGTTGAAGTGCGGCACCCAGAACTGGATGCAGTATTCCAGCTGTGGTCTCACCAATGCTGAGTAAAATGGAAGTATCACTTCCTTGGTTTTGCTTGAGATGCATTGGTTGATGCATGCTGGAGTATTGTTTGCCCTGCTGGCTACAGCATTGCACTGACAGCTCATGTTCATTCTACAATCTGTCTTCAGGTGTGGATGAATGAATATGATTTGGTTGAGAGCCAACAAATTTTCTCATCTATTACTGAATTTTTTATTCCCAAACATTTTTTTTACTGGCTCTAGATTTAATAGGGATATGTTTACACTTGCTCTATCTTAAGCTTCCTTCATTAAGCGGCTTTGCAAAATATAGCTGTGGACTTTCACTCCATTGTTGTTTACCCTGTGTTTTATTCTGCAGTACATTTACTCAGTAGTAAGAAGTGAGCATGGAACTTATTCTCCCAAGCTGGTCACAACAGAGCCATGCCCCTTGGTGCAGGGACTCCTGTTTGCATTGAGCAAATGGAATTTCCAGAGTAAAATTCATGAAGGTAGCAGGCATGATGTATTCACCAGTTCAACTTTCTCTAGAGTAAGTTTACTTCTGACTTCCTGGGCATGTCTACATGAAATGCTATATCACTGTAGTGATGAGCTATGGCAACATACCTCATCGCTACGATGATGTAGTGTCAGCAGGCATTAACCATGATGCCGCCACTACTGCGTAATAGGGTTGGAAATGACTCATACGCTGCTGGGATTGTGCAGTACAAGCAGGTCCTGCACAGTCATTTAGTACTTGCAGTAAGGTAAAGGAAGAACTAGCAACTGTGCAGTGGGGCACATGTGTAATCATGCCTAGGGTCAGAGGTAAAATTACATCAGAGAACGTCACTTTCTCTGGAGTAAGTGCTGTGGGTCAGATATCTGTTCCACTTTTTTCTATGGAGTAAATTGACAATATGTTGGAGTAAACCTGCCATGTTGTGTGCTCAATATGCCCTGTGCTCAATATGGTCTAATTTAGTGCCTTTGAAGTGTCATCCTTGATAATACTGGAAAACAAAGATAAACTAGGGTAACAGCGGCTCTAGTCTCCTCAAGTCCAGTAGTTCAAGTTTTCACATTATCACCACATCAGTGTGTCTCAACCAAGACCCAGAGAAGGAACATGTCAGTAAGTATGAGACTAAATGAAAAAGTCACAAAGACTGGGTGAGATCCTGACCCTAATGAAACCAAAAGCAAAACCTGCATTGACTTCAATGGAGTCAAGAATTCATCCACTGTCAGTTAAATTTTGACTTTTGCTGAGGTGCCCAGAAAGAGTACTAAATGAGAACAATCATGTAAACCAGCATGCAGTGATTCCACCACATATACTATCAAAGAAATGTCTGATAGCAGTATTGTATAGCTACTATGGCTTTGCATTGCATTACCCACCCCTCGCATGACCTACACAATGTCCACCTTTGTAGATATGGCCCTAAAACTGAGGAGTAGTGAGTTTACCTTGCCTCATTATCTTCTAGCAAATGAAGATTTACAGCATTAAAATAGTGTATCCAGAATAGTACAATGCTGTTGTCTCACATAAAAAACAAGAAAAATTCCATGTACTTGGTGGTGATGATAATGAGAAAGCCATCAGATCAACTCTTCTGTTACCCCTTCAGATTTCACAAGCCAAGCTGGGTCAACACATGGTGGGGCCATCTAGGTATTATGGTGGTAGGAATTCAGAAGGGAGTAATTTTCCCCTCTGAATCGTCATGCTAAATCAAGTGCCTTAGCACAGCATTGAGGGACACCACCTTGCTGATTTGTGGATGAGCTGTCAAGCCATGGTCTTGAGCAGCTGAAATTATTAAGGATCCCATTCTAATTTTACCTTTGCTAATTACATTCTTCTACCAAAACTACCATACACTTGAAATGACAGCCCCAGGGAGCAAAACTTATTTCTAGCCTTCAGGGTGAATACCAAAACCCAGAAGGACCTGCCTCCAACTCCTTGCAGTCAGAAATAGTAGATCTATGCAGGTCCACAGGCCCATGGGACAGGTTGCAGGAGCACAATGCATCCTTAGGACCACGCCAGATAACAAAGAAATAGTTAAGCAGCTTCCCTTGCTGTATGGGTGGGAGAAAGAGCAAGGAATGAATTGCACATTGTGGACCTGATTTTTTTAGAATGTGTCAAGGACAGAGGCAATAACCATGACTGTCATAACTGCAAAGCCTCACTTATATGAAGAAACTGCCTCTGCTTTCTCACACCTGCCAGCTGAAATGTCACTCCTTAGTATGGCTGTAGGCCATAAACAGAGCTGTTCCTTCACCTTTTTACCCCAGCTCTGAGAAGCTATTCACAGGGCTCTGAGCATGTAATTTAGGGCTCTGTCAAATTTTGCCAGGTGTTTCGTTTCAAAGCTGTTTTGATGCATTTCGAGCTCAAAACAGCAAAATCGAAATGAAACAAAAGCCTTCGAAACAGCTTTGAAATGAAACGAGGGCACTCAAAATATTTCAAAAGTTTGGAATTTCAAAGCCAGGCTTGCGTGGCTTCAGCACCGGTTGCAGCGGGCAGCGGCAGCCTGCTGTCATCCCTTGCACAGATCCGGGGGCCGTACCACCCAGGAAGAGTCTGGCACAGCCCCGCAGCCCTCCCAGGGCGGTGGGCCCACAGATCTGCATGCCAGATGATAGGAGGCTGCTGCCGCCACTTGGGACCGGGGTGCAGGGCATGCCCAGCACCGGGAAGATTGCTGCTGCTACTCATCCCAGACAGCTTATAGGTCCAAGTAGGAGGGAGAACTAATATGCAAAACTCAAGTCTCCTGAGCTCCTTTCCCAGCTTTGCCTTTGGCTGAGTATGTAAGCTAGAGAAAATGATTGCCTGTCTGTGTTTCAATGTCCCTGGCTGTGAACTTAATATCAATAATAAACCTTGCTTATCTCCAAGTAGGTCACAGCCTCTGATATATTAGTATTCCTTATGCAAGAGAGAAGATTTCTTAGGGTGATATCTTTAATTGGACCAACTATGTAGTTGGGATAAAGAAGTTAGACAAATTTTCACATGCAAGACATTCTTCCTTAGTTATTCTGACAAAGAAGGAGGCAGAGGGGACCAGAGAAAACATTTAACAAGCTACCATCTCACTTCTCAACCACATATGACGAGGCCAGTTTGCAGCCCATATACTTGCACTGGCTCAGGGGTCCTGTTACAGAGCTACAGTGTGGCACTATGTTTAACACACAGAAGTAAGTCTGGTCTTGTGCCCAAACAAAGAAGATGCTTTTTGACTGTATATTGACCTAATCTGTTGTGGAAAGGGAAACAATTTGATTGACTTTGATGGGGATGTTGTAAGTATGATGATCCAGAAATTGTGACGGGGCAAGACTTTCTGTTATTGCTATTAAATCTGATTGCATTTAAATTCCACTTTCTCTTCATCAGAGAGGTTTTTACTTTTTAAATCCAGCAATGCAAGGGGTGATGGCATTCTCTTCAAAAGCTGCCCACTTCTCTTTACTATTGCATTGGAGCTCTTGTTAGCAGCATTTTAAGGCAGACCTAAGTACAGAGCTTGAAAAAGTTCAGCTGCACACAGTTCCTATTTTATTAACATTATAGCACCCTCAGCAATCTGCAGTGAGAGCGTAGAGCTGATGTTGCATTTTTTGGCCTTGATACCTGGCTCTTAAGTTAATTGGGATAATTCAGAATTCTCACCCATCTCCCTGAGGGACTGGTTTAAAAATATATGTAATGTGAGTTTTAAGATTATTTCTTTTGACTGGAAGTATTTGGAAATGTTCCTCCCCACTGGTTTTAAAAGGTGTCATTTTTTTATAAATGTTGAGACATTGATTAATAAAATTCCGAAAGCATTAACTCAATTGAGTAAATTCCAACTTTTTATTATTATGTTTCATGAAAAGAAATGCAATAAAAAATCCCAGCAGCTCTTTTAAATTGTATCCTTAGCAGTCTCCCTCCTGATAGTCCTACCAGATGTTTTATAATGCTAGACACAGGGCCATTTGCTATTTTCTCTGGGGAAAGAAGAAAGAAGCCTTGGCTCAGACTCACAATTCTTCAGCTTGTGAATCTATATCTCAAGCACACTAAACACAGGCCTTCACTTTGTGAGGGGGATGGGCTATTTGCAGTCTTCCACTATAAAACATCTAAGAGGGATCCAGATTATGTTTCTGTTGCCAAGGTCTTACCCTTCCTCTTTTCCAGAACTCCTGCTCCAGTTCAAGAAGAGTTAACAAAAGGCTGGTGGTTAATTTCATACTGGATCATATCCTCACATGTGCATGCACTCACAATTCCCAGTGAGATCCACCAAAGCTCTACGTGTGTAATGGCTGGGTTCAGTAAAGAATGTTCAGGATAGATACCAGATATTGACTTCTCAAAGCGGGACCCTTCAGGAGCGTATTCTTTGCTTTACATTTTGAGATTGAAAAGTCTTTTTTCTTTATGCTCTGCCAAAACTGAAAAGAAACTAGCCATCTAAGAGCGTTAGATGGAGCAGGATACATTACAGCCCTTTGTACTTTGGTGGGGGGAGGGCATTTCTGTTCCCAGCACACCGAATTATGGAAGGATTTATAACCCTGGCTTTTCAAGGACTGTTCAGAATAATCATCTATCCTACAGGTCTGAGTTAGCTGTCACAGGAGATTCATTTGTAAATGAGCCTAACTTCTTCCTATAGTCTTTTTTCTCCTATAGCTTCTCTTTTTACTGCAAAAACTAATATATTATTCAGATTAAAATGGACCAAGGGACTGAAGACAGAGCTGGTTATTGAGTGGAATGGACTGATGAGGAGTGGGTAATATATTTAAAGACTATGTAGGAACCACTAGGGACAATAAAGTCTGATTTATTTGATTAAGCATAATTTATACTATACTGGGTCATATTGTGATGCTTCAGGATTGTATCAGGAAATTTGCATTTATTATTTAAGAATCTCTGGGCAGAAATATACTTTCTTTTATTATTTTGGCTTTAAGCATGTCCCCCTGTGTACTGTGGAAGGCTTTATATGTATATAAAAAGACTTTAACATATTCCAACAGAAAACTATTCCAAGAACTAAGATCAGCAAGGGAAATACATTTGTGCTTCACCATCTCTCAGGATTGTGGGTGGATGTATTTAGAAAAACAACATTGTTTCTGTTACCAATTCCTTTTCTCTTTTTTTTGAAGACAGCCATCTGCACATGGTAGGCCAGAGTCTCAAATGGTGTAAGTCAGCATGGCTCCACCAAGCTACTCAAACTTACATGCGTGTGGCTAGGGACAGAAGTTACATATAAACTGATTTAAGTGATCAGAAATGGTTTAAACCTGCAACAGAACAGAAGCTCAGTGCACATGAACCAGTTACAAAATGACTGAAACTGGTTTAAGATAAACCTGGTTTAATGTCGTATCAGATGTAACTGATTTGGGTCAAACTGGTTTATGAAAGTTCTTTCCCAGACCCCTTCCTGGTTTAAGTTAAACCAGAGTCCCCCAGCATCCCAGCATTTTTCAGCCCTGGGTTGGGCTGTGCTGCCTGCTCCA
>NW_017728913.1:12025748-12029090 GCF_001723895.1 Crocodylus porosus
GGCTGCCCCCTCCAGGCAAACCCCAGCTAGGGTCTGGAGCCAGGGAGGGGGTAAAATACCCCATTTGCCTGCACAAACTTACTGGTGGCTGTGACTGTGGACTATAAATCCCAGAGGCACCTGGAAACAGTAAGAGGAAGTGACGAGAAACCATGTAGAGTCCCATTACTCCGATTCTGGACTGCAAATCACAGAGACCTCACGGGCAGCAGGAAGAGGAAGCAAATATGCATCCCATGCTGGCTACGTGCCAGAGAACTGTGCTCTAGTGCCCCGTGACTTCTGCCCTGAGCCACTGCAAACATGTGGCTGCATTTTCTGACTCAGAAGTAAATGTGTGTGCAATTGTGTCTCAATTTAATCTGTGCAGTTTAGACTAACCTGTAAAGACTGAATCAATTCAGACTCAGGCTTTTTAACTGTCAGTACTTAGCCTGGTGGATCTGATCTGCTACAGGTACTACTGAACAGTCCACTTCTTCTCATAGATTTTAAAGGGCCAAAATGGACCATTATGATCATCTACTTTGACCTATTGCATAATGCAAGCATACAATTTCATACAATAGAATAGGTAATGGTCTTTCATATAATATTTTTAATTAACAAAATAATTTTTGTATTCTGAGATATTAATCTTATTAAGTAATGCTTTTCATCATTTTTCTTCTTCATTGTTTCTTTCAAGCAGAATCATGCCTTTACTGAGAGTGGGGGCTGCTTAGCACTTCATTTGATTAGGTCCATGAGTACAAACATTGTCAACCACCAAATTATGGCATCTTGATAGATGCTATATTGTCTGTCCTGGAGGTTTCAATACTTTAAATCAGTGATTCCCTAAGTGTGCTGTGAGAGCAGCGGAAGTGTGCCACAAAAAATGATACTTCACTAGTGTCAAATCTGGCCTGTGGGGCTCCTTAGGGGTCCTGAAATTTGGTGGTCTACGCCAGGGGTTTTCAACCTCTTTTAATACGTGTACCCCCAGCAACCCTCTTTTTAATAAGTGTACCTCCAGGGGAGAGGGGGTGGCGAGTGGTCAGACAGGGAGCTGGGGGGCGGGGGGAGGGAGCTCATGAGTGGCTGAATGCAGAGTGGGGTCATAGTGAATGGCGGAGCAGTGGCAGTGCAGTGCCTGCGCAGGCCTGCTCTCACCATGCCCTGGCCCTGCTTCTGTGAGGCAGCGGTGTGGCGTGGCAGCACTCCATCCCCATGTGCCCCTGCATATCCCCTGAGACCTTTCAGAGTACCCCCAAGGGTATGCATACCCCCGGTTGACAACCCCTGATCTATACTGACAGTTCTGGTCTACATTGCCCCCCAGGTGTGTAGGGAAAGGCAGTTTTGAGCACACCTCACTGACCTGGTTCTGTTTACACACACCAAATATGGAAATGGGCTGGTGAAGCCACTCTAGAGGTCCCTGCTTGTGGCAGCTCTCAAACATGCTGAGGGCCAAGTCCCAAGAGTGGTCACAGGGGAATAGTCCATGTCAGAGCCTCCACTGATGCCCCTAAAGAAACTTCACTACTGGGTTTGACACATACAAGTGGGAGTGGATGAGTGAGGTGTGCTCTAGACCATCTGCCCCAGGTAAATCAGAGGTACAATGTAGACATCCCCTGTGTTTTATGAAGTTTGCTCTTCACTAAAAGCATAACAAGGTAAAGGCAACACATGCTTAGGCTTCAGCCTGAAGGTGCTCAGTTGAAAGGACTTGAATCCCAAATGACCCACAGATTGCAATACTACTTCTACTCCTTGAGATGCACATGCACACAGAGTCTTTAAAATTTTAATAGGCTTAAAGTTAACTCTAGAATCCACCAACATCTGCATGCACCCATAATTTAAGGGTGCCTCTGATTTGGTTGATTTAGTAAATTGTACCTAAGAGTATTTTTGAGATTTTGGCAGCTCAGAGTACAGTTTCACGATTCATCTGTTCTTTCGCCAACTGGTTGGTTTCTTTTCTTTTTTCTCCTCTTAGAAGACATTCTTAAATACTTAATTTGTAACTTTGGTTTGGTATGCACTTTATCAGACACCTTTTCTGTGCCAAGATCCTTTAACACACTCTATTAAGGATAAGGTTCCACATACTAACATGTTTATTTGTAAAATGGCTTTTCAAGTCCCTGTATATTCCAAGTGGTATAACATAAAGCACAGTGGGCCAAGTCTGTCTCTGGAGGAACTCCATTCACTTCTAAAGAATTACACTATGGATGAACATGGCTTGTTCTGTTTAGACAATCTTTTTTCCTGCACCTTGTCTTACCATGTCTTCCTCCACTTTTCGCTCTCCTTGGTTTAATTCTTTGAAAGAGTAAGTGCTTAAGTGTGGATCAGAATGAGTTATAAAGCCAGCCTGTGAAACAAAAATATAAGGATTATTTGAAAATATGAGAAACATCTTCGACCTGAATCCAAAAAAAGGGGTCAGTCCTGAAGTTCTTTAGTACTACTTTGCTCTCGTATAAACATTTGTCAGCTGTAAGCCTCAAAGGCTTTAAAAAAAGAACTTAGTATTATTGTATTAAACCTGCTGGCTCATTACTGGGTATCGTCCTACCATGCCACTACACTAGAGGGAAAGAATCCAGTTTGGTAATTCCAAGAGTACAGGAAAAGGAACCAATATTCTGTTGAGGAGACAGGGCTCAGAAGAAAGATGGAGGCTATGCAAGGGCTGAAAGCAGTGGGCTGGGGCTGCAGTTAAGAGGCTTCCTGGGGCAGAAAAAAGTTCTCAGTAAGTAAAGATAGTGGTTTTCTTATTGACTTGAAAGCTGGTTGTATTGTAGCGGTTAAGGTCTGTGATCTGATTAGTTTCTGGAAGCTCTTGAGCACTTTCCTCAAACAATGTGACTTTTTTATGGGAACTACAGGTTGATGCACTCCATGTACCTCAGTGATGGTCTCCAGCAGCATCCAAAGCAAATAGTGGGCAGCCAGAGGGGCTGGTGTAGCACAACCCTCTCAGTGATGGTGGTTTCATTATTGACTCTATTCCTGGAGGCATTTGATTCAGTGGGACTCTCAGCTTCCTCCCTTTTTTCCTTTCTTTTCTTCTTCTTTCTGTCAGTTGATTTTTTCACAGCCTTTTCAGGCTGACTTCTGAATTTTAAATATTTGGAGTTGGCACCATTGTCACCCTTTTCCAGAAGGATAAACTCAGGGATAAGGAGGGGTGATGTGACTTTCATAGATTTCATAGACTTTAGGGCTGGAAGGGACCTCGGAAGATCATCGAGTTCAGCCCCCCCACCCAAAGGGCAGGAAGTCAGCTGGGGTCATAGGATCCCAGCAAGATAAGCATCCAATTTACTCTTGAAGGTGTTC
>NW_017728913.1:12029448-12045123 GCF_001723895.1 Crocodylus porosus
GTCCCGGGATTTGCTCGAGAAGCACCTATGGATGCAAGCCAGCATTTTGGTCGCTTTACTAGTCACAGCATCACATTGCAGGCTCATGTTCATCTTGTGGTCAATGATGACCCCCAAGTGTCTTTCTTCCATAGTGCTAGCCAGCGTAGCACTGCCAAGCCTGTAAGGCCAGAAATGTAACCCAGATTTTCCAAGTGCTGGTGACTCTCCTACTGGGCCATGCTACTTCTGTCACCACTTATCTTCCTTACACAGATGCTTCACAGAGCTGCTCACATGTACAGGGACTACTCACACGAGTGAGAGTTCAATAAAGTGAAAAAGTTAGAAAGGCATTTATTTTGATTGTATGACAACCTCTATCTCACTAGATAAACTAATGCTATTTTTGTAGATGCTGTGTTGATTTTAACCAAGGGGGATTTTCAGTGTTTAATTATACTGTTTTGGGGGTCAAGCCTTGCTGATGGCCAATCACAGATTTAATGGGCTTCATGAAACCCTGCTGTTGCAATTTGTGATGCAACTCTATGACATTTACATTTCCACCTGGGACATCTCAAAATGTTTACAAAGAGAGGGGAGTCTGCAGATAGGGCTACACAGGGGGCTCTATGCCAGGTTTGGAATGCTGTTAATATGAGCTGGCAAGATTATATTATATGTACCTCCTAGATTAGGTGCTGCTAGACCACCAAAATTGTTCTGTGTATTGGTGTTGTTGAATTATTGCCCAACAAGTAAAACAAACTATCCTAGTAAAGTTGCCATTTTCCCCCAGTGTATTATTGTGCATATACTATAAAGTTCTGTCAGCACATCTATATCAATCAGGAGCCACTCCACTATCTGATGGTATCTGTGCCAGAAGAGATCTGCCATGCAGACCTAGCCTGCATTTCTCTCAGCATCAAAGGCAAAGCCATAGAAAGTGACAGGTTGCATACTGTATATACTTCTTTTATTAGCGCTCCCTTCTCCCTGCTCTTATGACTTGTAACTAAAGGCTGTACTGAGGCCAATGCGTGGCACACATATTTGATGAAGCAGTAACTGAAATGTAAAAAAAAAAATTATAAAACACATTTGTAACCAGGTGTTTGCTTTTAATATTGTCTTATTAATAGGCCACAAACACATTAAACAGTTAACTGAAAATGAAGCAAGGTATTTTTAACTATGACAAATTAAAGGCTAGAAATTTGTTGTGAAATTTTTCAGATCCTGGCCATAGAAACATTTATTGTCAGCAACTTGTGCTCCTTGACATTTAAGTTTGTTTTACTTTGCTTGCATGCAAAAAACACAAAAGTCAGTGCTGCAGTGATGAAGCTGGCTTGCTCGACTCATTGACAACAGTTGTCTGGTATTTGACAGAAGAGAATTAAACTCAAAAGGAGACAGAGAGGGAAAAAATGATGCAGGTATAATGGATTCCATCTTTAAAAATCGCTCATTTACAAAGAACAGTGTGCTAATTTGACCAGGTTTATATTTATCTGTCTGATGCATGTAGTTGATACTAAACAGTGGCCTTTATTCTGTCAGCAACACTGCCTTTGTTATTCATAACTATTTGTTAACTCTGGCATCCATACCTTATAACACACTGTTCAAGCATGGAAGAAGACACACTGTCTCCCCCGAGAGCTTATGCTAATCCATTCTGTTGCAGCAGCAGCCTTTTTTAACACACACCATGTAAATCATACCTCTAGCATTATTCATTAAAGAGGCATGCATGCTCCTATTTATGTTTGCATGACAAACAAACAGTGAGCCACAAACCATAGTCAACACTTACACAATTGAATAGAACTTCACTTAAAGAGTTTATTTTAGACAAAATCATTGTAAACCATACCTAGGAAGCAAAGCCTGTAAGTACGTGAATTCAAAACAGCTGCTTAAGTCTCACTAATTTTGATGGCCTTAAGTTTTAAGTCAAGCATGTGCTTGAGATCTTTGCTGAATATGAATGCCCAGGGTTTGGGTGATTTGCAGCCCCTGTAACAAAAACAGTTTCAGAGAGATTAAATTCTAATGCTAGCGATAGACAGTCAAAATGACTGAGCCTGAATTGATTCAATCTTTGTAGGTTAGTCTGCCTGGGTTGAACTGGTTTGTAACCACACAGACATTCCCTCTGGACTGAGGAAATTCAGGAACATGCCTGCAGTGGCTCAGGCTAGAAGCAGTGTGGGGCAGGGGGAACACTAAAATACCGCTCCCTTCTCTTCCATAGGACTGAGCTGGGGGGGATGGCCAGGCCCCAGCAGGATGCTCTGATTAGGGAAGGTTTCCCCCTCCCTCCCTTGATAACAGAGCATTTATCAGCTCTGTTATCAGCATTTAGCACCCCATCAGAAAACAAAGCCTCTCTCATTCATTTAAGCTCTTCTTAAATAACTTTCTCCAAGGAAGGGAACATTCCAAGGAGGGACTTTACCAGCTACCTGTTGATTAGCTCCAAAAAGCCCTAAGCAGACACTGTCCTGTCTGCCTGTGTCTTGTCTGCCTTACATAGATACATCTCAGTATTAGCTAGCATGCCACATGCTGGCTATGGTCCGTGCTATGGGTGAGAGGAGGGGGGGATCCCTGCTTAAACAGTGAGTAGTGAGGGGAGTGGGGGCATGGGGAAACCAGGCAGATGCTGCTGTGTGCTGTGCTGGCTTGGTGGGGGAAAGGGCCTCCACTCCCGACTCCTGATCTTGCCACTAGAATTACCCCTGCATTAGGCACTTCAGCTGCAAAGGCATGACTGCCCCCACCTCCCCAAGGACCAGAGCCCTGTGGCTTCAGGGGAAGGGGCTTCAGCCAGAAACTCAGCACTGGCTCTGAGGGAGAGAAGGAATCCTCCAAGCCCTTCCCAGAGCTTCTCCACAGTGCTTGAGGCTCAGACAGAACTCTGTGCCCCACTGACCTGGGCTGGAAATGTGGGGTGCACCACTGGCACTGCCTCCCTCCTGGCAGTTCACAAGCCCCATTCTCCACCCCCTAACTCCTCTGTCTTTCCTTGGGGCAGATCCCTGAGCCTAGGGACTGTCATGCCATCAAGAGCTGGTGTAAGCATGCTTCCCTCTATTTACTGTTTGAAGGTGGCAGCTGCCTGACAGGTGACAGGGCAGTAGGGAGAGGCAGCCAATCTGGGGTGGCCCACCAGTCAGCTGCATTTAACTACTCTTGGCAGTCTCTGGCATGCTGGGAGACATTCAGGAGAGCCCCCAATCTCCTGGTCCTGGCCAGTGCAGGCAGCCTTTATGCACCCCTCCCATGAAAGCATGAACTTGTGTTCTGTTCACTCCTGAAGTAACGTAGTCTACTTAGAGGTACCCATGTCAGTTAGTTCAAATCCACCTTGGCATTTTTTAATGTTTGCACGTAGCCATTATTTAATACTTTGATTTAGCTTTGTCCCCTCTTACGATTCTTCAGTGCACAGTTTTTTTCATTTTCCTGCAGTTCTGGATTTCTACTGACATGCATTTTTCTACATGTGCAATTTTAGGGTTGAATGTAAGTTAATATGGCACATAGCAAGTAAGTGTAAGACTGGAGGAAGACTGTTGTTGCAAGTTCCTACCATTACCTGTGCAAAATAAAGTAATAAGATTTTTTGCTAAGCAAAGGAGAGGGCTGTGGTAACACACTATGGAGAAGGGATAGATTTTGAGAGATGAAGTTGTTAACAGCTAGAAAATGATATTTAGAGGTTTGCTTCTGGGAACTGGCTTGTAGGTAAAGTAAATTTGCATTAGCACAGTGGTCCAGGGAGAATGGCAAGGGTTAATTGATTTCTAAAAGCCTGTTTGTGACAAAGGTTCCATCACGGCCCATTGTGTCTGAAGCCAGCAGACACACAGGTTGGGATACTGAAGACATGTACTGCATTGTTCCATAACTGCCACATTGGCCAGGTCACAGTCCGCAACTGCAGAGCCCTTGGGATTTCTGGTGTTGGTGAACAGACCAAATTAAGATGTGTGCATGTGATGGGTTTGTGAAATAAAGCAATATTCTGACAGGACAGAATGTGGACTGTTTGATGACCACAGAGAGACCAATCAAGGTTGCTCAGAGATTAAGAGTCATCAGAGGGAAGAAAGGATACAAAAGGAGGGATTTCAGAGCAGCAAAGGGTCCCTGAGAGGGGAACCCAAGGCCACCATGGACAGAGGGCACACCACCAGACCATATCACCCACCTCACTGTGTGTGTGAGGGTGGGCTCAGTCTTTGACTTCCAGGCTGCTGACATCTGACATTCAAGAAAGAACCTCAAGGTGAAGTTCACATACTGGCCAGAGGTGCCTTTCCCCTGTGATAGCTCTAGGACTGGTAGATATAGAATTGGGGAGCAGGGGGTTATTTTGTTTGCCTTGCCTGCATTATTCTTATCTGCTATCAATGTGTATCAATATTCACCTATTAGCAAATGCAGAGGTCGTGGTTGGTCTGAGGGTTTGGGTCTGTCTGAAACAAGGTATCTGGGTCATACATCCAGGGCCAGCAGTTGTCTTAAGTCAGTAAAATAAGACCATAACTTGAACCTTATTTACATTTAAATTTGAATCAAATGAAAGTATTTCGTAAAGCTTCAAAATATTAGTGATACTCTCCAAAAGTGAAAACAACAGTATCTGATCAATAAAAACCCTAGCTAATTAGATTCTTCAGTTGATCCCATAGATCAGGGGTGTCCAATCTTTTTGAATGTGGGGCCGGATCATGAACTTTTTATCACCCAGTGGGCTGGCAAGCCATATTCAAAGACCTCACAGGAAGCAGTATCACATCACCCCCCCATGAAATGAAAGTACAGTGTTTACTTTTGTTTCCTGTCACAGCACCTTGGGCCTCAGAAAACAGCTTGGAGGGCTGCATGGCAGCCCATGGGCTGTATATTGGACAAGCCTGCCATAGATCCTATGGAAGCAACTGGATTTCAGTGTGAATTTTGCCTACATAAGATCTCAGTTAGCCTTACTGAGGGTTTTTTAAAAATCATATTAGATTGCCTCCTCTGCTAGAATTACCCATGAAGAGCACTGTAAACCCTGGATGCTTACCTGGTGAAATATCCCTAGCTATATTCTCTTCTGAAAACAGGGAGATAAAACAAAAGATATTAGTAGCCCTTAGAGAATGTGTTTACTTCACTGACCACAAAGGTCTTGGGTGACAACAAAATACCGCAGTGGACCTTGAAGGGAGAGCAAGGTACCTGGCCACAGTCTATTGTAGTGGGTGGAGGGGAGAAGGGAGCGAGGAGCACGATTCTGCTTACCTTACTTGTTCCCCTGCTCCCCAGATAAAGTAGTACAGTGTTGTACTGCCCAACTTCTGTGGCCGGACAGAGGCATCACAGGGTTTCACCTGTCACTGTAAAGCTTCAAATGAGATGGAGGGAGACAGGACGAGAACATCATTCTCTTCCCTTTGATCACCCCCACAAATCTTACATTAATTAAACAGGATGCAGAAATTTACAGGTGTAAATGCAGAGTTTCAGCAACTCAAGCTGAGTTAACTTTTAGTCCCATGTGATGGCTTGCTGGGATACAGGTGGGCGGGAAGCTGGAAATGGGCTTCTAAGGCTTGGATGTGATCTGTTTTTCCAACCTTGCTAGAATGGCAGCAACAGAAGTGAACTCTTTGATGGGCTCCTACCATCCTCTACATGAAAACCTGCAATATTCAGTGGTTTACAGATGGGAGTCTGATCTCAAATACCCTGTACAGATCTAGTCTCCGGCCCAGGAGCTTAGGCTCCAGGCAAGTGTCACTCATCAAAAGTGGCAAAGCCAGAAGAGCTATGGCCTCCCTGGCAGATTCTCTTGCAAACACAAGTTAACCTTGGCATCAGGGTCACTCCAGTAACTGCACTTGTACCTGGGTTTAGGTCACATGTGTACAGATGCAATACTTGGTGCAGCACTGAGCTGCTTGCCTTCTCTGGTCCAGCAGAGGCAGTGCAGAGTTTCCTTTGCTACAGAAAAGACTCTCAGCAGGGGAAACCCTGGCAGCCCTCATAGTTGGCACTCGGAGTGCATGCTTCCCTCACCCTGTCCTAGTTATGCTACTGTTCCCCCACTGACTTGCTTCTGACATTGAAGCTTCACAGGGTAAAATTACTTGATGGGCCAGGTACAGCCCATGGGCTGCAGGTTGCTGACACTTGTCCTAAGGGCAGGGATGGTACAAGTCTCTTCCTGGGGCGGGGGAGGAGGGAGAGGGGGCTGAGGTGGGCTAGACAGAACATTGTGGGGGGCTATGCTATACATCTTCTAGACAATCAAACTTATTCATTTGTTTAACAATTCCCACTTAAACAGGTGTTTAACATGTTTTCTTTCTTTCATCCCCAGACAAAGGTGGGACATGGGCTGCAGGGCACGCTCAGCTGTGTGGGCTGGGTGGCAATGGTCCAGGGGCAATGCAGGGGGCTTGGACAGGGCAGGCACTGGGAGGGGTGGTTATGTGGAGGTTAAGGTGAATTTTGGCATGGTTATAGCCCCCTCAAGCCCTCCCTACCTAAGGGATGGAAGGCCGAAATCCCTTAAGGTTAGTGTATCTGAGATTCCTTTGGGCAGGTTGCCACATAATGTGAGGAGAAAACCAGCTCGTTGCCTACTTACTCCAGTTCTCCTATTTCCAGATCCCACCTATCCCCTCACCGGAGCACTCCTCTTCTATGCCTTTTCCCTTGTAGCAGTTTACTTGGTCCTCTGTGGTTCTGTGTGTCCTGATAGGCTATTTATGCGATTAGCCCCAATAGTTCCTGGGAACTATGCCTGTGCATGAGCTGAGCAGGATGTAGCCATTAACCAAAAGTAAATTAATCTCTGTGTATGCACATTTTAATGAACCTTTCCTTGAGAAACCAGAGAAGGCACCCACAAAACCATGCTAGAAGATCCAGGGAAAGGAGACACAAAACCCAAAAGTTACAGTAGAAAGGCTCTTTAAGGTTTATGAATAATTATATTTATGACTGAAGATTTTTAAATAAATCAATTACACAGAAATATTTCATTGTAAACTAATAGTAAATGCTTAGAAACCATTAAAACAAAAATAAAACATATTCTTAAGCCCTTATGTCAGCAAGCCATGGTTTTACCTCCCTACTAACACTGGCCTTGACCTTACAGTTGAATCCTTGTATACATTCTGGGGTTCTACAGAAACACGGGGGGCCACCCATGTGGATCCTTTTCCAGGGTTGTGGCCAAAGTATATTGATATATAACTACAATTATGAAATCTCTTCTCCATAGATATGATTATGTTTATGGGCATTGTAATTATAGTTAGGCTAGCTGAAGAAAATGAATGTCTCAGCCTCCCCTGGATGCCAGAGGGTAACTTACTTAATCTCTTGTGAGTCTGTCTAGAGGCATTTAACTTTGACAATTTGTATAGTGTAAGAGATATCCAAAATGTTGGAATTCCAAAGTGGTTTAAAGCATGAGTTTCCTTCCTTTATCTCTTTAGAGAGCACAGTGGGTTACACCTCATTTTTCTTTGTTCTAATATGTCATCCTAAAGGGAAAATCTTCCAAACATAAAAGCAGTCAACCTTGCCATGAAGAAATGTTTTACAGAATGTTTTAATTCCTGTGATGTGAAAAGAAAAGATATTGCAATATATACATCAAAGCGATCTAACAGCAAAATTACATACCCAAGGAGCTTGGAGATGAATAGTATATTTAGAAGCACTGAATGAGAAGATAGAGAACTGAAAACCAATAAGAAAAGAAAGAAGGGAATTATAAAACATTGGACAGCCATACCAAATGACTGCGGCTTGATATATCCTGCCTCAAATTTTCTTTCATTTTCCTCAAAAGAAGTTGGCAATGAGACTAGAAGAACTGCAAACAATGTAACAATGCAATTCACTCATGCCAAATATAAATACAGAAGAAATGTTCTAAAAGATCATGTATCAAATTATCTGCAAAGATGCAGAAAAGAATGAATTACATTTTAAAATTCTTTGACTGGGTGAATCAACAAAAAGGAAAATGAAATGCAGAGCTACAGAGTTTATCTAAAACATAGGTACAAAACCTTTATTAAAACAGTTGATCCTAATCAGATGAGAATGAACAGATCTTTTGATGAGGTTGTGATGCAAATGATACTTGAATGTTTGTTTTATTATAATACCATGAACAAAAGGCTGGGGAAAAAAGCAGCGCCTCCTATCTTTTTCTTACACTCTGAGAGCATGAATCAGGTTGCAATGACTTCTTGCTGATTTTCAAGTAACATAAATTAGGGACTCCTGGGATCAAAATTAACATAAACACAGGGTTATATGCAGTGTGACCATATGTCCTGGTTAGGCTGGGACCCTCCCAGTGTCCATAGGCCAGTCCTGGCTTGTTGATAAAAAGTCCCGGGCCAGAATCCAGCAGGAAGGTAGAACAGCATGGTGCACCAGGCAGGTGGCCAGGCAGGCACTGCTGCTCCTGTGCAGGAATGGGAGCAATGTGGGAAGACTGGAGCAGGCACCACCCTGCCTGCATGTGGCACATCCTCGCACAGCAGCAGCAGTGCCTGCCTGCCTGGTGCACCGTGCTGCTTTGCCTCCCCACTGGACTGTGGCCCAGGACTTTTGACCAACTGTCAAGACCAGCCTATGGAATCCAGGATGTATGGTTACCCTAGGTATATGACATATCTTTAAAATTCGTAAAATTAGGGTAATTTAATCCAAAAAAGTATAAACCCTTGCATTGAAAACAGCTCTTCATTCAGCTTACAGTAACACATATTGTAGAATGACTTTGGGGGACAGGCAAGTATTTTCAAACAAATGACATGCATTAATATTCTGCAAAGAACAAACAGTTATAACCACAGTAATCTTTGTATTTTTCCAGAGGTTGAGGAGTCATATATATGACTCCCTAGCCATTTATTGCCTCGTCTCCAGCCTTCTCTTTTTGGGGAAGGTCATTAAAAGGGTGGTTTCCCAACAGGTCTAGGCACATCAGGATGCAATCAGAGTCCTGGATGTTTGTGGGCCTGGTTTTCATCCTGGGTATAGCAAGGAAACAACATTTATTGCCTTGGTTGATGAGCTTCACTTAGAGATTTCCTGCTGCTCTTACTCAGTTTTTCAGTGGCCTTTGATACAGTTGACCATGAGGTGATGATGAAGGATTTACATGACCTGGTGGGTATGGGTATGGAAATGCATTAAATGGGTTCCACTCTTTTTCATCAGGGAAGTCCTAAAGGGTGGTGATGGGTGAGTGCTCATTGTCCCCTCAGGACTTTTTGCACAGTTCCCCAGGGCTCCAGATTATTGTTGCTCCTGTTGAGTAGATATATGAGGCCAGTGGGCAAAAACATATAGCAATTTGGAGTGAGGTGCCATCTGTATGCTAATCTGTCTTTCTCATCTGAGTCAGGCCTCTCAGTCTTGGTCCTTTCCCAGTGCCTGGCTGAAGTAGGGAAACCAACTGAAGCTGAAGAGGTGATGGGCAGACCATTTGAACACCTATGGTTGGTAGGGTTCAGCCTCCTCTTGTCTCAGGTTTGCAGTATTGGGGTAGTCTTGGATCCTGTTGTGCACACAGGGCGTACAGTGTGAATTAAAAACAAGCAGGAATCTTCTCAGGGGATAAGGCACAACGCCACATTTATTGGAACATTAAACATAAAACATGCAACATGAAAAGAATAAAGAACAGTAAGGTTGTCTGCTTCACTCATTACCATGAATACTCATTTAATCATTCCTACAGAAGACACAAGCGCACACACACACAGATAGCTAGACAGTCCTGCAAAGGTTATGGTGTTACCAAGTTCTAAAGCTGCTCAGGTCAGTCTGGTGGCCGGCCAGATCGATCATGAGAGATGGAGTCAGGTCTTGCTGGATGCGCCCAAAACTTCTTCTTGCAGGTGGAAAAGACCCAAAGCCTTGTCTTTGTGTTCATTCTTTATAGCGATAGGTGTCCATACAAGCCTATGGATTCCGCTGAGTCAAACACAAAGGTCATCCTCTTTGTCCTGTTGGCAGGCTGGGATTGGTAGGACATGATCTTCTGGCTTCATGGTCTGCAATCTTCAGGGGGGTTGTTGCTTGCAGTCTTCAGCCATCGGGATGAAGCATGATCTAGTATTTGGTAATCCTTAACTGCTGACTTGACATCGCTGCAGCCTTTAACTGTTAAACCACAGAAGGCTATTTTCACCTGCTGCAAGGGGACTGTCTTCCTTCACATTGTGACATACATACATCACTCACTTTTTCGTTACCTCTTTCCACATACACCAGACATACCACAAACCCTTACACAAACATTTTCCTTATACTAAATTAAAGTTCTAAAGTCATGAGACCAAGAGGCCAACTTTGTTTAAAATCATGAGACCAATATGTCCAATATATTTATGCTAAGCGATAAGAAATTTAAATTAGGTAGTTAATTCCAGAACACTAATAATGACTGATCACATTATTATAAAATGTAAATCATAACAAGATTAACTTTATCTTAATGGTTATATATATCAATATATAAAAAGAAAACTTACAATATAAGCAATCAAAGCAATTATAGTTACTGCAATACTACAATCCTCTACTGTAGGTTGTTGTGGTGGCTAGGAGTGCCTCTCATGAACTCCATCTGGTGAGAAGGCTGTGACCATTCTTTCAGATTCAGTCATCACCCATGCCTTTGTCACCTCAAGACTAGATTACTGCAATGTGCTGTACTTGGGTCTGCCCTTGACAGATGCATGGAAACTGCAGCTGACAGGGTTGGGTTGCTAGGAACACAAGACTCCAGGCCTTCAGAGTCTCCTCTGGCTTCCAACAAATTTTTGAGTTCATTTCAAGGTGCTGGTTCTGATTGATGGAGTAAGAACCACCAATGTGCCAAGTTTGCTGGACAAAATTGCATAGGAGGTCATTTCTGAGTCATTGGACTCTCTCTCCCTTGAAACCTGGATATCTTCTGGAAGTGCCGTAAGACTGGGCTGACACTTAGCAAGCAAAACTAGGCTAGGATATTCTTTGGGTGGGGGTTGCATTTTATTTTGATACCTTACTTATATAAGTTGTTCTGGTTTTTTTCCTTTGTTCCCTTGCTTTATAAGTTAGTTTGGTCTCTGAGATTTTGTTGGGAATGGCAGCACATACATCTAATAAATAAATACATATACACTATTTAAGTATATTTGTCAATATATGTAAACAGAAAATTGAGCTACCCAGCTGCCCTAGCCAGCCGCTCTACAGCATGTTGTACCAGACAGGGAGCCTTGGGCTGGCAGGCTGACCCCCCAGGCCCTCTGCCAGCCAGGGCGGCTCCAATCCAGCTCAATGTGTGGTGATCCTGGGTGCATGTGTATATGTGCACCCAAGAGCAATAAATACCAATGTGATAAGCACTGGAATTTATTGCATTGCATTGATATGCATGTGTAGATGTGCCCATAGATTTGAGAATACTGGAGTTTTGTTTTTTGGGTGTTTCTTTTTAACTTATTTAGTGACCATCAGCGGTTCAATGAGCTAAAAACAAAATGCATCACCACGTATCAGTCAGTTGTTGAGGTAAAGAATTGTTTTCCCTGTTCTATTTCTACTCTCCAGGCTTCTCAGCCTGAACCGAGTCATTCAATGGGCATTTTCATCTTTCAATGAAAGAACAAGGTCAGTCCATGTACTTAAGCAAGCACTCCATGGGAACTGCATACCTGATTGCTATTTCTACTAGTTTCTTAATTATGTATGAGTAATTAAAGAAGCATTCAATATATTCTTACCAGAGAGAATTTGGTGTCATTAAGGGAGGACAACACAGTCTCCCTAGTGAAGCAAATATGTGAGCCTTGAAATTAAGGCAGCAGCAATTTACTGGATCCATACAAGTTTTACTGCATGAGATAGTTGTTTATCTTAGAAATAGCACTAGCTATCATTTCCTTTCCTAAAGCCAATATTCCTATGTCAATTGGACCCATGGCAGAGGAGACTCATTTCTGCCACTCCTTACACCGTTAACACTGATTTATTTAAATCAAAATCTGGTCAATTCCTTCTCTGTCACAGTAGGCAGGCAAGTGCAGTTTTCTGTGAGGAATGAGACAGTGTCCATAAATATATATATACACACTAGGGTAAAAGCTCTTCAAAGATGATGGGCAAAATAGGCTACTTGTTATAGGGTACCACATTTCTGTTATCCACTGTGTCATTACCAACTTGAGTTGTTCTGCCTGGTCTTTTATACAATGGGTATCCATCAACATATTCAAGTGTCTCCTCTTTAAAGTCTTTTGGATAGCTCTTCAGCCATTGATAATTTTCCATGCACAATGCATTTGGATTCAATCCTCCTCACAGTCCATGAATCAACATCTTGTCACAATGATTTGTGCTCAACAGGCAATGCACTATTGTACAATTCAAGGTGTATTTTAAAGTTGTGGTAAGGCTCATTGTTCTGATTCATCATCAAATAGCACAAATACTCTGGATATGGTCCTCTTGGAGGCAAAATCACTTTACCTTTATGACAACAACTCTGGAATTGGCCATCTGACGGTCTTTCAGATTGGAAGTTTAAAGAGTTACAAAATTGGCACACCATGTTTATCAAGCTACAACTATGTTCCTCAATCTTGCCTTCAGTGAATCTATCACTGTCTACTTTTTCAGCCTGTCTCCTATTGCCTCTGCGAACCTTTTGCCATTCCATTGCACCTCTTCTATGATGTCCTCTTTGCTCATCTGTTTTGTTTTGTCTTACTCTTGCCATTCTTTCTGCATTCAATTGTTGTCCGTTCTCTGCTTCACCTTCATAAGGGTGTTATGAGTTAAAGTTAGGGTGTTAAGAGACAATTTTTGCTCAGATACTGAAAGTACACCATAATTAATTGAAATAAATCACTAAAAGTACAAAAAATGAGCACAAATATGGTTTTTGAGCATGACAGAATGACAAAGACACAAACAAAGCTAATTATTATAGAGGATTGAATATACATTTAGATATATCTATCTATCCATATCTAGATATATAAAAAATAAATCTAAATATATAGATATATATATCTAGATATAGATAGATATAGATATATTTGGGTGCCAATATATTTAGATTCAATTTAAGGCCAAATTGAGATCCTTTTTTTGAATATACCTATACCATGAAGTCATTCCTCTCATAGAGTAAGGCAGTACCTCAGGGTGGGTAAGGTCATAGCAATCTGGTCCTAAGTAAAAGATCAACCAACGTCATACTTTCTTTTTACTGTATGGGAATTATTGCTATAAAGTTTCATATGCATGTACACATTTACTGCTGTTAATCTCATTTATAACATCTCGAGTTTATAAAATACCGGATGATTACTTTAAGTGACACCAGCAATAATTCTAATTTTGTTTACAGCCAGTTTTATTGCCAGTGGCTGCAGTGATTAGCTGGGGCTTTATTGTTTCTTTTTCATTGAAATTAAAGTTGCAGTTTTCTTGCAATAAAGTTGCAGTGCATAGTCATCACAGCGGCTACCGGGACACAAAGCATCGTAATGAGGTAGGGAGGGCCAGGAAGAAGGTGAGAGGTCTGTTTTCTTACTTCATGCATCCACTGGCAGGTGGAACAAAGGCTATACTCACCCTGTATTCAGGGGTGATCCACAAGATACTTTGTCTTCCTGAAGTAGAATTTCCCTCTGAACTTCTCCAAGGCACAGTGGCTTAATAGTACTGCCAGTGTGGAAACGATTTTTTCAGTTACGGTAGAGTCCTTCTGTAGTCAGCTTTTCACATGAACACTTTACTGCTATCAGACCTTCTGTGTCTACACTTTTGTGCACTGAAACAAAACATGTTTCATTCCACTTCATCACAGATTCATCATTAAATCCAAGCAGGCTTCAATGCAGTGCAACACTGACAACTCATTTTTCCAGTATGACCTCAGGTCCTTCAAGGAAATGAGTTGGAAAGCAAGTTTTCCAGATTTCTTGGACACTGTTTGGCTTAAGGTGCTGGTTCAAAATCTAATTAGAGATGGGATGAAAAGTATGAGTGTCTTGAAATTCATTTGGCAGGTTCTCAGTGTCTTACATAATGGATTTGTTGAGTGGTTTCTACTTTAGGATTCTAGGATTTGTGCGAGCTCTCAGAGGTAGGAGTTCAAGCTGATAGACCGTGTGCTTAGGAAGCTGCTCTTCTCTGTGTAGGTGCTGCTTTATATGAAGAGGCGACTGAGCACACCCACCTATGTCATGCGCGGTTTTTGTACACTACTAAGGCAGGAGCAACTTCTTATTCCACTTCCTGGTGAACATCCAGGCCTTGCAACTGTTTTAAATTAATTCTTAGCTGCTGACCCTGATGATACTTCAGACATATGCATTGTTTATAGATCCTTTGGACAAAGGGATTTCAGTCTTTCTCCACTGTAGACCCAGGAACTCCTTTCTATAAGTGCCAGAAATTCACATCTTTGCCTCACTACCAGTGGGCTATCCCAAAGCAAGTAAAGACAATTATTGGGGCTTCACAGCCATCCTAAAATCACCTCAAGTAGAGGCACCCCTCCTTTAAATGTGATGGATACTGATCATTACCTCTTTGTTGAAATCCTGCTGACTGCTGCCCTTTGTTATTTGCTTTCCTGCAAATCTCTGTCTCTTGTTTTATTTGCTGCTGTGCTGCTTGGCTGTTGCCTTTACCTCCTCATCTTACAAAGGCAACATAGCTCCAGTCCTCTGCTCTTCCTTCTTCTCTTTTTAAAGGAGTAGTTGTTCAGAGGCTGCTTTGTTCTTCACTTCCCCTCCCCTCCTGAAAAAATAAACTACCATGAACTCACATCATCTGTTCATAATTGGATATAATTATAAATTTTCTTCATAGCAAAAACTCCCTCAAAAGCTGCAATCAAGATCCCCAAGGGCCGGAGGCTGTATATCACTGATGAAAAGGAAAATTAATAATATCTCTATGAATATAGGAAGATATCTTACATTAAGGATAGAGACTAGGGAAATCTTGGTGGTTTACTATAAGGGAATGGTAATTTTTTGCAGGCTAATGACTGTCATGTACAAAGAACAGTATCCATGTGCCTCTGCATGTGTTGGTACATTCAACTTGTGCACCAAAATCATGTATGAAAGGGACTGCAGGCACATGATTGTTCGTACCCAAATAGAAGTGGCTTTGTAGGAAAGGCTTTAGTCAACAATGGCAAAAACACTCAGGCTACAAGAAGCACACTGTCAAAATATAATGTTCAATTTATAGTTCACTTAAATGGGTGGGATGATCTAGGTGGGGATGGCCCTGCTTTGAGCAGGGGTTTGGACTAGAAGACCTCCTGGGCTAGGGAGAGAAGTTATACATAAATTGGTTAAAGTGATCAAAAACTGGTTTAAACCAGTAACAGAACAGAAGCTCAGTGCACATAAACCAGTTTCAAAATGGCTGAAACCGCTTTAAGATAAACCTGGTTGAATGTAGTATCAGACTTAACTGATTTTGGTCAAACCAGTTTATGAAATTTCTGTCTTAGACCCCTTCTTGGTTCAAATTAAATAACAGTGCTCCAACATCCCAGGATGCTTTGTAGTCCTGGGCTGGGCTGGGCTGTGGCCCCACCCCTCTGCTCCCAGAAGCAGTGAG
>NW_017728913.1:12045223-12070452 GCF_001723895.1 Crocodylus porosus
GGGCAAGCCCATCTGGGGATGCCGCCCAGTCTTCAGTGGGGAGGGGACTGCCCCCTGCCAGAAAACCTGAGCTTGGGTCTAGGGCCAGGGAGGGGAGGTTAAACACCCCTTCTCCTGCTCAAATTTACTGCTGGCTGTGAGTGTGGACTACAAATCCAGGGGGCACCTGGAAGCAGAAAGAAGAAGTGATGAACAACCCTGCAGAACCCTGGTGCTGTAATTCTGGACTGCAAATCCCAGAGACCTCAGCTGGCAGGAGGAAGAGGAAGTAAACACATAGCCAGAGAGCCATGTCTAGCACCCCTTGGCTGCTAGCCTGAGCCACATGTGGCCGCATTTCCAGAATCAAAGGTAAATGTATGTTCACTTCTGTTTCAATTTAATCTGTGCAGTTTAGTCTAATCTGCAAAGACTGAATCAATTCAGCCTCAGGCTTTTTGACTGCCTGTATTTAGCCCTGAGGTCCCTTCCAACATAAAAATAAGAGAATTGTTTTATCATATTCGAAACGCACTACAACTGGCACAAAGTTAGGAATCTGAAGTTAGTTCTGCAGTCCGGATACGTTTATTAAAGAAGTTAAAGAAGGAAAGAAGGTTAAAGAAGGAATCCTTGCTGATTCTAATTAGATAGATACACAATTTAAGATCAGATACCACCACTAGTAATTACCAAGGAAGATGGCCTGGAGCACTGCTAAGTACCCAAGAGTGTCTCTCGTACTGTTTTCTGGCTGAGAAAACAATGTATTACATCCAGGAAAAATATGGAGGGTAAATCTGTGCCTAGAAACTGTCAACTTTATATCACTATAAATTGTACTGATATAAAAATAAACGGTCTTAATTTGATTATGTGTGTTTTCCTTGGTATGCACAAGACGGGATCTGTGTGTGATCTAAGGATATTTTTCCTATCAGATTGTCTTGAAAGACAGAACATTAAAAGCAGGCCTAGTCTTCAGGCAGTCTTCAGAGTGGGGTCCTGGTGCTGTCACCTATTCCCTCTTTCTGGGATGCCATTTAGGATCCTGGTGTGGGATCTTCTCCTCCCACACACAGACACACACATAACTTTATGAGGTTACCTTGGTCACAGCAATACATTATTTGTTAGAGAAGGTTATGAACAGATCTGGGAAGATTATTTATGAAGAGCACTTTATTCAGCTAATTTTTCCTCTTTCTCTCATTATGTCCACAAGCAGTTGGAACTGTTTCCAAATATATTTGCTATTCAGAATAATTCATCAAAGTTCCCTGCTTTTCTCTGCAATTCACAGACAAATTCTACCCCAGAAGTGAAATTTGGTGTGCAAGAGAAGTTTATCTCCTACTCGCCTGAAGAAGGGACAGATTGCTTCCTTCACTACACTGATTTTCAATCAAAGGTGCAGCTGATAGAGTGGACTGCCTTCCACATGCCCTTTGAGCTTATACAGAGTGCTGAAGGAGTAGGAGTAGAGGTAGTCCTTCAGCAATCCTGCTTAGAGGGAATAATTGCAGTCTCAGATTATGCAGGATTTAAAAAGTTTGCTGATACCACATAATGACCAGTCACAATCCATCCCTAACTAATTTTTGGTTCATGGATAATGACAACAATAATTCTTGGTCTATAGATTGCTCATGGGCAACTTGTTGAGAGTATCCGATATCCAAACCTCATTTTGTTTTTGATCAGCCATGTATCCCTAGGAGACAAATATTTGTCCCTTCTATTCCCCAGTGTTTACTTGCAATTTTCAAGTTGCACAAACCTTCCTACCACTAAACTTGTCCAATACAATAAATATGGAAAGTGAATAAAGAGTCAAAGCAAAATCATTTAAAAAATGGGAAGGAACACTTGCAGTACTGGTGCAGTACTGGTCCAGTTCTAGTTGAGAGCCTCGGTTCAACAGCAATTGTTTCTCTGTGATGAATGACCTATGATGGAGTTTATGATTGCTACTGTCTTTATACTTTCTCTTCCCCGAAGTGAAAGGATGATCAATCCAATGCATCCAGTTCAGAATGAGAGTCCTGTCTTGAGACTTCGGCCTAGGTCTCTTCCTTATCAACATAGCTTCCAAGCTACCTTACTTTTCAAGACACCTTTCCATAAACTAGAATGCTTCTCTTTAGAACTGAACTGCTTGTGCATACACAATGCTCACCTTCTCACAATTGATAATAATCCCTTTAGCTGCACTCAGATGAGCAGGGGCATGTATTTACAGTGCTACAAATAGTAGTGGCATAAATTTGTGCCACTACTCTGTGTGCTGCAGTGTGTGCCCCTGCACATGCCTTTTGTTGCAAACTCTGCCCAGCTCCTTCTGGATCTGAGCTGGGCTCCAAGTGCTGTGGGGAGGGAGACTGGCTGGAGTACAAGCTAGTCAACAGGCAACCCCCACACTGAGACACACTATGCACCAGCCAGCTGCTCTGCAAGTAACTGGGGTGCGGTGTGCCTTGAGACTACAGACCAAGCAGCCCTGGCCGGTACTCCCCTGTTTCTACATGCCTCAGCATGGGGCCTCTGTTGCAGAGCTGTGGAGCCCCTGCTCTGAGGCACACAGAGATACGGAGCCCCTGTGCAGAGGCCCACGTGCCCCAGCCAGCTGCTCCTGGGTGCAGCGTGTCTCAGTTCAGTGTGCCTCAGTGTAGTGACTGGGGTGCAGTGTGTCTCAGCACAGGAGCTCTGCAGCACACAGAGACAGGGAAGCAGGCAACTCTGGGCTGCTTGCTCCCTGATCTCCACCTTTGTCCTTGTGCACACCATTTTCATGTGCCTTGCCCTGTTTTTTTTTCCAGGAAATCCTGGTAGCAAATTTTGCCCCTGTACTGCAAATTAGCAGCTCCGTACATGGTTTAACAAGCAACGTGTGAGGTTTGTGGCTCCACAAAGAGGTGTGTGGCACAACAAACCACATGTGCCTGCACAGCTGTACTCACCCTTTTTTGTTGTAAATAGGCATTGCATTTGATACAGACCTTATGGTCCCAGTAGCAGCACAGCCAGGTACATGTTGTCTCTCCGAGCTGCGTTGCTGGTCTTCCAACAGTAGGTGACTGGAGAGAACACACATCCTGGCCAACTTGTCTGGAAAACCTTTTAAATGCATATCATAATGTCATGATTAAAAGCAATGGCACATTTTATCCTGCAAACCTTGACAGGACTTGAAGCAGGAAAGTAGACTTGTATGTCTGTAGGGTCACAAGATTAAATGCTTTCTCATGGGAAGAATGCAATATCTACTTACAGCCTTTCTCTCCTACCTTGCACAGTGAGAATCCAGCTTGTCCAACTAAGAGTTGCACAAACACTTCTGAAAGAAAAAGAGTCACAGTTCTGGCCTGATCTCCTACATGGCTGCATACCAGCCAGCAACCATGCTGTTAATCCATCATGACTGTTGGCATTTTAAATATCATGGATATACTGAATGTGCCAACTCAGTGGTGAAGCAGATGAAAATGAGTATTTGTTTCAGTAAATTCCTGAGGTATATACTCCATACTGCTCCATCTATTATACAGAAGAATATGGTACTTTGGGGAAAATACTTTTGTTCTTGGAGAGTGACTATTGAGAACATTGTAATTGTTTTCAAACATTTTAGCAATTTAAATAAAGAACTGCCTTTCAACCATTGGTGCCACCTTCTATTCATTTGTCATGAACACTCATGAGAGTGAAGTTTTGTTTTTCAAACTGGTCATAGAAATAATACTTTTGATCCTGTGACCAAAACTGTTTTATGCAAAAGCAGTGTATAATGCTGAAGACATCAAATAAAAACAAAAGCATATGATACCACACCCATGGCTTGAGTACTAGTTTATGACTATCAAATGCTTGGAGGAATATTTGCAATGAGCAGTGATAAGCTGACTTTTTGGACAAAACAAAAATAGAATTCATCACTTATGGGCAGTCTACTTACAACTAAATGGTCTGAATAAATAAGTTGTTTCAAATTGCCCAGCCACAGTGCTGGTTGTATTGTTGAGACTTAAGTCCTTGGTATATTTTCCTGAGGAGAAAACCACTGTGCAATATAAAAGTAAAATGTAAAGTTAATTTTGCAAGACTTTGACTGACTTAAACCACCTAATGTACATTCCATTTAGACTCCATGGCCTGCAGTATTTAGCAAAACAGACTAGATCAGTGGTCACTAATCAGTGGATCTTGATCCACCAGTAGATCTTGGAGCCTCTTGGAGTTGATTCAAGGCTAGGGTGGGGCTCTGAGTGCTTGAATCCATGCATGTGCATGTCCCGGCTCAGCAGGTCAGTCTGTGGGGGAGGGAAGGGGTGGGAGCTAGATCAAGGCCCCTGTGCTGAGGAAGAGTGTCGCAGAGGGAAGAGCAGAGGTAAGTTGAGTGGGGCCCTGGCTGGATGGGATTTACCTGCTGGGGTGGCACGCCCCCAAATATTTTTTTTCTCCTCTGCCTTGATCTCCCACCTCCCCGCCACTTCCCTCCCCCACAGACTTACCTGCTGGGAAGGGTTGGCAGCACACAATAGATCCTGAGTTGCTTTTAAATGCCAAAGGTGATCTCCTACCTGAAAAGGTTGGAGACCACTAGACTAGATGCTGTTGGGACCCAGAGGCCTTCAGACCTGGGTTTTGACCTTCGTGCTTAGCTTAAGCTGCATGCTTAGCTTGAATTGTGGTTGAGACTTGCACCCAGTGAAAGAGGCAAGATGGAAAAATACTGTCACTGACTTAAAATTAATTGGGAAGTTAGCACCTTAAATTGTATAAATATAGCCTGGGAAACAGAGGAACAGTCGAAGCAAACCCTACCCCCACCTAAAAATAAAAAGATGACCCGAGAATAGAAAATTCCAGTTAAGGGTTACCATATTTGGCAAACAGAAGCAAGATTATTAATATGTATTAGGAGGAAGGCTGAAACTAAACCTATGTATTAAGAAATGCAAGCTATATGTTATATAAAAAGAGGTAAGAGCGCATAACCTTTGGAACCTACTTCTGAAAGATCTGGTCACCAATCCAAGATTCAGAACTCAGACAACGGAGTCAGGAACCCCAGACAGGACCTCACAGCCTGATCAACCAGTGACATTGCATTTGTTAAATGTTAAGGTGGTGAGCTTATTGTATTGCTTTTAACTAACTACAGTATTAGAATTGTAACTGCTAAAGGCTTCATAAATTTGTTATTGGTTAAGGAGTAACCAGGTCCTAGTCTTGGAATTAACACCTGGTACAAAGCCCAATTTAATGCTCCTAGACGTAAAAATGCTCCCTTGTGGCCTTAACACCTATAAATCTATTAAATTTCAGAGTTACTAAACAACAGACTGCCTCACATTCTGGGGCAGAAAGAAGCACAGGCTTCATCTGACCTGTGATTCCCCCCCAAGACACACACTCTTTATCCTACTGTCCAAAGCCAAGTGAAGATACCTTTAACCTATTAGGAAATTATTTGAAGAAGAATAACATAAAATTAATTACGTAGATAATGAGGCCAGGAAGAAAAGGTCAACATGACCCTCTATTTTTAGAGGAAGAGGAATCCGCTTTCCATCTGCTGGAGAAAATCAAACCACAAGGAATCTAAAAAGTTTGGGACAGCAAAAATTATTAATGCCCATGAGCAGGCTAAACCTTTACCTGGTGTAAATCAGTACAACTCCACTGAAGTTAATGAGGCTGTGCTAGTTTATACCAAATGAAAGTCTAGTCCAAGTATGTTGAAAAGTGGTGGGACAGATATGTGTTATCCTATTGAGCATCATGTGTAATTATAATAGGATGTAAGAGAATGCAACCGAAAAGAGAAATTATTTATAAATTTTGACAAACCCTAATGTAGAACAAAATGAAACAATCTGAGATGAATGGGCAAAAACACACACAGCTGGAAGGGTATCTATCAAATTCTTCTTGTTCCTTTCTCTGGTGCTTTGTTCTCTCCACAACAGATGAACTATGTTTATAATACAGAGACTAGAAATGGAAAAAGTAAATGGATAGGCCATGGTTATGCAATATTTTCCTTTCTTGACAAGGGAGTATTGTATAACAGGATTTTGCTTAAGTCTCAATTTTATTCTTAAAATAGTTATTATTCTTTATACTGTATATGAAATCAGACCTATATTTTGGGTACGTCATACTGCTGATATGCAGCCATTTGGTAGATTTTTCAAAAATTAATAAAAAGATCATTTTACAGGAACTTATAAATTCCTTGGCAGTGTCTACCAAAAAAAAAACCCAAAAAACCTTTGGTGGAATTAGACTTCTGTGCAGTGTTATAACTTTATTCTAGAGCCTATTATTCCTCATCTTCATAAGCACTAGGTACAAAACTAGAAACAAATATGTATCTTGAGGACAGTGACCAGATTCTCATCTCAGTTGCATTGAGTCACCCTGGATTTACACTGGGTATAGAAAAGATCACAACATTACCTAGAGTCAGAAAGAACATTAGACTAATGGTCTCTATATACTTTATATCATACCCTGATGTTAGTTTCCTTAGTGCCTCTATTACTAGCATCTGCCACAGCGGTTTGGAATGCAATATTCACCATAGTGTCTGAATGTTCCTATAGTATCTAAACTAGGCTACTAGGCTACAAAGATCCCCAAGGAGTTTGAAAGGGAAAAGGCTTAGTTTGGCATCACAAACCAATAGAAAACCCAAATTATTATATCTCAACTGCTTGGATGGTACTCCAAGATTGCATTGTAAAACAGCAAGAACATCTTATGAAATTTCTAGTTTTTCCTTTTTACATTTAGTCTGGAAATGCTATGAGAAAAGCTCCTCTTCCAGTAATTGCTAATTGGTACACTCATCTCATGATACTTTGGTACTTTATCCTATAGTCCTTACAAGAGGTATATAAAATGGAAACAAATGTGAGAAAAGGAGGTTTGGAATTACTGTTATTGTTTATCTGTGGTTTGATTAGCATTGGTAATGTGGGTATAGGAAATGGGGAACTGGGAATAGGAATTTTGTCTAAACAAGGTCTGAGAAACCTACACAATGGGAAAGACTAGATGTCACCCTACCTTGCCATAGGCAATGCAGCGCTAACACGAATCTACATGTGACTGGCAGCTATTTTGCCGTAGCCACATGGTCCCCCATGTTAGCATGCTGCTATGGTGAAGTAGTGGCTAAAACGAACCGTGACCTGTGAGCACGGTGCTTCCAAAAGGAAGTACTAAAGCATGGCACAGTAACAACGTCACTATAGGACAATGTGTAGACACACCCAATGTCTTCCAAGATTTGGCCAGAGAAAAGCCAGCCTACTGAACACAGTAGTAGTATATAGACATAGCACATAAAGAAATTCAGATGTTCATAAAGAAGACAATCTACCAGAATGGTACTGTTCTTTTCTCTCTCCTTTAACATAAGTAAAAAAGAAAATCTTTGACTAGGAATATGTCGTAATTTTTGTTCTAGTACATCAGAACAGATGTCTATCATCAGAATATGTATAGACAAAAAGGGCAAGTTTCTATTGCATTAAAATATTTTTCTGATGTGACTATAATATATGAGATAATAGTTGTGTCTTGTTGTTTTACATGGTGTTAATCCATTCACTAAGTAAAAAAAACTTTGAGGCAAAAGACTGAAGTACCTTAAAATCTCAACAAGGAAAACAGATTATTGCTGAAAAAACAAAGTTCTAGTATTCAAGTTTTACAAGGAGTGCTTTTTCTTATTTTTATAAATTGCTTAATAAAATTAGAGGCTAATAACAATGGCCTCAAATCATGAATAGCTTATATAAACTTCCTTAAAAAGCTATGCCAAAGCTTTTCATTCCTCACCTGCAACATGGGGTTCTAATACAGTTGGTCTGTCTCATGATAACCTGTTTTGTGATGTGGAAATAAGCATAATTCCATACATTTAGGCCTGCAAAAATTTAGGACCCTGAAGAACTTAGCATGTAGTTCCAATAGGAGTATTTGCATATTTAATAATTCCAGGACTTGATTTAAATTTTCTAAAAGTATAGCAATCAACTACACAGTATCCAACTCAAAAATTGCATTAAGGTTATTTGTAACACATTCACAGAAAAAAAAATCCTGAATCAGGTTTTTATAGAAGTGACTTCCTTTTTCAGACATGCTGGGTACATCTAAATGTGAAATTAATGTACATGAATTTACTGCGCAGTAAAGTTATGTGCAGTAAACTACTCCCAGGCACAGCATTTACATGTCTGCCCAGACAGAGAGCAAA
Source organism: Crocodylus porosus (assembly GCF_001723895.1). Classification (NCBI taxonomy): domain Eukaryota; kingdom Metazoa; phylum Chordata; order Crocodylia; family Crocodylidae; genus Crocodylus; species Crocodylus porosus. The sequence goes on from NW_017728913.1 coordinate 12,053,478, forward strand.
CTGAGCCTGATGGGAGCATGTTAGGCTAGGGCTGCTCCTGCTCTGTTCCTGCAGCAGCGAAGGGGAGATCCAGGCTCTAGCTGCAGCTGCCCAGGTTCCAACGCTGGTCTTTAAAAGGCTGCCCTGCACCTTGTTCCCCATTTACATACTTCTCTGGCCCCAAGTAGTTTGCAGCCGGCTGGCATAACCCTCCAGGATACTGTCCTGAAAGTCTGTGCCCAGTGTGCCATGGACATTGGACACTCATCACCCTCCCCCTAGCAGCAATGAGCAGTGCTGTGGGCTTCTGCTCACCACTGCAATATCCATGCTCCACACCTGCCCTGCCTGGCCCTGGTGGGCCTCAACTTAATCTGCCCCATCCTGCCACACAACCTTGCACCAAGGCCTATTGCCCAGCCTGCCTCGCTGCCCTGAGGCCATCTGCTACCAAACCTTGAGCCACCTCCTGGACCCTGGCAGGGATGCTGATGACACCTACATGGACACCACCATGGTCACCATCCATGAGCACCTGGTGCTTTGGCCCTGCCACTTCTGGGTCCACTTCTGGAGCAAGATGCTGGACCCAATGATCTTACAAGGTCCCTTCCAGCCCTAATGTCTATGAAATCTATGAAATCCCCCCAGATGGTGATGAGGACCATGGTCTCTTAATGGATCCAGTTGGGACCCTGGCACTGTGTGTCAGCAGGTGAGGTGCCTGACATGACAGCAGCAGACAAGGCCCTCAGGGGGTTAGACCTGGGATCTGAATGGACTGTGCTCAGGCAGGCAGGCAGGGCCCTTTGGAGGTTAGGGCCCTTGGGAGGTTAGACACATATTGCACCTGGTCAGCCACACCAGCAGGGGGGCAGTCTCCTGCTTGCTGACAAGCCAGGTAGCTCAGCAGCTCCTAGAGCCACATGGCATGTTGTCAGCTGCCCACCACCGCTACTCAGACCCCGGCCCTGACTGCCTGACTGAGCCTGCCCACCAAGCAATGTGCCGGACCACAGCAGGCATATTAACCTAATGTGCACTAATTGCTGAGCATGGTGTATATAGATGGTGACACTACTGCACAGTAAGTTAGGCTACTTGTGCAGTAAAGTGCACATGTAGATGTGCCCACCTTTTCAAACAATATGCCTGCATGGAAGGACAAACGTACAATCACATATTTATTGCAGAGGCATTGTCCTTTTCTTAGGATTTTCTGTAAATATATTAACCAATTGCTCCCTCATTTGCCCTGCATTTGGTATATTATAGGACATCCTTGCTGTGTTTAGTTTTTTGCCCTGTAGTTATATGTGAGGGTTTAAGGGGGTGATTTTAGGGGAATTCTTGGGTAAATGGTTGCTTGGCAACTGCAGGGGACTGAACTCAATCACCCAGAAACTCCTATGTTCCTATGTTCTTAATAAGAAACTCCATATTAACACAGTTTTCTTTAGTTGTAATACTGAACAATTTGACAGCACAATGGCATGTGGATTCTGGAGGATTTGGGAATGTAAATGTTTAACTATTTAAATAAATACATTTTGTCCCATTGTATAAGTTGTTCCTCAAGGAATAAACAAACATAATACTCAATCAACAAGAAAATTGAGTTCCTCTTCTTATTACTGGGCAAAAGTGAAAGTAAAATTTGCATACCACTCATAGGGAGCAAAACAATGAGCAGGATTAGCTTCCTAACTGCTGTTACTCAGTTATTCACTACAAGGAAAGATTTCTTATTTTTCATTCTGCCTTTCTCTGTGTATTTTATTCTGGAACATGTTGTATGCAAGAAAATATGGTATTACCAGACATTATACCACTGGATCTTTATTTTATCTCTCCCTACTTACCTTAGCAATGTTAGCCTTATTATACCAAATTAATCCCTGATAGTCTACTGTTGTCACTACACTTAAAGCTGACCACTATCAATTAAGAAATGGTTACTTTCAGAAAGAAAATAATGTCCTTGGTACTCACTGGTCTCCTTCTTGGCAGTCTCAGCCGGGACTCAAGAAACAATGAGTATGAATCCTAAACAACCCGCTCAGAAAATGCACTGAGAAGTTCCTGTGGGGAATCTTGTACTGCTGTCGCCCTGTTTTCAGCTGGGTAGTGCCATGGTCTTCAGTGCTGCATGATCCCATGAATCTAAAACAATCATTTTATACCTCTGTTGTTTGGCTAGATTTTAATTAAATTAGCACCTTGCTTTGTAATATGTTTGCATTATAAGAGAAATCAAGAGGAAAAAAAACACTGACAGTGCTTAGTCTAGAAACCATTCCAATGGCTCAGCTGTTAGTAGAGCGAACAGCAGACTGGAGAAGTGAAGTGAATGAAAAGGTGGCTAGGAGCTGCAGAGAGATTCTTAGCCCTTAAGGAAGTAACATTAGCTTTCTGCTGTCTTCACTAGTTAATGTGATATGTAAATGGCTAACATATGATATGATTTGAAGCCCTTGTTGTCTATAGGAAACATATCCTAGTGTAAGTGGTCTGGTGGGGAGGTTTTCTTGTTGAATGTGCTCTTTGTTTAAGAGTGGCAGTTAGGTCTCAGTTTTCTTCGTGTTTCCTGCATTGTACTGTCAAGCAACAATGTGCAACTTGTCTAAAGCAACACATGTTGTAACGTCTGACAAATGCATGATGTTTGAATCTGTGCTATTAGCCAGAGCCTGCATGGTCACACATTGATTTAAATTCTATAGAGAATCCTAATGCACAGTTATACTATGGGCTAAGACTCTGAAAGTTCAAACCAATAAGGAAAGATTACATTTGCAGGAGTGTATTGCTGCTGAAAGTAATTTAACTGATTTTCAAAAGCAGATTTAGGTTTTTCAAAAATAGCTCCCTAAAATTAGGCTCCCAAACCATATTAAGCAGCTAAATGAGTTGCTCTATTTGGAAAATTGTTCAGTATCTCTCCATTCCCGTTAACTACAGTGGGAACTGTTGAGGTCTCAGTGGTTCTAAGTCAAGCCATTATTTAAGTGACTAAGTAAGAATATATGACTCTACCTTTAGATATCTATTGAAGAAAACACAAAACAAACCAAAATTTAGTTTAAGTCTTCTACTGTTCATTTTATCCCATTGCAATGAAAAAAGGATCTTTGCACAGAGGAGGGACTAAGTAAGAGAGCTCGGGAATACTGCATGATTATTCATTTGGATATTTAAAACAAATTCATTTACTTACTGTTTGAAACCTTCCTGGTTTTGCTTTCTTTAAATACTCTTGTGAATGACTCTTAGTCTCAAAAACTAAATTCTCCCCTGTGCAGAGAGAAAACACAAGCATTCCACAGATATTCTCAAAATGGGGCTTAAATGGTATTTTGGCAATTGCTGGTCCTAAGTGCATGTATTGAATTTTACCCTGAAAAAGTAAATGTTGAATTTTCAAATATGTTTAGAATTTGCTAATATTTTCACCAGGAACTTGGTTCAAGAGTTACACTCATGTAATCAGAAAGCGGAAACATACCACATAACCCAGGTATCCGGTCAAAACAGCAGAATGTCTAATATCAAAATTTTACAATAAGCTGCTTGCAACAAAGTGTTAGTGGAAAACTGCTTAGCAAAAATTATTTGGTAGATCACTTGAAACTAAAAAGTCAGTTAGAGAAAGCTGTACATTACTTGCAATGTGTAGGAACAGAAAAAGGGTGAACATTTCTCAAATTATTCATTACAGAGTATTTATTCAGATATGCTTATGCTTATGAGTGATAAACATAGAAACCCCCTTCAAAGTGCTAGGCAAACGTGAATTGATATGCATTACATCCATCTGAAGTAGGTGATTGCTGTTATCCCCATTAGGAGACTGAAGATGTCAGATGGAGACTTTCCCAAGACCACAATGTCAAAGGACTTTCTCAAGACCACACAGTGAGTCAGAGGGCAGAGTGGGCGTTGGAAACATGTTTTCTTCCTTGCCATTTACAATTACTTTGCCTCTTTTTGCAAGGAAAGGCTTTTTTCTTTTTCTTTTTTCTGAATGTAATACTTTGGATATTTAACTTTTCCCCTCTCTTTCTCTCTTGTTCTCTCTTGTTCTCTCTCTCCCCCCTCAATTATAATACTAGAAGAAACCCATCTTTAGAGTGCCATTCAATATTTAATATATAGCACCAAGCAAATCAAATACCCTTCTTCTTGTTCCAAGGAGAGCAAGAGAGAGATTAGGTTTTGCTGATGTGATGGCATATGAGGATTAGAAAAAAAAAACCTCCCAGATTTTTGGCAGTAAAGTGAAATCTGGAGCCCTGGTTTAACTCAGCTCTGCTAATCAGCCAGTTTTACACAATGGATTTCTGAAAGGGACAGGTACAAACATCACAAACTGCAATACACTCTAACAGCACAATGTCCTAAATTGTGAATACGGCCAAAAGTATCTATCTGGTTTCATAGGAATACTGGACTGCAAAGACCTGTGTCACTAAGTCCAATTCTTTCTATTCAGCAACAGATGTTTCCATATCTGATCTTAAGGTAGGAAAATAATTAATTATGCCTTCTTAAAATAGGTCCCCAAGGATGGATGTCCCTCCCCCTTTGTACATTAACACAATGCTCTTTCATTACTGTAAAGGGTGAATTAAATCATTTGTTCTAAATGCTCAAGAGACTTGATAGGAATGTCTCTTAAAGTTCCTCATTATCTTCTTTTAAATCTGCTGGGCTTTTAAAAGGTTGCTCCTACATATATTTCTTTTTGAAATAATACAGATACTGTAAATGCAAGGGTGGCCTCATTCCCTTCCAGTTTTATCCAGTTTCTCATCAGTGGAAAGATCCAATAATAACACCAGAGTCTCACAAATTAAGAGTGATCTGATACAGCACTGGAGACTCATCGCAACGTCACTTGTGAGAGTTTCCTATGGTTTTTTTCTTTCATAATAAACACAGAGGTTTAGTTTTGGTTTCCATTGCCAGAGGGACACAGACAAAACCCATCCACATGGTGGTGCAGCTCTGGAAAAGTTCACAACCTCTGAGACAGCAGAGGCCCAGGGCTGGGCAGTATGGCCCGATAGTAGATGGCACCTGATGAGGCTGCCTCTGCCAGCTCTGTTTCCCACCCATAAATTAGGAGGGAACAGAAATGTAGTGGCCTGCCCAAAAGCAGGGATGAGCACAGGGGAAGCAGACCTCTGCTTTGCCTCATAAAGCATGTATAAAATCATTCAAAGACCATATGCCAGTGGCATAAATTAGATCAGTTCTTCAGTCTGTTTTAAGCCAGGCCCAGCTGAGGCAGAACAAGGGAGTCCCTTGGGAAACCTCTTCATCATCTGGTCAAGTAGAGGCCTAGGCATGGTGGAAAATCTATCCCAAGAAGTTCTTTGAGAGCTACTGTTGATAGCAAAAATAAAAAACAACAAACATGGTCATGTAGGTGCAATCTATTTAACCTAATAAAAACAATTTGCAAGTGACTACCAACATCCTTGCACAGGTTGCAAAGCCTGAGTCATGTATTGGGTTAAACAGAATGCACAATTAGGTGAGAGCCTGAAATCTGAGTTATCTGCAGATTAAGAACACGTATCTTTTTTTATGAATAAGCCTTTATGCTTAAAGGCTTTCTAAAGCTCTTTTTTCTGTTTTTCATCTAGATGATGGCCAGTCTTGTGATCCTGGGGTAGTGCATTTGGTGATCTTGTAACAGCCTCTGCAGTTAATATTGCACAATACAAACAGAATTCCTTCACAGAGAGAATATGTCCTTCTTATCACTACCTTATCTTTGGTCCTGAAGCAGAATCAAATTCTTTCTGTTAAACACAGATTTATATATATAGGTGTTTTATTAAAAAAAAGCATTTGATTAAAATATTTTGCAAAATATGTAAAGCTTTATATATGGGGCATTCAAAAAATTAGTTGTTTAAATAAGGCAAATAAGTTCTTTAAGATATAGCATCATGTGATCTCACAATAACACTGTCATGTTACATGACATAAAAGTATTTATTGAAAACTATCATGATTATAGCTCTAACATATTCTCTTACGCTGCTACAGTTCATTTAGCTGGTGTGATGTCAGAATACAGTATAATCGTGGTATGCCTGCAATCAAAGCAAGTTTTAGAATGATTGAATTACCTAGTTATACCACACACTATATCAACGTGTATTCTGGTGGTTTAGTTGTTTTTGTTTTCCTTCATTTTGTTTTGGAGAGACATTACCAGAAATATTTTATGCCAGTTAAGAAGTATTTTAGTTTGTGCATATTTTTAATAAATTTCAAATCTGTATGATTTTCAGACACTGTTGGTGTTAGAAAATTTCAGAACCACTTATAGAAATACTGAAAGTTGTCAGTACGGGTAGGGGCCAGATCCAAATGGATGCTGTGGGCATGTCTGCACATACATTCATGCACCTTTTAGTACCTCCAATGTGAGGAACTAAATTAATGTGGGTTAGGCTGCGCTAATATGCAGTAGCACATTTGCATGCTTTTTTAGTGATGCTTAATGGGCAGTAGACTATTTTACTGTGCATTAGCCTAATGTCACTGTTTTTATGCGAAACTTTAATGTGCAGTAAAATAGTCTACTATGCATTATACACATGTAGACATGCCCTGTAGGTACCTAAACAGGGCTTAGGCGGAATTTAGGTACCTAGGTCACAAAGGGCAATTCTAGTCATCCCCACCCAGTGGCAGCTAAGCTTCTGAGACACTGAGTTTCATTAGACATCTAAGTTTAGCCTGAGAAGATCACTAGGTACCTATACTTGGACGCTAGCACATATCCAGAAGAAACCCAAATCAGTCACCTAGGTACTTGACTTTCACATAAGCTCTGTTGCAATCAGATTTGGTGCTGGAAAGCATTTGAACTCCACCTGAGTTCCTTAGACAAGGTCATGTTGGGGAACAGGGCCCCAAGGTCACGGTGAGCTGGGGTGGCCATCGGGACGAACAGGTGGGATTTCTGGCGTGCAGTTTAGAGATGTAGAGACGTAGTGGGTACAAACAAGGTGGGTTTATTTCACTTACGCTTTTGTGGAGCGTAGGTACAAGGATCTTCGGTTACAGTACGAACGATTACTGACAACAGAGGGGTCTGTTGGCCCACGAGGTTCACAACCAGCCCTTGCTTTCTACCACTGGAACCAGTCTAGTGATAGGTACGGCTGCCCGTTGTTAGTCCCAGGGCTGGTCAACAGCTCATAAGCGAGAAACAAACAAACGATAACAAAACTGTAACTTGAGGTAACGCGTGACGCCAGTCCAATGGTGATGGATGATGAAGAATGGTCGAGGAGATAAGCCGAAGTCGAAGCCAGAGGATGATGTAAGCCGAGACGTCAGGTCAGTGGAGTAGGCCAAGCCGTAGTCGATAAAGGAAACTGAAGTCAGTTCAAAGCCGGGTAGGTATTAGCTGAGTCGTAGTCAAAATCGCAGAGACGAAATCAAAATCGGAACCGGAGACAAAGCCAAACAAGTCCATAACCAGGAGATCAATTAAAGTAATTACCCAGGTAAGTCACTGTGCAACTTTGGAAAGGGAGCTGGGGAACTAGGTCCCAATCTCTCTCCTACTAGCAGTCCCTGCCTAGGCAGCCTCTGCCTTCAGATCGAGCATCTCTCTCTCTCTCTCTCTCCCTCTTCGACACACACACCAATAACACTCCTAACGCTCACACAACCCACACCGCCCACACCAAAGGTGGGGGTCAGGAACCTTTTAAAGCTACCCCCAGCCAATCAGGGTGCTTGACCGCTAGAATCTTCTGGATGGTGACATCATGGTTTTGTGTGACTTAGCATGTGCGAGTTCGGCCTCTGTCTTGTAACTAGGCACACGCAGGGTTGGAAAATAGGTCATGGATGATTGACATCCGTACAGGTCACCCAGGGGGCACACGCTGGGCACGCTGTGGAATTTTCCATAACTGTGAGCTGTCTGCGCATGTCTGGGGACCTAACTCTTGTGTTGCCAGCACTCCTTAAGATTTTCTCGGACAGGTCAGAGCACCTGTTTAAAGCTGAGGTCATACCTGCAGCTCAGTAAAAACAACACCACAGCTGGAGATAGAACACACCTGCAGCTCAATAAAAAAATCTCAGCTGGAGGTGTCCAGTTTTTATGTTAAAAGCACTTACCTGGAAAGTCAGGGGCTTGGGTTCCAGGCCATCCTTATCCTGTGGGGATTCAAACTCACCTCTCCCATTTCCCAGGAGAGTGCCCTATGTACAGACATTGCTGCATGAAGGCTTCTCTGTTCCTTTTTACTGAATCTAGTATGCTGGGCAAGGAAGGACATAGATTCGTAGATTCATAGATGCTAGGGTTGCAAGGGACCTCTACAGATCATCGAGTCTGACCCCCTGCCTAGGCAGGAAAGAGTGCTGGGTTCAGGTGACCCCAGCCAGATGCCTATCCAGCCTTCTCTTAAAGTCCCCCAGGCTAGGGGAGAGCACCACCTCCCTTGGAAGTCCATTCCAAATTTTGGCCACCCTTACCATGAAGAAGGTTTTCCTGATGTCCAGCCTAAGTCTGCCTTCTGTCAGTTTGTGACCATTGTTTCTTGTTACCCCAAGAGGCGCCCTGGTGAACAGAGCATCTCCAATACCTTGCTGCATCTCCCTGATGAATTTGTAGGCAGCCACAAGATCACCTCTCAGCCTTCTCTTGTGGAGGCTAAATAGATCCAGGTCCCTTAGTTTCTCCTCATAACGCTTGGCCTGTAAACCCTTAACCATACGAGTGGCCCTTCTCAGGACCCTCTTGACGTTATCCACTTCCTTCTTAAAGTACGGCACCCAAAACTGGACACAGTACTCCAACTGTGGTCTGATCAATGCTGCATAGAAGGGAAGTATCACCTCCTTGGATCTATTTGTCTGGCAATCTGGCACTGGATGCAACAGAAGCACCTACTTTCCTTGCAGCCCTCAGTCAGAAGCCCAAGTTTCAAGGTCAGTCACAGTTGCCTGTTGTTTACCTGTGGTTCCTTCACTCTGGATCAGCTGTGGAGGGCAACATGGTCCTGCTTTCACTGCATAGAAATCCTTGGTGCCTAAATGTGTTCATTTGGATCAACCTCCTGGGACAAAATATTCAAATTCTGAGCACTCCAGCACCTTAGAGACTGATTATGATCTGGCCCTGTGTCTACAGCTCATGATAGCAACATCCTGAGATATGGCACATTATTTCTTGAACTGGAAGCAGTATAGTTTTGAGCTATAAGATACAAAGGGTGTTTTTACACCTGCTCCGGGGAGCGGTGGTTGGGGATTGGGGGGGTGGGCTTTAATTAGAGCAGCTCTAATTAAAGCCCCTGGAGCATCTGGTGTATCCCCATGCTTTATCTAAAACTTGTCAGATGGTGGCAAGGATGCTAATACACAAGACGTGGAGGCTGGCTGGAGTGTAGTAATTACCATGCTCCAGCAAACTCAATTAATTGAGAAATTACAGTGCACTGGACCAGCCTCCTGGCTCATGTACAGGCACCCAAAACTTAGTGGTATGCACACTATGCCGTTCTGATGCAGCTCCTTTGCTTCTATTACACACAGAGTGAGCATGGAGAATTTAATCCCAGTGCTGCCTTGCACCATATAGCCATACCGTAAGATTGGATAAGATTTAATAATAGAAATATTCTTTGTGATCACCAGGGATCCTCATTTTCTCTGACAAAAAAGATCCCCAATTTTTGGATTAAAAAAAGTAACCCCAAATCCACATTTTTCGGTGATTAAAATTAAATACCATTATATCTATCTATCCAACTATCTATCTATTAGTGGTGTTTTATTTTAATCATGGGAAAATGTGGATTTTGGGTTATTCTTTTTAATCTGAAAATTGGGGATTTTTTTTTTATCAGAGAAAACCAGGATCCCTGGTGATCACATGCAGATCCATAGTTACACTTGACTCCTCAGTAATACACCTGTAAGAAATGCATTAAATATAAGTTTACAAGAAGTGGTTAGCAGTAGAGAATTCTCATTTTGTTTCTAAGGATATGAATGTTTTTGTATTCTTTTGCACCAGCTGCAATTGTACATACAGTACCTTGAAAGCTCTTGTTTTTCTGTCCATATATTGAAATCCTCAGGACAAATATTAAGCTAATGAACATCAAGTTGCATTGCTTTCTAATGGTGTTTTTAAGAGCAGCTCCTCAGCATAACAATCTTTTTATAGAATAGTCCAGAGGTTTTATATTCAGCAGAGGTATAAGGAAACAGCAGAGGGGCACAGTTTGTCTAGATACCAGCTTTTCACAAAACAAAATCCTCATAAATCACTTCCCCAAACTGTCAGTGCTGTTAGCAACTCCCTCTAGTTTTGTACGACAAGGGACTGAGGGGGTTGTGCTGAGCACAGCGCTCCTTTGCAGCCAAAGGACTCCTGCTTTGGTTTATTTTTCTTTCCTAATTGCCCATAGTGAGGGAAATTTGGTCCAAGTTGTGGAACCTTTTTAAACCACTTATTACTGGATAATTAAAAAAGGGTGAGCAGGACTCCTTAGTATCTAATGGTTAGTTGTGCACAGTAGCCTGTATCTCTGTCAGAGTTCAGTTGGGCATCATTTATCTCTTCACAAACTTCTTGGTGATGACCATTACTCACTGACTGAAAAAAATGCATTTGAAAGAATGGCCGTCTGGACCACAGGTTATACAGCTCACTCAGAGGCACACATGCACATATGTACATACACGTTACAGACCCCTAGTGTCAGGCAAGAAGAATATAGACTGTAAATCCTCTTTCCTTAATTTTTATCCATCCATATGGTTTTGATTACAGCAGATGTCGTATGAAAATTAGTTGCAGCTTGTGGCTAAATAGAGGAAGGTTTGTGGCAGGGGGGTTCATGAGATTATGGCTCACTGCTAAGATTCCTGTACATAAACAAAATCCATATACATGGCTAGGTGGCATGGCTAATTTAAGGTCCTGATTTTACTCATATATGATTAAGGAAAATTGTAGGTTGTAAGTGGATAAGTGCCAGGGCAGTGCTTGTAAGTGTGGTATTTCACACATTTTCTGTTAAATATCTAAATCTACCTTAGCCCCTTATGTTGCTAATCTTCATGTGAATTAATAATTTGGGACATCAGGCACAAAATTAAAGATGAAAAAATATCCAGAAAAGTTTGTTTTATTATACATTGGGTACATCACCGTGTTTGTGTACAGACTAGCCTCTGTCCCAGTCCTTGTGAATAAGTTAGCATAAGACCTTGCTATGCAAATAAAGCACTATAAATAAGGGTTAATTAAGGCACAGAGAAAAGTGACAATTTTTGCTCAATCTGCCCCCTGGAAGTACTCTATAGCTGTGACCAAACACAAACGCATGGCTGCAGAGTGGTTTAAAAGGGCCTGGTCCCACAACAATCTGAACCCTCATTACATGGGTTCAGGTGAAGGTGCTCCAAAGTGGAACACCTTCATTAACATCTGTCTGCACACCAGGAGCAGGGCTCCCAGCCCTGATTTCAGAATGGGAAGGGGTAAAGGGAATGGAGGGAGCTCATTCTGGGGATTGCCTGGCCAGTACTGGAAGATGGAGTGGGTGTATTGGAGCTCCCCCCCCCCAAGGTGGGGGACTCCAATCCACACACAGCCCCACCTCTCCAGTGTGGCTGGGGAAACCCCAAAACAGACCTCACTCTCCTGCCTTCTCCCCTTCCACCCTGAGACAGAATGGGAGCTATGGGGGGAGGAGTAGTGGAGATAGAAAAAGAGGTTGCAGGGACACAGCTTCTTTCCCTGGATCAGCCCCAAATTGGAGCTCGATTACCCACCCTCCCAACCCAACAGCTAACACCTGTTGGGTCAGGGGGATCATTCTAGCTCATGGCGCTTTCTGTGAAGCACCATGAATTAGACCTGGAACTGCACTTCTGTCTCCATCTTTAATCCACTGTATGCTTGGATTATAGGGCTAGACTGATTCAAATGGACCCTTTGTGGGGTTTTCAAAAGCTCCTAAGCACTTAGGATCCAAAATTCCATTGATTTCACCTGGAGTTAGGGTATTATAATGATCCCACTTTTATCTTTAGGTCCCTAAACAATCTAAACTCTTGCCTTGTGATCTTCAGTCTGTGGTACAACTTTACACCTCAGTCTTTCTAGGGTACAGGATTTGGCAACCTACAGGTTGCAAAGAAATTGGATCTGGTCCACAAGGATCTGATCCAGCCTGCAGCATCCAGAGGGAGATACTGAAGCTTCCAGGAGAGGAATCAGCATGTTTAGCAGCCAGATGGTTAACAGAGCTCTCCCTACTGCAGTCCATGCCTTTTTTGCCATTAGATTTACCACTGCAGACTGTTGCCTGTGACACTTGGTGATGAGGGTTTTGGGAGTGAGTGACAACCTTAGTGGGGTGGAACGGTGGCCCGTGGTAGCAGCCAGAAGCATTTGTTGGTAAAAGGTCGCCAACCCTTGGTTTAGTGCATGTGGTGGCATTTGCGTTCAGAAGAAAATAACCATGACCTTCATTCCTGTAAAAAGATCAGCAAACTGAGTTTGATTCCATGTCATTCTTGGCCATCCATGTGGAAACATGCTACAGACAACAAGAATACATTTGGAGATAACTGGAGCAGTATTTCTCTGGCATCCTTATACTAGCCAATTCTTGCAACTGGATTGTAATAAGAACCATGACATGACATTTATTTTCATAATTGAAAACAATTAAATAAAATGAGAAAAGAGAAAGATGCTGAAACTATGAACAACATTAACAAGAATTCTCTTAACAGAACATATTTCAGCAGCTCTTTATATTTTTCTATTTAAACTGCTTACATTAGTAAACTTTACCCAGAAACTATTTGTAGCTAGTACAGGAGAACTTATTATATAGCAATGTGTAGGAAAAAGATAATTTTTAAAAACTTTTTATCCAAAAAATGTCTTCCACAAAGAATGACCTAACACCATAAAACTGCTTCAAAAATCTACCCACAAGAGGGATAGTTACTGCATTTTTTGGAAAAAATATTTTCTTAAAGTCCTATTCTTCTTTTCTCCTCTTTTCTGTTCTTCACCCTAAGACCTTTCCTTAGATTATGCAGAATGAGCCATCTTTCCTACAGAAATTTGTTTGAAAAAGTTTGCATATTCAATTAGTCCCTGATTTATTTTCCTCTTTTTGTGACTCCTTTAGCCAGCTAAAAGTCAGTCTTCCCAGCTTAACATTTGCTTTCAATAAGAAAAAAATGTTGATTAAATTGGAGTTTCCTTGCCAAAGGTAGTAAGTTTTTTCTGGCATTACTTTTAACGACTCCCATTTATTAATTTTTTTCCTAACTTACTGGTGTAACAAACTTCCTGATATTAATTTAAAGAAATGCAATATTTGGCTTGTTGTAGAAGAATAGAAAAGCAAACAACTACACTTTCACGTGTAGGCCTAGAGCTTATGCTATCAGCATCTAGAAAACAAAACTATTCTATAATATAGTACATATTTTGTCATGTACTATAATGTGCTTTGTCATATACAGTTGTGCATATGTCTATATATTTATGTATAAACATGCATTCATTGTAATACATATGCTGCAATCAAGAGATCTGGATACCACTACTGATCCTTGCACTCTCTTTTTTTGGTAAGTTTTTTTTTCTTTTTCATACCCTTTTTACAATGTTATTCTGGTTGTGATATTTTAAGAAAAAAGGTTTTACATATAGTATTACATCTAGACAGATCAATTAATTATAATTGTAAAATGAGGAAGAAACAAACAATGCGAATAATAAGAAACATTAAGTGTCACCTCAACCTTTACCTCCAATTACATTTAAATGTGTTATTTTTATAAATATATATTTAAAAAGATAGTGTTCCTAATTGATTGGGCAAAAAGGACAATTTTTATGAACGTACTATAACATTAATCAATTAGAGAAGTTTATTGCACCTGTAATTTTAGTGAAGAACAGTATGAAGGGTTGGCCTTCGTGCTCTGCCTATATATTTTTGCTTATATACAGGATGTTTAATTTTTGTTCTCTTCCCTCTGTGGGTGAATTTAGAGCTCATAAAGGAATGCTGACCACATTGTCCTGTAGGAATGAAAGTTTTATGTTTAAACACACAATGAATATAACTCCTACAGTGACAATGCATTGTTCCCTTCATTAACGTTGTTCAGAAGGAACCTATCCTAGGGATGAGAAAGTTTCCACAGCTGCTTGGTCCTTGTAGTATCAGAAAGTACCATGAAGGATATAAATTATTTCTGGTTTTGGTGGTGTTTTTATGTCTGTTCATAGGAACTGGACTTGCATTATCAACTTGCTTCTCGTTCTGTGGGCTACCACCTGGTAATGATGATAGTTTGATGGTAGTTCCTATTAACTGCTGAGGCTGGGCCCTAAAGCAATTATTCCTTCCTCCTTCACAAGTAATACACTGGTTTAATAAAATATATTGCCATCATTTTGAATATTTATATACCTGAAGTATTTTAAAAATCTATTCACTGTAGTCTGGTTATGCAAAAATAGCCAAAAGACAGCACCTAATGCCAATATTTTCTTTGGTCATTGCTAGTGAAATTTCCCATTTCATAATATGACTGAATTGTAAAATAATTGTTCTCTCCTACTATTGCCTGTAGCTCCATTAAGTCTACCACATCAAAACGATTTCAACTTGCATAACAAAACAAAGACATCATTAATCAATTGCTTGCATGGAGGGACAAAGTTTGTCCAGGATCGTTGAGGTGAAGAAAACAATTCAGGAGTAAAACAAATGAATCTCAGACAATGCACCCAAAGGCACAGCAGGGCAGCTCCACACCCAGGGCAACTATGATGCACAAGGCAGCACTGGCTGCCACGGTACTGATCTCAGCAACATGATCAGCTGCTGCTGTATTTTGTACCTTCCTCTTTCTTGCTACTCCAGACAAAGGCCGCATTTCCAATTAAGTTAATGAATGCACCCATGTGAACTTGCTCCAAAATATAACCATTGATTTAGAGTTGTTTTATGTGTATCCTGACAATCAAAGTACCTTGTATAAAGGTATTCAAAGAGCATAGCAGTTATGCAAGATGAAGCTAAATGTGCTTCCATGCAAAAGGTAGAAGTGGTAGGAGATGCAGAAGCATCATAAAAGTCATGGTCATTTACCATGGTGTTTTGTTTAGGCCTGTGTTTGAGACACCACTCAGTTTAAGACCACCCGCTCATGTAATTTTGGAAGGATATCGCACAATCATAGGTTAAAGACAGCTGTGAATTTTGTAAAATAGATTCTCCTTTTCCATGGTTTTTCACATGGAAGAGATAATATGGCACCTTGTTCACAATTCTGACACCTAGACAACATATTCAGTCAAGCTCCAGTCTACAGTCATTTCATAGGTAAGCAATAGCCCCAGAAACAGACAATATGGATTAAAATCTCTCCCTCCAACCAAGTGATGGCTATTCAGGTTTTGTTTTTTTAATTTCTATCAATGTATATTGCAACACTGAGAATAATGGAATATACAGAATCAGTATACCAAAAGAGTGACTATGATATACAACAGGTTTAGCATACAATAGGTTTGGCATGGAGGTTAAAAGTGGTACTATCCTACCACTCATTAGGTGTAGTTTATATGATTTATATTTATAATGTTAAAAAAATTAATATAGATTGTAATCCTGGAGACAGAAGGCAGTATTGTTGAGATGCCTAAACTGGTCATACTAGGCCACTGGGCAACAGGAAGTAAAACATCATGGGGGGAAAAGGAGAAGAAACAAGAGGAAGTGTTGCTCAAGTACAGATGCTTCTTTTTGGGAGAGAGAGAAGGGTCGAAGCCCTTGCTTCCAATGGTGTTTCTACACTTTGCATTATCAAATCATTGGGAAACATGAATATACAGCACTAAGGCCAAAAAGCAGGGTTCTTTATGTAGTGATCCACCTGCTTGAAACTCCCTCCCATTAGGGCTAGACTAGATGCCCAGATTGTTCTATGTGGAAAGTCTTCTAGTGGCAGTTCTCATCGCTTCTTCATGAAAAAGAGGCCTCTTGGAAGGCATTACCCAGAATCCCATACTGGAAGAAGAATGTACCGGCATTTGGAAAGGGAAAAGATAGTCTGGTGATTCTTTGCAGCAAGTACAAAGGATTCTGGCTTTCTTTTCAGAAAATAAGAAATCCCATGCTATACAATATTCAGTATTCTTCAGTCCTTTGTTAATAGTTTACCCTACCTTACCTTACAATTCTCCTTACTCCTTGTCATATCTCCCCTGAAGATACAGTTCTCTTTCAGTCCTTCTCATCATACATCCAGGGAAGGGTGGCATGGACAAAGCAAAGATTGGTAATCAGCAGGGATCCAGGTTTTCCCTTTTCTGTGGAAAAACAGAAAAAAATGTAAATTTTCCTTTTTCATAGATTCATAGATTCATAGAAGTAGGGTCGCAAGGGACTTTGTAGATCAGCAGGTCTGACCCCCTGCCCTGGGCAGGAGAGAAAAAACAGGCTCAAATGACCCCAGCCAGGTAGACGCCAAGCCTCCTCTTAAAGACCCCCAGGGTAGGAGCCAGCACCACTTCCCTTGGAAGTTGATTCCAGATCCTAGCCGCCCTGACTGTGAAGTAGTGCCTTCTAATGTCTAGCCTAAACCTACTTTCTAACGACTTGCAGCCATTATTCCTTGTTACCCCGGTGTGCGCTAGGGGGAACAAGGTCTCTCCCAAACCCTGGTACCCCCTAGTGAGTTTATAGACAGTCACCAGTCCCCCATCAGCCTTCTCTTGTGAAGGCTGAACAGGTTCAGGTCCCGTAGCCTGTCTTCATAGGGTCTGCCTTGCTGTCCCCAGATCATGCGGGTGGCCCTTCTCTGGACCCTCCCAATGCTGTCCACATCCCTCCTGAAGTGCGGCGCCCAGAACTGAATGCAGTACTCCAGCTGTGGCCTGACCAGTGTC
>NW_017728913.1:12070787-12088610 GCF_001723895.1 Crocodylus porosus
CACCCTCTGAGTATGACCCTTCAGCCAATTTGCAATCCATCTGACTGTGTAGGCATCAATGCCACAGTCACCTAGTTTTTTAATGAGAATGGGGTTGGAGACAGTGTCAAAGGCCTTGCTGAAGTCCAGAAAGACTACATCCAACACGACACCTGCATCCAAAGCTTTTGTGACCTGATCATAGAAAGCAATCAGGTTGGTCTGACAGGACCTGCCCCTAATGAAACCGTGCTGGTTGCCCTTAAGCATCATCCCTGCCACTGGCCCATCACAGATGTGCTCCTTGATAATCTTCTCAAAGAGTTTCCCCAGGATTGAAGTAAGACTAATGGGCCTATAGTTGTTGGGTCCTCCTCTTCCCTTTTTTAAAGATGGGGACCACATTGGCTTTCTTCCAGTCATCTGGCACCTAGCCAGAGCACCACGAATGCTCGTAAAGCCTTTTAACTCAGAAAAACATGGATTTTTCATTTTAATGGAGAAACACAGATTTTCCATTTTTGCAAAGATCTCTCTGCAGGCTGGCAGAGCTCCAGCCTGCATGGGGGTGGGAGAAGCGGGAGGAGAGCAGTCAGGCAGGGGGCACCATGTCCATGTGCCAGATGGTCTGGACCACAGCTCCTAAGGGTAAGTCTGGTGGTGGGGAGCAAGGATTGAGGCCCCCATAGGGAGGGACGAAGTTGGGCAGGACAGGCTGGGGCTGCTGTTCAGCTCAGGCGGTGCATGGGGCTCAGGGCCCGGGGCCGATATGTGCAGCCACAGAGCCGCAGCGGGGAGCAGGACAGAGCTACGGGCAGCTCATCTGGGGGTGGGCGGGCTGGCTCTCCACTGCTGTGTGCACTCCTGGGGGGCAGGGGGAGCACCTGACCTTCAAAACTGGGCATAGGGTGGGGGTGGGGGTGGGCTGCCCGCTGCAGACTTGGGCTCCACACCCCGCTGCCCAGGGCCTCTGCAGCTCAGAGGGTGGGACCCGGTGCAGCAGGATAGAGTGGGGCCAGGTGGGAAATCTCCTTGTGGCTGCAAGCTCAATGCTGCCATGGAAAGGTGCCCCCTACCCACCTAGCTGCAATGGGGGTAGCAGCGCAGAGTTGGGCCCCATGTTGCTGCTGGGTGGGCAGAGCTCACCTCACCATAGTGGCATGGAGCTCCCAGTGGTGGCAATGAGCTTCCCCGCCCAGCTCCACTCTGCCCTGCTGTGCCGCATCCTGCCTGCTGGGCCCCTGAGGTCCTGGGGGAAGGGCAGCAGGGTGGGGAACCCAGACCAGGCAGCCCACCCCCACTCCCTATGGGTTCTGCTCTGGCCATGCTGCCCATAGGGGAGGGGGAGCCAGGCTCCACACTGTACTCCACCACAGCAGCCACTGCCTGCTGCAGATGGCAGTCAGGACTTGGGTGCTACTGCAGGTGGCAGGGGGCCCCCTCCGGCAGGGCTGGGGGTTGTGGAGGACTGTGGGTGGGGAGTGAGAGGCGTCAGCAGGGCTTGGGGGCTGTGGCTTGGGAGTTAGGGGCCTAGCCTAGACCTGTGTCCTGGTGAGTGAAGGCGGCAGGGGGAGCTCTGATTTTTCCATGATAAAAAAACCCCAAACCAAATACTGAAATGTATAGTACTTAGAATTAATTTTATTATAGTGGCTGAGGCACTGGTAGGCTTCCAAATTGCTTTAAAATTGTAAACATATCAATAAAATCTTGTGTTCAATTGATACCTATATACATAGTGGTGTTTAATTTTAATCATGGATTATGGGGGGGTGTTAATTGGAGAATTTGTAATTTTTATCAAAGAATTAGTGATTTTTATACAGAGAAAACCAGGATCGCTGGTAATAAGCTTTTTTCAGGTCCCCTTGTACACTGCAGTCTCCTCCCACTAAAACAGGCGTGACTCCATTGGGTCGGATCCTGCCCTTTGTTACTAAAATACAATCCAAAATAATGCCATGAATTACAGCAGCCTGGAACCAGATATAGGTCAGTATATGTGATGTATTTGGCAATAAAGATGCATTGGGTCAAATGTATAAACAGCCATGGGAGCAAGGGCCAGAGTCTGGGGCTCCCTTCTAGGCAGTACCCTTCTTCCTGGCTCACAGAATTGGGCACTCTCTTATTTGACTTCTCTTCCCATGAATCTTTTCCTCTTCATTGCTAAGTGGGTCAGCTAAAAAGGAAGGGTGGAAGGTGTTCCAAGCCTCATTTGCCCCATAGCTTGAGGTTTTAGGGTGCTTTACTGGTATATAGAACCAATAAAGCCTCAAAACCTTTGAGTCTTAGGTAGAGTACAAAACCCAAAGCTCCCAGGTTTTGGGCAAGTACTGTAACCAGTAGTCTATTCATGGAAGAATAGGGCATTTCTGCCTTAAATTGTTACCCATGTACATGTCTGTCTGTTCAGATCAGAAATCCTGCTGAGGTTCTCATCTCTTGTGTGGCAGGGGGAGGAAGTCAAAAGCTGTGCAGGTGAATGTGTCTGTGCATGGCTTAAAATACCCCATAGCAAGTAACATACCTCTTGGGCAACTAAGGTATCCATCTCTGGAGGAATCTTAAATGTTGTCCATTGAAAAGCACTAGGAGGCTGTGTACTTCTTCAGGATGAAGTAGAATACATAAACTTCGTACTAGCTCCCTTAGTGAAAGTATAAGAGAACTACATATCTGGAAGATGAAACAGAATGCCTCCCTGATTTTGCAAGAGGCAAAATCATTTCTTAAGGTGATATCTTTTATTTGACCAGCTGTATAGCTGGGAATGAATTAGACAATCTTTTAGATGCAGGATATTCTTCATTGGGGCCCTGGTTTTGGTCATCTCACTCAGGATTTTAACCAGCTGCTATACCTTAGACATCTAGTGAGTGATACAATATTTAGCCCCGGCTATCTAGGACAGATTGCATGCTCAAGAATGAACTGTGTCCTGTTTCTTTAAAGACTAGAGACAGTTCAGACAGAAAAGCAGCACCCAGTCATTCTGGGTGTCTCAGTTTGTGCTGTATTGTGTGCATTTGGTTTATACTGACATTATAGAAACTGTGCTGCCAGTGACCAAGCAGCCTGAACAGAAAAAAAAATCCTTCTAGCAGAGCTTCTGTCACATAGTTATACTTTGACCTTGATTCAGCAGAGCAATCCACCATGTACTTAATATTTCTGGTGAACTGGGACCCTGAGGCTGGTTCTCTTACTTGTCCAGTTAGGGAAGAGTACTAACCCTCTTGTTACATGGACTGGCTGCTGCGCTCTGGAGTGTAACAATACCAATTGGAAACAGTGGCTCCTGGGTCTTGTTAAGTATGATAGTTGTGCTGTAACTTGTCTCAGATTATGTGATGGGAACTTCTTTCTAACCTGCTATGCTGTATGTCGGACTCTTTATTGCATGAAAAGGTGCCAAAAAGGCACCTTTTTGTGTTCCCCGATCTATCAGTTTTAAAAACCCTTCTGTTTATGGAAGTTAAGAGGAAAGCCTGGTGCCCCGAGACTATAAACAGATATCACCAAATGAAATGAATCAGCTGTGCCAAAGTAGGTCCTGGCACAACTGATCATCTTCCCTGGGCAAAGCAGACATCAACTGGGAGTGGCACCTGACTCTGTGGGAAAATACTTGGGGTGTGCCTCTGCCAACAGGGCACATCCCCAAGTTTTCCTGCTTGGAGAGGCATACTCTGAGTCAGAATCCCCAGGCGTGATTTTGCAAGCAGTGAAACCTGGGTAGGTGCTTCTAGGGCTTCAGGGACCCAATCCTGGGTTCCAGGCTGCCTGCACCCTCCTGCCTTAAAACAGACATCTGCTAGAAAACAGCCACCCATATTAATACTATCTTTTGTTGTGGCTACAAGTGGTGCAACAAAGGGCTTAGATGTCTGTTTGCTTTCGCTTTATGCCACCATAAAGATTTTCTTGGCAGTACAAAGGCAACATTTGTTTCCAGCCTGAATAACCAGTGGGCGTTGCAAGAGAGGATGTGAGAGCAAATGTAGACACACCAGTGGCAGGAGAATCTTCTGTTTTAGTGCATTTAAACTAAGGAATAGGAATGTAATATCATCTTTTTAATCTCAATTAAAATACCTACAATATATTTTCAATAGATTTTTTTTTTTTCTGCTTTCAAAGAAATAGAAGAATGAGATTGGCTCGAAAGTCAAATTCTGTTCTGGATTCTGTTCCTCACAGTGTCATTGGTCATATCAGCATTTTTCAATCAATTTTCTTATGGCCTTTTCATTAAAACTGACATTTTTAATTCCTGCTCCAATTTGGGAAGACAAAAGTGATAACATTGGAATTTTCCCCAGAACAGAAAATGTTGATTTTCAAACTGAGATACTGGATATATATTGCCATATGGAGTCAAAACAAAAACAAGTGTGCTTTCTTTAGAACTTGGAGTCAGACAGACTGTACCACAAAGATACAGTACAGGATTTTGGGGGTGCAGCTTCCCTGGAAGGGGGCAAAGAACTTGCTAAGAATTACTGGGGATGACATAACAGCTTGATATGTTGAGTTTAATGTTGAAAGATCAATGAAGATGCAATAAATGTCCTTCTGATGAGTGTACTATGCAACATTTGGTAAAGCTGTAGACAGAAGCTATGTTATGCCATCTGTGTAAACTGGAATAAATTTATTTGTCCAGAAACAGGTCCCAGGGCTGGGAGTTCATGAAACAGAAATGTCTTACTGGAACCAAGAGGTTGTCTTGACATTTCCAGCATGTGCTTTTTTGTACTCAGGGTATGTGGCTCATGTCTCACTTTAACTCATTTCTCACTTAAACACACTTTCTGCACTCATTTTAAACTTTTAGAAAGTGATCATCAGTGAATCATATCTCGTAGCCTGTGTGCTACTTGGTGCATACTTCCTTTAAGACTCAGAAAAAAAACAGTACTTGCTCATTATGGCTGCATACAGACATTCAAGGATGTTAGGGAGATATTAGAGTTAAAAATAGCTATCCAATGTCAAGTAAGTCAGGACTGGGGGACTAAGGAGAGAGTTGGGGGGATCAAGGGGGAAAGCAGGAACCTTGGGAGGTTGGGGAGGGGTGCCTCAGGGAGGCAGGCAGGGGAGATCGGGGAGGCAGGCAGGGTTCAGAAGGATCTATGGAGGGGCAGATGGAGTCTGTGGGGAGTTTAGGGGTCAGGTAAAGTCTTTTGGGGGTTGTTGAGGTCTGAGAAGGTTTGCTGGGATCAGGGGGGCTTGAGGAGTCCACAGGGGGACTGGGGAAAATGGAAGCTTTCTCTCCCATCCCCTGGGATCAGGGGCTATTTTTACCCCCGATCCTCCCCCCACCCCCAGATGAACAATCCTCCCCAGCAAACCTACTCCCCCAACCCTTATGTCCCTCCCCCCACCCCAACTTACTTGTTCAGCTCCCAGCATTGGTGAATGCTGATAAAACTGGCACTGGGAGTGGCTTGTGGGATAGAGGATTTGGTGGGCTGTGGTGGAGGCTGGCTGGTCTGTGGGTGGAGGTTATCCATCTGGAGGGTGGGCTGGGGGCTAAAAATAGCCTGGTGCCAGGGAGGGGTTAGGAAAAGTGCAGCCCTGGGGCTGGGGCTAGCACCTGGGCTTTTCCACCCCTGAGGCTATGCTAGGTACTGTACAGAAGTTCAATTCAATCAGTCTTTCTGGACTCCAGCTAAGATGGACTACCTCAGGGGTACACTTAACTTAGTTCAGATTGGCCCTTTTTAGACCGATCTATCTGTCCTGAACTTCTGTACAGTTCAAACCAACCTAACTAGTGTAAGGTCCACACCTCGGCAAACTAAGTTAGATTGGGTGGCCATTTTAATTCAGTCTAACCTCCCCATAATCTCCCTGAGTGTCTGTAGGCAGCCTACAAGTTCACCCACAGATACAATTCAGAATTAATACTAGCCATCTGTATAAACCTGGGGGCTAAGATAAAAGCTCTTGTTCTCTTGCAGCCACTTGTGACTTTCCTTACTTAAAGGGCTGACTACTCACCAGGGCAACAAAGGATACTCTTGTTCCTATCAGTTCAAGCCAGGTCCTGATTCTGATGATGTGATGTATTGCCATGTACAGAATGCTATTCTGCCTTTGGCTCATGAATAACAAATACAGTGAACCTGCTTCTAATGACAATGTGAACTAAACAAGATAGCAGGAAAGATGTTAATTTGCACTGTTTTCCACATGATAGTGATACAGACTTTACACCCTACTTTTAAAGCCATTACTAAAAACATGTAATAAGAGGGAAACAAAATGAGAGACTCTTGCTGGTGAAAGACAAGTCCTGTTATCTAGGATACAGGAGAATCTCTGTTACTTAGCACCATAGTCTAGTCTTACACTTTGCATATTAACATCTTGAAAATAAGAGTCACACAGTTTTCAGCAAGTCATTACAGTCTGTGCAGCAAAGCCGAGTACCAATACAAGTACGAACAAACATCACCCTTCAAACTCACCTCAGGATAACGGAGTGAAGAACTTGAAAGTGGCACTGGTAAACCTCATTCTTTCTTTTATCAAAGCTTCAGCTCTGATATTTCTCTTTTGTGCTGCTCTACTAGTACAAAATGTCATAATGACTCCCTAATGGGCACCTGAGGATTTTCCTGGATATGGAAAAATCCCTTGCTGGTGGTATAGAAAAACTAAAATTTAGGTTTCAGTAAAGATGGTGCCTAGTGCAAGCTAAATGTCTTCTGAATAGGTTTAAGAAACACATTTAATAATATGTCACATACATTGGATGAAGAATTAACAATTAAATAAAATATCCAGGTTGCTGGTACTAAATGAATGCTTCCATTAGGTTTTAATAATGTACTATGGGACCGTAATCTCACAGCTAGTTTTTCAAATGTGCTAATGAAAAAAAGTAGCAGACATGAAAGAATTACCATGAATTGAAACAGACACTCATCAAACCATTCTGTCCTAGACTCAGATTCTGTCAGCCCAGTCAGGGATGCATCATTGTGGAAAAGCTAATGTAAGGGGCCTGGTTCCTCTTTTTCAGTGTCTCCCATAAGGAATGAGTAGAATTTCATAGTTATTAGGGGCTGGAAGGGACCTTACAGATCATCAGGTCCAGCCCCCCTGCACTTGGGCAGGAAAAACCTCTGGGGTCAGATGACCCAAGCAAGACAGGCATCAAGATACTTTCTGAAGATACCAAGGTTGGGTGACTGTACCACCTCTGCGGGGAGCCTGTTCCAAACCTCAGTACTCAACTTGTAAAGAAATTTTTCCTTATGTCTAGTCTGCGGCGATCTTCAGTCAGCTTGTGCCTATCATTTCAAGTCCACCCCTGGGGGTCCTTGGTGAATAGTTGCTCTCCCAGGCCCTGATGTACTCCTCTGATATACTTCTAGGCTGCCAAGTCTTCCCTTCCTATTTCTCTGGAAAGTCCTGTTTTGCTTATTCTTGTGGAATCTTCTTCATTGGACATTTTCCAAAAAGAGAATGGATAGGTATTTGTCCGAGATAATACAGAAATAACATACCCTGCACTGTGCAGGGGGTTAGAGTAGTTGACCCTTGAGGGGCCATCCAACCCAATGAATCTATGAACCTGAAGGGGGTGTAAAAGGGCTCCCCCCTCTTGTGTACCTGCTATAGGAGCTGGCTAGTGAAGGATGGAAAAGTCAGCTGCATTTTCAAAGGGATAGAACAGGGATGGCATAGCTCTTTGTGTCAGGGAGTTCTGGGATGCTGGTTGGTAGGATGTATCCCTGTAATCCCATTGGGGCTGTGAGATTTCACACTGCCCCTTCTCATGGGATGTGGCTACAAGGCTCATGGTTTGTCCTAAATGATTAAACAAAAAGGTGGCTAGGTTTCTGCTGAAACAGGCCATTTGTCTGGAGTAGGGTTCAGCAACTTACATACCCAAGCTATATCTAGCCCACAAAGAGCAAGCATCTGGCCCATAACAGTCTATATGGCCCAGTCCATAACAGCTGGATCTCTCAAACCACCTGCTGCCACTTCAGCCCTCTTTGCTCTGGCTTTCATGCCACCCTGCAGTTCTGGTCACTCTTAGCCACCAAATTAGCCATTCTGGATTTGCATTCGCACTGCTTTTTGGCAACACTCAGTAAGCAGAAGCTACATGAGACCAGCCCTCAGCACAGAGCAGGGAGGGCCAGTGCTACAGAGGGGCTAGGCAGCCTGCCAAGTCACAAGCTCCGGCTCACCATTCTCAAAAGTTACCAAGTCCTAAAGGAATTGGCTGCAATTTGGTTTGAGAGATGTTGAGGCAAAAGAAAAAGTATCTTTTTTCCTTTAAATACAACATATATACATAAATATTCAAAGGCAATTTTTCAGTTATGTAAGTTGTGTGGACTGGTGGTATGTTTTTTTCCTCATTGAATATTTGTGAACAACATGAAAAGTAGCTTTTTGTCTAAACATAAACTAAATGGAATGGCTTTTTCTGTACAGTAGCTGATTAACAAAATAAAGATGAGAAAGAAGAAAAGTAGACTCAAACAAGCTATTTTGAAAGGCACTTTCCTATGAAGAAGACAGATTAAAGACTGTATACTCATTCCCAAGCCCTTAGGCCAAAAGGATATGCAACGAGAGTCCACTCTATTTCTTTCCATTCTTTTCTTTCTTTCTCCTTTTTTTCTGTTTCTATAATAAAGCATTTTATTCATCAGATCATGAAACATTAAACCACATGCAAATCCACATGCAAAGAAGATATAGCTTGATGCATTCCTTCTAGAAGGGTAGTGTTGGATGAGAAGAACTTTTTGGTTTCCCCCATCGAATTCAAAGGAATGGTAAGGTTTTTCTAAGTTATTATTGTCAATGGAGCTATACAAATATACATCAGTTGGGGTCTGCCTGTTGGACTTTTGAGCTAGTTCCCCTCACCAAAGGTGATGGGTATCTTGATGCAAATATGAGGGAAAATGACTATGCCAAACTGTAAGTGAAGAAATAATTTGCTGAACACAGCTGTAGGGATGCTGAAATATTTGGGGAGTTTTGCAATAACTTTCATGATCTGATATATGGCCAAAATTGATCTAACTAATAATTCCACAGTCATTTTCCACTGAGGTTGAAGAAAATCAACAAAACCCATGATTTATGACAAATGTTTGTGAAACTTCCCTATTCAGAACTTTTCTCTCTCTCCAAACCTTTTCATAACTGCAGAAAATCTAGACAGTCTATGCAAATCTTTTTGCACTGGCCTCATCTATATGCAAAACATACCCCAATGATTGGCAAATTAAGAAGTACTGTAATTGAAAAACAAATTATACTATCTGTCAAACACAAAAAGGGAGTGTATGTAATTCCAGGCATACCTTGTTATCTTGGGTTTACTTCTGTGAACTGGAAGCCTGGAATTTCTGTTCAGAATCCAGTCGTCTGAGTAGTCCATTAATACTGCCCATTCTTCATCCCCTTCTCTGATGTTTCAATAATACAACAAAAGTACTTAGATATTCCTACCCCTACAAGAAACACAAAACATAGGTGACTGAGGGGGGCACTACACGTCACCCTACAGCAATGTAGCAAGATACTACATCATCACCTATAAGTTTATCAGGGGTGACCACCAGGATCTGAGGGAACGTTTGTTCACCAGTGCACCCCAAGGGATGACGAGGTTGAACGGTCATAAACTACTGCGAGATCGTTTCAGGCTGCCCATAAGGAAGAATTTCTTTACTGTCCAAGCCCCCAAGGTCTGGAACAGTCTGCCAGCAGAGGTGGTTCAAGCACCTACACTGAATACCTTCAAGAGCAAATTGGATGGTTATCTTGCTGGGATCCTATGACCCCAGCTGACTTCCTGCCCTTTTGGCAGGGGGCTGGACTCGATGATCTTCCGAGGTCCCTTCTGGCCTTAATGTCTGTGAAATCTATGAAATCAGTGTATGGTGTGATACAGTGAGGTAGGAATCATGTGTGTCTACCCGTGATTAGGAGCTATGGCATCGTAGTGGCGTGCTCCCCTGGTATAGTGCATTGCTGTGGTGACATAGTGGCAAAATCTAACCATGGGCTGCATGCACATTGCAGTAATCAAAAGGAAGTAGTAAAGCAGAGTGTGTCGCAGTGTCACCATAAGATGATGCATAGAAACATCCTGAGAGGACTAGGCAACCACCCCATCTTAAAAATAGGCTGTTCATTGCTCCATTATGTTTCATAAGGTTGCAGTAGTAACGGTTACAATGAAAATTGCTAGCCATTTTGGTTTTCAGTAATACCTCTTTAATGCAGAGGAAACCATGTCATAAATGCTTTCTGGCTAGCAACTCATTATGATAAAGCTTAGGCTTTTAAATGGGTGCTTAAGCCACAACACCATTGTTTTCCAAATGATAGGACAAAGTATGTGTAACACGCATCAGGTTATATTATTCTCAGTAGCATAACTAAGGTGGGGTGATCAGGTAGCTTCCCTGGGCACTGATTTGGGAGGGTAGGTGAAATGACAGCTGCCACTGCAGCTGTGCAATCTCACAGGCAGTACAATGGCAGCTGGAAGTCACTACTGCTTCCATATATCACTGTTGCTCTAGGTGCCTGGATGCCTTGTTACATCCCTGATTACTCTTGACCAATAAAGATCAATGAGATACAAAATTCAAATGTAAACCACAGCACAGGTAAATCTCAGAGTTATGGACTCATCCAAAACTGACAGATGACACCAAGCTGCGGGGATTAGTAGTTACGCTGGGGAGAGGGCTGGGATTCGGGGTGGCCTAGACAAATTGGAGGACTGGATAAAAAGAAATCTTATGAGGTTCAATAAAGATAAGTGCCAAGCCCTGCACTTAGGACAGGTGCACTCATCCACCTGTAAAAGCTGGGGACTGACTGGCTGGGCAGCAGCTCTGCACAAAACCTGGGGGTTACAGTAGACAATAAGCTTAATGTGATCCAACAGTGTGCCCTTGTTGCCAAGAAGGCTAATGGCATATTGGGCTACACTGGTAGAAGTGTCACCAGCAGGTTGGGAGAAATAATTGTTCCCTTCTGTTTGACAGTGGTGAGGCCACAGCTGGAGTATTGTGTCCAGTTTGGGCTCCTCCACTACAGAAAGGATGTAGACAAATTGGAGAAGGTCCAGCAGAGGGCAACAAAAATGGCACATGACTTATGACTAGGGATCTACCAAATTCAGAAATGGGTTTCATGGCAGTTCCTTTAATCTTGCAGGTTCCCCTGCCCCCTACCCCCCACCCATGATGATTGGTATAGGGGCTCTGCTGCTTGCTCCTGATTGGCGGGGAGGCGATAACTACACTTTTAAACATGGTGCCGTTTTTGCCTCCAGGCACCAGAAAGCAGCAGGGCCACCTGGGCCTTTCAGCCCTCAATAGGGGTGAGAATGTGGGTGGGGAGGATGGGGTCTGCAGGAGAACTTGCAAGATTGAAGACACAGCCCATTTCCACTATGAATTCAGTAGGTTCCCTACTTATGAGGACAAACAGAGAACTGGGTGTATTTGGTCTGGAGGAGAGAAGATTGAGAAGGGATTTAATAGAAGTTTTCAACTACCTGAAGGGTGGTTCCAAAGAGGATGGAGCTAGACTGTTCTCAGTGGTGGCAGATGACAGAACAAGAAGCAATGGTCTCAAGTTTCAAGAAGGGAAGTTTAGGTTAGATATTCGGAAAAACTCTCATTAAGAGGGTAGTAAAACACTGGAACAGGTTACCCAGAGAACTTGTGGACTCTCCATCCTTGGAGGCTTTTAAGACCCAGCTGAACAAACTCGTGTCTGGGATGATCTAGTTGCGGATAGTCCTGATTTGAACAGGGGATCTTCTGAGGTGTCTTCCAACCTTAATTTTCTATGATTCTATGAAAACCTATTGAAGAGAGAGCCTGCTATTAATTTCAATGGTTTTTGGATTAGGACTTCAATGCAAAACGTAATTCCCTCCCCACCCCTCCAACACTCGACCCTCTAATTCAGAGATGCCAAATTCATCTGGCCCTGCATGTAGTAGGCCTAGACCAGGGGTTCCCAATCTTTTTATACTAAGGACCAAAAAACCACAGAGGAGAAGTGACTGCAGACCGACAAACTGAGGACCAGAAGTCTCTGCAGACTGGCAAACTGCAGGCCAGCAGTGACCAGCATACTGTGGGCAGGCAGCCAACCCAACCCTTAGTATAAAGAAGGGTTGGCTGGCAGTCCACAGTATGCCAGTCACTTCTAGTACGCAGTTTGCTGGTGCAGGATCTGCTGGTCCGCTGTCACTTCCAGTCCAGCAGCCAACCCTCCTGCTGACTGTCCGGGCCTAATTCTGAGTGTATGCTGGGTAACACAGGGTTAAGTTTGAACATGCGCAGACAAGCTGAGCCAGTGGAAAATCACCAGCGTGCCCAGCATGTGTACCCTGTGCGACCTCTGGCTTGTCAGTCAAACTTTGGTTACAATGCGCATGCTCGGCTCTGTAAAACATGAGGTAATCGGACTAGAAATTTCTATGAACAAAGCAACCTAATTGGCCACCTAAATTATATTTAAGGCTTGTGAAACCCCGCCCAGGAGGGAGACCAGACCCGACCTGAGAGCGGAGGCTGCCTTGGTAGGGACTGCTCCTCAGGAGAGCCTTCTAGGCCTAGAGCCCTGGTTCACTATCAGAGCTCCACTGGTCTCCTCACCGCTGCGGTTTCATAGTCCGTTCTTCATTTTTGACCTGATTATTCTGTTACCAAACTGATTTCTGGCATCGACACTGACCACGATCTGACCAACCCGACCTGCATCGACCACCGACCATGGCATCGCTATCTCGTTCCGGCATCGACCTCGGCACCGTTTTCAATTGACTTTGGCATCGTTCTCAACCCGTTTTCATCCACGCTGAACTTTGTTTTTATTACAGTTTCATTGTTTGTCTGTCCCTTTTATGAGCTGTTGACCAGTCCTGGGACTATTGAGTCGGGCAGCCGCACCTAGCCTCCTGGGCTAGAAAGCAAGGGGTCGGCTCAAGAACCCCGTGGACCAACAGACCCCTCTCGTTGTTTATACCGTAACTGAACAAGCAAGCCTTCTGCCTATGCTCCAGAAGCGTAAGTAAATAAAATCCACTTGTTTGAAACTGCACAAGTCCCGTACCGCTCAGACTCCTTGCCGCTAATCCCGCCTGTTCGTTCCGAACCACTCAGCCCACCGTGACCTTGGGGCCCTGTTCCCCGACACTGACCAGCAGCCAACCTTTGTGGAACAATACTGGGCCACGGCCCAGGGGTTGGGAACCTCTGGCCTAGACCTCAGCTCCATGATCCACATGCAGCACGTGCCAGACAGGCTCTGCACTCCACCTGCAGTGCAAAGGCCAGTCCGTCCAACATAACCCCCCATGCGGTATATTGGTCCAGGTTCAGATCCATGGGCAGCACCAAATCCAGCCCACAGGCTGTATCTTTGACATTCCTGCTCTAATTGAATAATATTTTTTTTTTACTTATATGAACTACAAAGGATTTAGGAAACCGTTTGTAACAGACAATAGTACTGCCAAACACAATCCTTTCTTTTGTTTGTGAACTGTATGCACATCCACCTACACCTTCCCAACTGTTTTTATTTATACTTGTTCTTAATTTATTTCCGCCAGATAAACTATATCCTTTAGATTGTCCACATGTAATTGTTTATTGTGTGTTAAGGCTGAAGTTTCTGTTCCTGAACTGCTTGACTGATTTTTTTCAAAACAACATAATAACTAATGACAGAGGATGTAATGTGTAGCAAATAAAGAAAAAATATTCTTTTTTCTACATGAATTTTCATATCATGCATTTGACTGAAAAGGAACTAGTTGCCTTAAGCCAAGGATGCCAAAGATCTGGCCCATGGGTCTTGGACTGGAACAGCACGCCACATGCAATATCCACCAGGTCGGAGACATGAACTGCAAACCACACACTGTTGAACACAGCACGTGGGGCCAGTCCAGGGTGGTGCTGAATGTAGTGCCTATACTGGACAAGCTCCATCCACTGAATCCAGAGTGGGGAGCTAGTCTGTAGGTCCAATCTGGCTCACAAACCAGCCCTACACCACTCATCTGACCTGTGGGAGCTTGATGAGTTTGACACCTGTTCCTTAACATTTATGAACATAAGGACTCAAAGAGTGATCTGGATTTTGTGAACACATTTGAGAATATGTTTAGCTAATTAATAATCCAACTACAATTAAAATTGCTTAGAACAAATTTGAAAAACAAAAACATTTACAGTATGTAAGCTGCCAATGTCAAGAGTGTTTAAATGCATTGTGTACCCAATTCCCAAAGAAACTGAATATCCAAATTCCTTGACATTGTTATCAAAAATCCATTGGAAGTAGACTTTATTAGACGTATAATATAACAATGCACAAGAAAACAACAGTTACTGGAAGTATTGTGAGTTTTTTTTTCACTGTGCATGAAAACACTGATGTCAACTGCCAATAAGATTAATTGATTTAATTCTATACACAGAATTTTCCAAGCAATGCTGCATATGTCCTCAGCAAAGCGGCTAGGTAAATGATCCTTTTCAAATGATAATATTTTGTTTGTTAAATGCACAGGCATAATTACATATTTGTGAACCTCAGTATATTTGAATATGAAATATATAATATTGTTTGTAGGCTGGTAATGTTTTAATTGGAATATTGAATAAATCTTACCATTTGGTACTGTAATCCTCAAATGCCTTCTGTTTAAAAGCTTTGCCTGGGTAAGAACTGAGAAAAGAATTCAAAAACATTTTAGGCCAATAAATAACAGTGGTGCCTATGAGACTTTAGTTGAGTGATAAATAATATCAGATTTGAGAGCCACAATGTCAGTCTTATACATAAAACCGTTCTATTGTCATGTCTGCCCCAACCACTTTGTTTCCTCATGGAGTTTTTTCTCTCTGTCTCTGTACGTACATTCATTTTGCCCCACTTTCCTTATTCATCTTTCCCTATTGCATTATTCTCTTCGTCTTGGTTCCCTCTTATTCACTCCATAACCCCTTTCCTTGACTGCTTTACTATACACTATTCTTTTCCTCTCCCTTATTATCTCATCATGACCTCTTACACAAACTCTTATATATGTACTCTACATACACAGACTTACAAACTGTGGAAACTCAAACACATACTTAAGTGTATGAGTCTAATAAACACACACGCACACACAACTTCCACAGAATCCTAAGAAATGTATATACCGATACAAAAATGCCTGGGGTGGCATGGGTGCTAAGGCACACAGTTGACAGCCCACAGTTTGCAGGCTTGGGGCCAGAGCAGAAGTGCTCATGGTGCAGCCCTGTCATTTTCCAACAAATCTGTGAATTCTGTTAAATACCTTGTCATAAGGACATGAAAAAGGAAGGACCCATACACAATTCTGGTCTCTGTCTTTGGGATGGTTCTTGTCCACCTCATCCTCATATGAGCCCTACCCTGCCAGTCTACTGTATCACAAGAGAAACCTCATTGTAAGTTAGACAGCTGTGCCAATCCCTATATTGGTCTCCCCTGAACTGTTGTGTGGATAGATATGCACTGTAGTCCTCAATATTGCATGTCATTTTTGGATACCTTGAATGTATAGTAGCATTGCACTCAGTACAGGAGAGCAAATTACCACATGCTTATTTCACTTAGATATTATATCTCTAAAAGCAGTGATTTAAACAAAAGCAAAAGAATCTTATTTCTTTGAGATCAACCTACATTGTAAAAAATGCAGTGTTCATGGCTAAGTGGTGAACTTTTACACTGTCTGTGGATTGCCATTAATTTCTGAAATGCGTTGCCCTGTTTATTCTTTTATGTTTATGAACTTAAAGGTGATTTGAAAGCAGGAGACAGGAAAAAATAGAGTAACACATTCTAAAAATGACAGAGTTACATTTAACCACATAAAAATTAAAGCTCTTGTATAAGAACTCAGAACTGTAACCAGAAGTTTGGCCTGGTAGGTGGGAAAGGACACAGGGAGAGAAAGGCATTTATAGAGAAAGAAATCTCATGTGAGTTAGAAGGGAAAAACTCAGAGCATTCTGGAAACTAAGTTTCATGTCAAACTAAGAAAATATTTCTTAGGTCCCAGGCTCCACCACACCTCCATCTTGGCTATGGGCCTATAAATGACTAAGCTCTATGAGGTGATCAAGTGTGCCTATTCGTCGTGATATATTCTTCCACTCTTTCATGAATTGTCATTTGGGGGTTATTAGAGTACAGCCTTGGCACTGTGTGTTAAAATCAGAGAACTACTGCTCAGCAGAGAGTATTAGATGAAGGGATTCACATGGGTGCCCGAAAGAAATCAGGCTAGAATAAAATTCTGGGGAACAGGAAGAAGAAAAGTAAAATAAAGTTGGTTCTGGCTCTCTAATTCATCCATCTATGAATCTATGTTCTCATATGGCACTCCTCAATGTGATATCTGGGACTGTAATTTCATTTTATTCTCCCAACAGACATAATTTTTCCTTGCTTTTCTTTTCCTTTTTTAACATGATGTTAAGAATATAACCTGTATCAAGATTTTCAGGGTTCCTTCCCCCCCCCCCCCCCCCCAACAGCCAATCAGTACCAACAGCTGCATTGGAGCAATATAAGCAAAGAAAAATAGGGGGTTATACTTATCCTAAATCTACAAGGTAAACTGCAGTACAGTTTTTATTGTATGGAGCCCTACATGCCTGTGGTAAGGTTCTTTGTTTGTATCAAGCAAATAATAAAACACTTCATGAAAGATTTTTTTTTAATACAAGATAATTTTATTTTAAATAAAATACATTAGGCAAGTTTTACTGAATAGGTTACAAATCCAAATAATTTCTCAAAGCAAGATATGTTAAAATATAGGCGTGTGGCTAGTTGAAATGAAATAAGTGGTATCCAACCATCTGTTACATGATGGGATTAAACAGTACTTTTCCTGGAAGCCATCTGCACAAATATTGAGTAATTTCATAAAATTCCTATTTCGTAATTTACCAGTTGACAAGGTGATAGTGTGTATCATAGGTTTGAGTTCTCTGTTATTCTTCTACAGCTAAAACAACATTGATGTGCACTTCTTTTGCCATTAGCATTATTGCAAGAGGAGATACTGAAATCAAATCGAATGTAACCTACTGAGGGAGTCTGTAAAATATTTTCCTGTTAACATCAGACTGAAAAATAACTTGGTGTTCCAGAAAACGATGAGAGACTTGCTTGGGTGGGATGGGCTCCACCATTCCCCTAAAAGTAACCGTGTGTTCTCTTCTAGGTTGGCGGATCTCCTCCAGCAGGCTTTAAATTAGGCTTGTCAGGGGAAGGGAAGATGAGGGAGAAGGAAGCCTTGGACCGCTAAACCAAGCAGCACTCACAAGTACAGCCCAGCCTAGACCGACGAGCAGAACATATACACAGGTAAGCAACAGGGGCCAGGGCAATGCTGAGATTAGGGGGCCAGTGCACACATCCACAGGAGGCCTCAAATGCATCTACACAAACGCTTGTAGTATGGGAAACAAGCAGGAGGAACTTACCCTCCTACTAGCTGACACCAACCCAGACATAGCGGGGCTCACTGAAACATGGTGGGACCCAACGCATGACTGGACAGTGACTATCAAGGGCTATAGGCTGTACAGGAGGGACAGGACAGGGAGGAAAGGCGCTCTACATTAAGGAGGAATACACATCCTCACCAGGTAGGACAGAGTCAGAGGAGGGGCACACGGAAGTGCTCTGGGTTAGAATACAAGGCAGTCAAGGGGAAAGAGACTTAACGGTGGAGGTCTACTACAGACCACTCAACCAAGG
>NW_017728913.1:12088621-12090010 GCF_001723895.1 Crocodylus porosus
TAGACATCAGGAGGCGCTACTTCACAGTCAGGGTGGCTAGGATCTGGAACCAACTTCCAAGCAAAGTGGTGCTGGCTCCTACCCTGGGGGTCTTTAAGACAAGGCTAGACAGTCACCTTGCTGAGGTCGTTTGACCCCAGTACTCTTGCCTGCCATGGCAAGGGTTGGACTTGATGATCTGCTCAGGTCCCTTCCGACCCTACTAACTATGAAACTATGAAACAATGAAATTTGAATGGCACTTAGATTCCATGAACATCACCAGGTCAGCCAGCATGGGGTTTTGTTATTTCTTTTGCTGGTTTAAGGCTATGTTTATATGGATTTCATTCAATTTTATTTAAATTAGTTTGAAATTCTGAAGGCTCAGGATCATATATTGTGTATAAAAGACTAGGTTTCAGCAATGATCAATAGTGGCTTTTTTTCATCCCCAAACTATTTGAAAGTTGCAACCTTTTTTTCCAGTCTCTGACCTTGTCATGGTGATTCATGCCTTCATGACCCTTGGGCTACAATGCTGACTATAACAAACCGCCTTTGGGACTGTTCTTGGAATTCGCTCAGATATGCATGATGCAGTTGTATATTTTCCCCAGAGTCCTCATGAGTGAAAGTTGGTGATGCTAGTGTTCCACTTTCCCATATACTATAGTACAACCTTTGAACTGCAAGCTTTGTCAGCCAAAGATATAAGCATTCCCACTGCAATCAATGTATCAGGGTTTATAATGAGTGTTTCAAAATTTACCCTAATTTTATGAAATCTTGTATAATACTGGACCAGCCTATCTGAGGAACCAGCTTTTACTACATGTCCCATCATGGCAATTAGGTTTGGCAGGCTTAGAATAGCTCTACTGCAGATATACAATCCAGATATATTTTCAATCTCTGTATTTCCCCACAGCAGAACTGCATCATCTTTTTGGAAAGGAAATGAAGACACTTTAATTCAATTTTGGCACTAGGTTTAGCCTAAGGGCTGTATCATTTGGCCATTTATTTTTAGTGGCAATATCATGTTAAAACATATTTAACTGACTCTTCTTTATCAGTCACATGTATGGAAAAAAGGGTAAACATAGGCCCTTTAAAATATCTTTTGGCAAAAAAATGAAGGACTGAATAGGCTGGTAGCAAAGCTGGTCAAAATCCAGTCCAAAGTATCAAGTTGTCCCCGGGGGGATGAACCAAACCCCAGTGTCACAGTGGGCCGGGGTGGCAGTTAGGCATGGAAACAGGCCGGGTTCTTTTGGCTATGGAGAACTGAGGCACGGGAAGCGTAGCGGTTTCTTAAACAAGGTGGAATTTATTTGACTTACGCTTAGGTGCGTAGGAAAACGATGTCTTCAGTTACAGTAATCACAAATACAACAAAGGGGTCTG
>NW_017728913.1:12090021-12096032 GCF_001723895.1 Crocodylus porosus
GCATTCCTAACCAGTTGCAAGGCTTCTTCCCTGTCTACTAACTCACTCCCAGCCTCAGCCACTAGCCTTCCTAGCCAGGCTATAGGAGTCTCCTCATTTCTAATGCTAGTTTCCTTTTTGAGTTCATTCATTTCCGATCTTGTCCTAGACCTGGTGGTTGTGGTCGTTTGCTGCTGCCCATTAGGTCCCATAGTATACTTCTGTACAGCTATCAGATATGCGAACGTAACTTCAGGTTCCATATTCTTTTTCGTGGTTCCACTAGTGGTTTCTGTACTCCCGCCTTTATCATTGCCCATTTGGTTACTTGTTTCACTTATCACATCTGGTTCCAAGTCTTGAGCTACATTGTTTCTTTCTGAGCTGCGAATGTGATCGCAGTTTTCTCATGCATCTTCCAGGGGGCGCTGGCTGACGTACGGAGGCAGCGACGTAATTTCAGCGGGTGGCGCTGTGGTGGGGGGCGGATCCCAGGTGGGCGGGATCGTAGGCCGTGCTTTAACGTGAGATGGGCTGAGTATGGGCGGAGCTGGATCCTGTGGCGTCAGCATGCTTTCTGGCACTCTCGCCACATGGCTGGCGCCATGTTGTAATGGCCTCTCAGCTATAATTCTGCTGGTGGCTTTTGTTGTGGAGATGAGCTGTGTTCTGGTGTCCATGAACTCCCTTAATAAGGCTACGTACTCTCTGAATAAAATGTTTATTATGCAGCCTTTCTTCCACTTTTCTCCTGTCCACTTTATTTTTCTCCCGTTCTTCTCCAAATTTTCTCGTAATTTAACCAGGAGCTCGTGCCCCCTTGACCCACACGTAAGGCTTGGACAATTAAATTCTTCGGGAGGAGTATCCTCACCCCCTTTTTTCATATACTGTATGCACTTTGCAAATTCCCGGTCTGGATGGGATTTAGCCACGGCTGGAGCTTTTTTCTTTAATACAGCCAAAGATCCAGTGTCTCCCTTTGGGTGATACACAGCCCTAGGATCTTTTAAAACACAGCCCAGAGGTCCCGGGGTGAGCTGGACAGCTTTTCCTTCCCCGTCATCTCCCCGGAGGGACAGATACCCGCTCATAGTCTCCCCCGCTGGATTTACAGCTTGGTGGTAGTTTAGATGATCCCACACATTGCTCAGCTCAGTTGCCTGGTGATTCCCACTGCTCCATGGGCAGTTTTTTATCCACTCAGTCTCCAGTTCGCCTCCCGTGTATCCTGTTCGTGACGCCATGTCCCCGGGGGGATGAACCAAACCCCAGTGTCACGGTGGGCCGGGGTGGCAGTTAGGCACAGAAACAGGCCGGGTTCTTTTGGCTATGGAGAACTGAGGCACGGGAAGCGTAGCGGTTTCTTAAACAAGGTGGAATTTATTTGACTTACGCTTAGGTGCGTAGGAAAACGATGTCTTCAGTTACAGTAATCACAAATACAACAAAGGGGTCTGTTGGCCCACGAGGTTCGGGCCGAAGACCTAGTCCCAGGGCTGGACCACAGCTCATGAACTGGGAAACTGAACAAACAAAACTGTAATGCGTAGAAAGCTGTGATGTGACACCAGTCCCAATTGGTGGATGATCGGGTAGCCGGAGAGTAATGCTGAGGTCAGGATGCCAGAATGCTGAGGTGAAGTCGCAGTGGGGTGGTCCAAATCGTAGTCAGTAATCAGTGAAACTTAATCGGGAACCAGGAGATCAAAACCGCAATCACTCTAACAGCACGAAGTGCCAACTGGGGAAAGAGATCAGTAGGCCCAAGAGCCTGACTGCCAGACAGTCCCTGGAAACACCAGCTTCTGTCTCCAGTGACGCGATCTTCTTCCCCCCAGAGGAGGGGCTCACTAGCCTTAAATATGAATTTCTCTAACCAATCAAATCAATCCTCCGACAGAATGTTCTAGCCAGATTATGTCATGTTTCAGGGAAACTGAGCATGTGTCAGATTGGGGCTTGATTGTTTCTGCGCATCAGTAACACAGAAACTGGGTCATGCTTGATTGACAAGCCCAAAGGTCATGAAAAGGGCAGCTCTGATCCTGTATGGAGTTTTCCACTCTCAGCCAGCAGGTTCTTGCATTGGCAGCACCCATACTTAGACTATTGCTTCAACACAAGTCATACTGATTAACAGTATTTTCTTGCACACAACATACCCAGGAATAAGATACACACATTGGTTTTGAAGTTCAAAATGAAGAAAAAACAGTATTTCCTTGAAAATACTGGTAAATAGCAGTAAGTAACTGAGCAATAGCTAGGGAGCCCAGCATATTCATTGTGATGTTCCCTGTGGAGCCCGTGCAGTGTTACTTTCACATCCTCCTCCACTCCTCCCCTGCAAGCTTAGGATACAGAAACTGCTATTGTCATATTTACCCAGATATAACACCCCCCTCAATTTCTAGTATTTGATTTTCTGGAAAAAGCTGTGTGCTGTATGTCAGAAAATACCTTATTAGCCTTGCTTAAATCTCATAGTGGCAGCTGTATGCTCCATGGAACAAATATAGGAGACACCACTTTCTTATTTAGAGTCCCAGGATCTACAGTCAAAACAGTGAAATAGGCAGAAGGCAAGTGGTTGAGAGAGGCATAATCTCCATAGGTGACATTTACCTTGTCAGATGCTATAAAAGAGATATCAGGAAGCAAGAAATCTTCCAGCTACTTGAGAACTAACAAATTTACATGATCATACTTGATCTTCTGCAGTTCCTGAATGGTAATGCATTTTAGATAACTTATTCAGATACATATTTAAATAACATATTTTATGTATTCAGATATAATAGTATATATTCAGTGTCCTGTTGCCCTGATCTATATTCTATGACCGAATTATTTCATTCTATCACAGTGACATTAGACCTACTCCCCTCATATACGCACTCTAAGAATACTTATATCCTGTATGAACACCCATATCATATACCTTCCTTAAATTTACCTATGGAATCCTGAAGGAATTCAGGTTCCTTCCCCATATTACTTTGTTCAAAATATAAGTCCAATATTTCACTCCTCTAGTGAGCAGAGACCTTTTAATTTCCAGTCTAATTTAGTTGTATACATTTTATCTTGTGTCTCTTAACAACAAGCTGTGCTTCTTCCACACTATTCATCCTGCTAAGGTATTTATAAAAATAATGACTGTGTAAAAAGTTAATGGACCAGATCCTCCAAATTGAATCAGCTACTGAAGCTTTGCATAGCCGTAATAATTGGACAGTGGCAACAGCACCTACATGGCAATTAGTAGGGAAGATGGAAGTCCACATTTTCCTACCTTCTAGGGAGTGTCTTAACCACCAGAGTGGAGAATATGTTGGATGAAGAACCACTCTACCCCTTGTGTTAAAGCCAGGCTACTGGACAAAAAGGTATGCAAAAGTCATGGAGTTAGAGGTTCTGCAAAAAAAGGAAATTTTATTAAGTAGATCAGTGAGAAAGGCATATCCCTGGGACAGGAATTTTCTGACCTCTAGTCCTTTTTTTCTAGGACAGTTTGTGGATTTTACATTAGGCTGTCATTGGTTAAAAGACATAAAGAACAATAGGAGCAGGGACCATACTACAGTTTTCATGCTTTCCAGCTGACTAAATAGGAGGCTGTTATGGAAAAATTGGGAGGAACCACCACCCTCCCAGCTTTATTTCTGAGTGAAAGTTAACATGGCTGCTGCTGCCTACTCTGGACATGTAAATGCTCCTATTGTAGGAACAGGGAGATGTCTGCAAATATATCACACTGTACCAAAGAGTAATAACATAATGTTAAAATTACTGCTCAGCTCCCAAAATGAAAAGAAATGCAAAGAGACCAAAATACAAATTCAAGGGAAATATTAGAGAAAAATTCTGAGTTCAGGAATTATTACTGTATTCTTCTTAAAGCAGAATTTTAGCTCACTGGAAGAAATGCCACGAGTTCTCATAACTCCAGAAGAAATTGAAAACTTACCTTCCCTGAGCTGTTATGTGCCTTATTTTGGCACTGTAGTTTAACCCAAAGTACTTTAACTAAAAGGACTGGGGAAAGTGTCTTTAGGCCAAAATGATAACACAAACAGAGTAGCCTGCTTGATACACCACACATTGCTTTTACATCAATGGAAAAAGATGAAACCAAGAAAAATCTTAACAAAAAAGGCATTACTGGAGTCATTAAGTTTCTTATTCAATTTCCATAAAGATCTTTTACAATTTCTATGTGACACTTGTTTAAGGGAAGGCATAAGATTCTACTGGTCTGGCAAGGTTAAAGAGCAGAAACCACAAAAAGTATCCAAACAAGGAATCCTAAATTCTTGGGCATCAGCATCTTAGAAAGAATATGGAGATGAGAAGAGCATTGATAAGGAAGAATGATGTATCTAGAGATGGAAACACAAGATGGATTTGCGGCAGTTCTGTCTTGAGTGCTGTCAGTGAACCAAACCACTGGCAGTTGCAAGAGGCGTCTGTCTGCTCCCCAGAGCTTGTTTTTCTAATTAACCACAATATGAAGCAGAACCCTGGCTGCTAAGAGCATTACCTGCTGGGCCCTGCTTTTCCCAAGAGCTCTGTCTAAGGCCCACATGTAGCTTTTCAAAACTTTGAGAGCCCTTTTATGAGCAGAGGCCCATTTCCACTTATAATTACCACATTATACAACTGTTCAAGAGAAATATTTTAATCCATAAGTCTCAATTCAGTGATGCCCTAAATTTATACCATTGACCACAGTGATATGTACATATTAAAAATGAAATGATAAATATCTGAGGTTTTGCAAAGCCAGGAGAAAATAAATGCTACCAAGTGTTTTGAGTGTGGGTTAGAAGTTTCTTATAATGCCATTTCTATACAATATTTATAAATGGAAACATCTGACTTCCATTTTTCAGGTTAGTAACCAAAAAAAAAAAAAAAAAGATTCTGGAGGTTAGAAGCTAAATGTTCCATTAAACCAGATCTTTAGTTCTCTTTTCAGGAAATCTCTATGGATAGTTTCATTAATACAGCTAACATTTGTTTCCTTTGGTACTAGAAGTCACTGAGGAAAAACACTATTACCTTTGTGTCATCATCTTACAAAATAAGATTATGATATAGGTACAATCATAAGGTACAATGATAATCTTATAATTTACACAAAACTCCCTAACATAGTGCCATTTTATCCCAAACATTCTGTAATCAAACCTCTTCACCTTATGTTTAATGCTAGTCAGCAGAGAACATAAGGGAGCCTTATTTTCAGTATAAAATAGTGGCTTATTAGGCTATGTTAATCTTCCTATTCCTCTTTTTCTTTGCTCCCTATCTCTAAATAAACCAGACAAGAATGCATCACCACAAAACAGCACTGTGTTGGCATGGAAATAGATGCCAAGACTCATAAGCTATACATAGACTTTCTTCCAGTGCTAAGTATTCTCAGTTTTAAATTGAGATCTGGTTATTTACAATTCCAAATGTTTTTACAGAGTGGGTTTTTTTGTGGTGCTTAATATTCTTTTGAAGTACAGGTTTTGCTCATGAAATG
The DNA here is from genome assembly GCF_001723895.1 of Crocodylus porosus. Taxonomy (NCBI): domain Eukaryota; kingdom Metazoa; phylum Chordata; order Crocodylia; family Crocodylidae; genus Crocodylus; species Crocodylus porosus. The sequence continues at coordinate 12,095,540 of NW_017728913.1, forward strand.
TGCCAGACTGATAATTTTGGAACCTAAAAATCTACTATCAGTACATGGGACAGATTGGTAATGCATACAATTGCAGTGACTGTGTCAAACTCATGCCAGTTTTCCTTGTGCGTGACAACCTCCAAGACTGGAAAGGTAACCCAGGCTCCACACTACAATGTAATCCTTGGTTTTTTGGAGCTTTCTCAATAATTATGTCACTTGAGTTTTTTGCAACACGATGAATTGGCAATAGGAGCAAGATTTGGATTACACAGGGTGCATCTACACATGCTATTAGCATGGAGCAATAAACTCTGGTGCATATTGCTCCTGGGTGCTGTGTTTATTGCTCTTGGGTGCTCATAGTTTATTGCTCCTGGGTGCTGTGTTTACATGTGTGCCCGGGACCACAGCACATTGAGCAAGGCTGGAGCAGCCCTGACTGGCAAGGGACCCAGGGGTTCAATGTGCTGTGGAGCAGCTGTCTGGGGCATGAGGGTGCTCCAGTTTG
>NW_017728913.1:12097041-12101649 GCF_001723895.1 Crocodylus porosus
CCAGCCATATAAATAGACATATACAGACATACAGACAAAACCACTCCAGTAAGATGTTATAGTTACCAGCAGATGTTACTCAATATTAGCACTGGATGGCCAGGTCCAGGCTTATTGAGAGTAATAGGAGTGGTGGAAGAACAGACATGCATGCCTGTTCTCCATGAGGTTGCAGACAGTGGATTCCCCCTCTCGGCTTGTCTGCATCTCACTTTTAAAGGGATTTTAAGTCTTTGTTCAGTAATTTCCATGCTCAGCTTTTGTTCAGCTTTTCCATGTTCAGACTTTAATTAGAGGTTGTTTCTTCTGGTTATCTCAACTTGAGGTCATTCCAGTGTATCTCCGATGAGGTCATTGCAGTAAAGTTGGTATCTTTGCCTTGAAGCATACTGTGTATCTCTGAGTTGGTATTTCAGTCGTGTAGTTCATATAGAAGGATATGCAAAATTCTTTCTTCTTACTATCTTCCTTGCACCTGATTACGGATGAGTTCTTCAGCCATCCATTAATTAACTTAATTAGTTTACTGTCTGGTAACTTATACATTGGCACCTTGTTGCGTACACAATCAATTAAATCTTCTTCTGTTTTCATGCAAATAGTTACCATTCTTTCATCATTCACCCTCTCACACAGACACTCATGTACACAGGGCATCAAAGTGCACCTACTCATGTCAAGCAGGGAATAAGCACAAAATGGAGTTTTAGCTATTCATACAATCATAGAGGTTGATCAATTCAATACTATTATCATTTAAATATAATAACTAATATGCAAAAATTCATACTACACAGAGCTCATTGACAAGCCTTTAGAAGTACACTAACACTCAAGAAAGGATTCAAGCCTCCTGTATGCACTGTTTTCTGGTCCAGGTATCCCTTTAATCTGTAATATCTACTAAATAATAACTACCTATTTGGTAAAGGAGGACTCTATCCCTGCTCAGATTTTAACCTGGAGGAAACCCTGAATCTAAAAGTAGTAGCTAAAGGCAACTGTCTCATAGTGAGCATTGCTGTCTTATAGCAATCATGAGCAACTAGAGAGCACAGACTAATTTACTGTAATTAATTTATGTTTCATTTGTATAGAATAAACAAGCTGGGTACGTCCACACATGCAGGCACATGCACTTGCCACAGCTCAACTAGAAGTGGCATAAATTTGAGCCAGGGCTTTTTGCCTCAGTGCATGTGCCCGGACATGCACTTTGGTGTGGGGAAAATTGTGCCACTTGGGGCAAAATAACCCTGCCCAGCTACTCCCAGATCTATAGCCAGGGGAAGCTAGAGGCTGCAGCAGTATAAAAACCTGCCACATGCCCCCTGCAAGGGCTACTGCTGTCCCCCACATTGCCTACGTGCCCCAGCCTGGCCCCAACTCCTGCTCACCTGCCATGGCCCCAATCATTCTCCTGCCCAGCCCGCCCTAGCTGCAGGGGGCAGCAGAGGTTGGCCCTGGCCATCTGGCACCTGTGTGCTGCTGCCACATCATGTGGGTGAGGCCCGGCATGGGGAGGCACCGTGCTTCAGCACTGGGGCAAGGGCCCCCCATAGAGCATCTCTGAGGAGGAGAAAGGCTCTCGTTGCCTCAGTGCATGGTACCAGACCTGCCCCACTTATTTCCCCTGGGTTTTATTTTGGTACCTGGATGTCCAGGTACCGAATTTTGCCCTTGCACTGCAAATATGCAGCTTGGGGGAACATTTTTTTGTTCCTGTATGTATATATTGCAGCATCCCAAAGGGGTTTGAGATGCTGGAAGAGGCACGTGCAGGTTTCTCTGGATGTGCCCACTCAGTACAATAGCAGTCTGGGAAGTGCCTTGTCAGGGTTAATAGAAAGTGGGTAACAACAGCCCTTGAACAACACTAAGACTAGTGATGTATCATTTTGTAGGCTCAGCCTCCAGACATTACAGCCAATATTACTATATCTGTTGTGGTCCTTTGACTATCAATGTAGAATATGCACTGTTGTTTTTTATTTGGATACACTCAGTGATGTAACTATAGGCCCATAAGCCTCACATCAGTCTTGGGGAAAATCCTTGAAAAAATTATCAAGGATCACATCTGTGAGGGGCCAGCAGGGGAGATCATGACCAGGGGAAATCAACATGGGTTCATCAAAGGCAGGTCCTGCCACACCAACCTGATGGGCTTTTACAACCAGGTAACTATATCCTTGGATGATGGTGTCACTGTGAACATAGTCTTTCTGGACTTTAAGAAGGACTTTGACACTGTCTGTCACCCCATTTTCATTAATAAACTGAATGACTGTGGCACTGATGCCTACACAGTTGGATGGGTCAAAAATTGGCTGATGGGGCGCACCCAGAGAGTAGTGGTGGACGGGTCGCACTAGACCTGGTGGGATGTAAACAGTGGGGTCCCCCCAGGCTCGGTCCTGGGGCCTAGACTGTTCCACATCTTCATCAGCGACTTGGGCAAGGGGGTGGAAAACACGTTGTCCAAGTTTGCCAATGACACCAAGATGTGGGGAGAAGTAGGCATGCTCAAAGGGAGAGAGGCTGCAGTTAGACTTAGACAGACTACAGAAGTGGGCGGATGGTAATAGTATGGGCTTCAATGTAGATAAATGCAGAGTGCTGCACCTGGGGAGAAGGAATCCACAGCATACATACAAGCTGGAGAGCATAGAGGCAGAAAGGGATCTTGGAGTCATTATTGACTCCAAGATGAACATAAGCCGTCTATGCCAGACCGCAGCTAGCAAAGCCAACCGCACCTTGTTATGCATCCAAAGATGCATCTCAAGCAGGTCCAGGCAGGTGATACTACCCCTCTACGCGACATTGGTCTGGCCTCAATTGGAGTAACACGTCCAGTTCTGGGCACCGCACTTTAAGAAGGATGTGGCCTGCCTTGAGAGTGTTCAGAGGAGGGCCACCCGCTTGGCTGGAGGGCAACAGGGCAGGCCCTACGAGGAGAGGCTGAGGAACCTGAACCTGTTCAGCCTCAGCAAGCAGAGGCTGAGGGGAGATTTGGTGGCTGCCTACAAACTCATTAGGGGAGATCAGCAAAAAATAGGAAGGGTCCTATTCCCGCCAGCAGCACCTGGGGTGATGAGGAACAATGGCCAGAAGCTGCTGGACAATAAGTTCAGGTTAGAGATTAGGAAGCACTATTTCACTGTCAGGGTAGCTAGGATCTGAAACCAACTTCCTAGGAAAGTGGTCCTTGCTGCTACCTTGGATAAATTAAAAAAGAGATTGGATGAACACCTGTCTGGGGTCGTGTGATCCCACTGTGTGCTCCACCCGGTGGCGGAGGGTTAGACTAGATGATCTATTTCCCTTCTGACCCCTAACTACTATGAAACTATGAATGTACATCATTGTTCAGCATGTGATAAATAATACAAAGACAGGTTCAGGTGACCTTAATCAAGAAGGATTAATATCATTAGCTAGTTTTAATGTTTATTTTTAACTGATCATTAAATTGAAAGAATAAACAACGAAATTCAATGGTGACTTCAAAGGAAGCACAGATAAGCCAGTGGAGAGTGCGTCTTGAAAATTCCACTTAAAGCACATCAAAAGCATGGCTTCTGGGTTATACAGGCCACTACCAATTCATGCATAACTTGCATATTTACATATTTGTACTTGTCATCTCTTGGAAGGCTTCAAATACTATTGTCAAAGCTTTGAAATAGCAAGATCTGAACTCCAGAAGTAAGGACTTTCATTCTAAAAGACAGATGAATGAAGACAAATACAAGATCTATCCCAGTCTAATTTATTTAGAAGTATGGACATTCCTGAACAAGGATTTTAGATATCAATAGCTCACAAATGATGAACAACACTTTGAGAACAAGAGCAGACAGCTGTAGCCCAGTTCCTAGATTATGCTCCTCTGTTTCTCTCAAACGCTGTTCCAAATGGACCCCCTATGGGTATATCTACACATACTCCTATGATGTGACACTGTACCAGAACAAATATTTTTTTAAATTGGAGCAGAGTATCTACATAAGAGTTTTGCATAAGTACTGCAACCCAATGGCTAAAACTTTAGTGAGGACAAGGCCTTAGTTAATTAACACCAAAACCACATAACACTTTTGAAATCACTAGGAATACCTGGTTCAAATTGTGCACATGTCTGTCTCTTTCAGGCATAAAAAACTCAGATGGGCACTGAGCATCCTCTAGGAATGGCTTTTCCTGAAAATCCTCTGCTGCCTTGGCACCTGTGTGTAGATTAAATGAGGGGTATGTGTGCATGACACTTTAAAGCCGGTTAAATGCTTTTGCACCATTTTAATGCTGTTGGTGTCTACACACGTCAGCAGCGTATTTCACAGTAATTCCAGCTGCTGTAGCAAAGCTGGTGGCATAATGTGCCTTAAAAGACTTTGCTAAAGGTCAAATCACCCTTTTAAGGCTCAGGGGTGTCTTTTAAGGCTCAGGGGTGATCTGATGGCCACCTATAAGTTTATTGGTCAAACAAGACCTACCCACAACAAACCCGTGCTGACTATCCTTTAGGATGTTAGCCTGGGCCAGTCCATCAAGGATGGCCTCCTTAATAAACTTTTCTAAGATCTTCCCCAGGATAGAAGTCAG
>NW_017728913.1:12103987-12120474 GCF_001723895.1 Crocodylus porosus
GTGGATCCTCCTCTCCCTCCTCAGCCCATAGCCCGAGACTGGGAGGATCGACGGAAACACCACCTGAGCTCCCAGACCCCTAAGCCCCGCTCCCAAATCCCTGTAGCACCTCATGACCTGGCTGGGGGTGCTCCAAGCTGTGCCATTGGTGCCCATGTGAATAAGGAGCATGGGGTAGTGGTCTGTGGGCCGGAGGAGCTCTGGGATCCTCTCCGCAATGTCTCGGATGCGGGCCCCCGGGAAGCAGCAGACTTCCTGGGCTAAGGGGTCGGGGCGGCTATTGAAGCTTAAAATGTCTTTGGCACTGTCCTCTGGTTCTAGCAGTGGCTTGTATAGACTATAGTAGACCCTAAGCTGCTTATTGGCAATATGATATGGCATTTGCTTGCATTCTCTTGACCAGAGTTTAGGTAAGAGAAGACAAGGAAAAGGAAATGAGCATGCAAGACAATGTCAGAGGTGAGAATAATTTTAGAACATGCGAGCAAGATAAGTTAAAAGAAGTAGGCTAAAGATTGCTTAGAGTACATTTAATGGTTTTATCCCAGTTAGATCTTGGTTTAGGACAAGCTATAACTTAAATAGGGGATAAAAATAGGCAAATGAATATGAATTAAAGTAGAACCTCCTAGGAACATTTAAAAATGTTGGCCTTATTTATTAAGCTTTTTATACTGATCCAGGCAATAAAATATAAAAAGCTGAGTTCCCTTGTAATCTTTGCTCCTGTGTCTTGAACTACAGTTCTTGCTGAACAGCCCACTGGCAGGTGAATCAAGGTAGCACACTTTTAAAACTCACTTTGAAATCTAGGTGAGAGGTCCTTTTTGCTAACAGACTGATCACCTGTTAGAGGCTTTTAAAGACATTAGGACTTAAAGAAATTGGGTTGCATTAGATAACATTAGTAGGACCTAATTTCTCCCCAATAATGTCCTGTAGTCAAAAGTGATTGGATTAATATAGCTAATTCTATCTATATTATGCCAATTTTATCCTACTTTATATCCCTTTGCCTGTCAAAAAAGGAATCAGAGAACCTATGTCCAGAAGCAAACCCTGCTGTATTCTGAAAGTATTGCAATGAGGCATCACCTCTTTAGTTGTGGCTATCAAAACATTACAGCTACCTCAGATAAATACTCCATAAGATTTTACAGAGGGTCGCAAAAAACACCTGAATCTCTTCCTAGAAGTGAAGATCTGATCAATAAAAAGAAACACAATTCTCTAACCTTCCAAAAATCCCAGGAAGATCCCATCACATATTAACAATGACCCCAAGACTTTTCACCCTTGGCAAGAAGGAAGTACATATCCATCTCTCTTACAATCACTGGGGGCTCCAGAGGCAGCCATGATGCCCCCTGGTGGCCACATGATTCCTGCTCTGTTCTGGCTCTAGGGTTCCTGATTTCTTTTCCACCTGCCATGATCTATTTGGTTAATTTTTGAAAGGGAAGCTGCCCAAGGGTCCTAGAGAGAGCCCTAATCTGTCTTCCTCCCAGGAGAGACCTTGCTGGTCCGTGTCTAGCCCTTATGCTAGGTAAGTCCTCCTGACCCGTACATGCCTCCAGGGCACCTGTTGCTTTAGTTGTGGTCTCCAACCTCCCCTGTAGTCAGGTCCATACCTCAAAGATATTGCTGATTACTCATTTCAGTGGGCATTTGGCCCCATTCCAGCATCTTGCCTCCTCAGGCCTTGTTGGGGCAGACTTCTTTGTTGGGGCCTCAGTCTTTCTGGCTTCTGCCCCGATGCTTTAGTTGTGCCCTTTAACTCAGGCCTACTGTGCTGGACCTGGCTTCTGGATCCAGCCCCAGTCTTGCCCTCTTGGAGTCTGGTCACTGCCCCTTTGGGGCTCTGACACTTCTTGGCCTCAGGTTGCTTCACCTCTCTTTGTCTTAGGAGTTGGTCCTCCTTGGACTTAGGAGTTGGCTCTGAGAGCTGCTCTAATTTAAGTGCCACTGCATCTCCTGTATCAGCATCACTTAAAAATGGCTGTGGGGGCACTTGAACTAAAGCTCGTTCAACAGTAGTGCATTTGCATGCTTTTTTAGTGACACTTAATGCACAGTAGACTATTGCTGTGTATTAGCATAATGTCACAGTTTTTTACGTGATGCTTTAATAAGCAGTAAAATAGTCTATTGCACATTAAAGTGCATGTGTAAAGGCACCCCCTGTGTCCTTTTTTAATACCTGATCAAGAGACATTACTTAGTAAAACTCAGTATTTATCTAGAACCCCACCTTCCTCTTGCAAAATGCAAAGAGACTCTGACTAGGAAGGTGAAACTATTTTAAAGGGTTTTAGCTCATATAGGCAAGTGACAGTAATGCTATTGGGGGTAGGTGAGGGCCTACTTCTACTCTCTTTCTAATGGTTTCTCCCTAGTCCCTTAAAGAAGTAGGCCACAGACATGGCAACAGAAAAATCAACACAGGAATGGCTTTTTCCCCTCAAGTGATGCTGCTGAGAAACTAGCGTCCCACCAGCTTTCTGTTTACATGCAGAGGAGAAAGCACTAACTTCTTTCCAATTTCAACCCTGTGGAATAGAGCCAGCCATCCCGAGGCAGTGAAAACATTTTTTTTTTTGGTCACTGGGATTTTTGCCTCAGTAACAGTTGCAGGATTTGGCCCAAAGTATGCTTATCTGTCTTGCGCAAGCTGCAGATCGCTGTGGAATATTGTAGAGATATATAAAACATAAAAGTATACTTTGTTTTGTTGAATGCAGAATGTACCATAAAAAGAGATAAACTTTCTTCACAAATGGCTATTAAAATACTCAAAACTAAAGTACCCCTCTAAGTCTTTGCCTGAAAATCTTGTAAAATGTACTCACTGCCGGTATCTTGAGCTGCCAACAGGATTCCAAGGGAAGAATTAAAAGGAAAATCCAGACTTACATTGCAGGTAAACTTTTCTTTCTCTCTTTTCTTTCTGTTCTTGACAGCTGAAAGTTGCAAGAGGACAGCTTAAGTATTTTCACTACAAACATTTTAAAACTTCAGAAACTTAGAAGCCATGTTCATAATTGTCTATGTTCAAAATAGCTGTTCAAGAATTGATCTTTGCAGCTAAATTTTGTAGTAGCACTTTTTATTCTGCATCTGGATATAATTACTTTTGTGGGAACAATGTACAAGTTGCATATTCTCCCAGTTCCTTCCTTTGTAAGTATCTTTTATTCAGAGGGTATAGACAAAGATACATCTCACATTGGATCATTATGCCTTTTTATTCCTGAGATTAGTGTCCCCAAAAGTTTCCTATTTTGAAATGAAACGATATATTTTGAATGAGCGAGAGTTACATTCCTTAGCAATCAGAAAATTAAGGTAGTAAAAAAAATGATTTCCACTCTTACTTTTAAAAAGTAGGCAACACATGAAAACAATTTCCTGTGCTATGTCTTTTGACTCAGACTTCTCTCTGGGCATGTGCTACACTTTAATTGGGTACATCATTTAATAAAGATACAAAAAACCACATTTCTTTTTGGCCTCCACCTGCCTCTTAACTGTTTATTTATGTAAACAGATTTAGAGTGCAAATCTAGAAAGCAGGTTCTGAACTACGCAATGTGTGTGTACGTTTTCAACTGCAAGTTTGCTTTCACAAAATGCAGACCAAGTTTTTCTGGGTGAAAGTTTAAAGGCTGTAGCTGGAAATATAGCCAAGAAAAAATGATAATATCAACCATACCAATTTAATTGTAATAATTTGACATTGCTACACAACCCATTTTTCTTATTGTTTCTCATCTTACCTATATCCAGCAGCTCTAAAAAGAATGTAGAGGATTCTAATCCTGATTTCCATCAATTTATTAAGTGCCTTTGTTCAGGTGGTGTGTAAAATTGAATCATTTCACATACCTTTAGCAATGGATGAAACTTGCTTACTGCCAGTAATAATAAACTAATAGGTTTTATAGTTCATAAGAAGAAAGTCAAGTCTGGCTAGAAATGGTAAAACATCATAACAAATCCTCCAAAAAGCAAAGTGAACATCAAATAAAATATTTGTGAAGTGGAGCACTCTGGATGCTGAAAATGCTGACTTTTTATTTCATTTGACAGTGACATACAACCAAAACGTTTTCCTGAGACAGCCAAACAATAAAATCAATTTTAGGCAGAATATTAGGAAAAATGTCCTAATGGCTAGATCTATGAGTCTGTGGAATATCCTCCCAAGGAAAGTGGTAGATGGAAGCCTAATTACTTGATTCATTTAAAACTGGACTGGAGCAAGCACTGGAAAATATACTGTGAATGAGGAACTATCTTCCATTGGCAGGAAAATGCTCTAGATTACTTAATAGATCTTTTCCATTTCTAATTCCTGTGATTCTATGAAAAGCCACCAGTGAAGCCATTTTACAAATGATGGATGATTGGAGTCTGGGCTCCAGAAGTGCAGAATTGCAAACCAGGAGCATCTGAAAGTGATTGTGTGTGCAATGTCCCACAGTTCCAAAGGGCCCTTAACCGTGCACCTACGTTTACAAATGTACATAGTCCCATTGACTTCAGTGGGACTGCTCACATGCTTAGCCTTAGACACATGTACTTTGAGGACCTTGCTGATTTGGGGCAATATAAAAGTCAGTACTTTAAAGATACTTTACCCAGATATGAAGTGCTGCCTATGTTAGTAATGGTTCAAGTACAGTATTGGAGTCTGATGCTTCAGGAGTTTGATATGGCTCCTGTTTCTTTTGAAGCCAAGGGGATTTGGCCATTGATTCCTGTGGGACCAGGAAAAGGCTCTTTGACTTGTTTTTATTTATTTACTTTATTAGGCTATCTAAAAGTCCAGGCCTTGTACACTAGCCATAAAAACTGGATTAACATTCACCTCAGAATATTCCTCCGACCCAGAATAATTAAATTATAATTCTACCAGTTTATTCAACATGCTCCTTTTCTAGCCGCCTTCAGAGAGAAAACCTGCTAAAATACATGGGCCTTGTCATATATCCTGAAGGGGATTAAATCTAGGCTCTGTTTGACATTATTTCCAGACTAGAGGACCCTGTATTGAAAATGTTGTGCCACAAAGCCCCACAAAAAAGGGAACATGAACTGACTGAAGTGGCCATGGCATCACGAAAGGATGGTACCTAGGACCCAAACTATGTATGGCACAATAACACTTTAAAGAGGATACCAAGGGGCCAAAGAGCACAAAGGTGTAACATGCTTCTGGTGAAATATTACATCTAAGGAGGCCACCATGTTGTGCAGGTGCAGGCATAATGGCAGTAATCCAAAAAATAATACAACTGCACTCCTGGCGAAAGCAGTGGACGATGAACAGGAAAAAAGAAGAGATTCAGGTCCAGCAATCTTACTGTATATACCGAAAAAAAGACATAAAAAGTGTAACACCCAGTTATATTACTGCTTTTGCAGACAGAAATTAAAGCATATTTGCATGCAAACATTTCCTCTTGGTATCCTGGGGGATAAAAACGGGCAATGAAAAAGAGAGACACATTTCAGGTCCAGGCTGAGGATAAGTTCTGCGACTCTGGTGGTTTTGAATCGGCTAGTTAGTTCTCGGCACCATCTCTGTGACCTATCACTGTCACCCTGCATAATGGAAATCTTCAGTCAGCAGAAAATACCTTGGGGGTTTTGATTGGCTAAGATGAAGGAGCACAAAAATATTTTCAAGCAGCACTGGAACAAACTTCACATTGCACAGCTGCAGTGAAAGTGCTGTCCCTCTGAGACTCTCTAGAATTTGATTAAGGTATAAGGAAACTTGACTCTTATTTTATGAATGTACATTTTTATGATACATTTTTAAAGGGACAGACTATATTTCCATTATGTGGAAGAATTTAATAGTGCTATTTTGATGGAATTGTATGGTTTTAACATGAAACAATATTCGACACCAGTTAAAGGAGCCATGAAATGTAACGTGAAAGTTGTAGAATTAAACTATTTTTTATTCAACGGGAAACACTGCAAGGATCTTAAACCTACACCATGAACTGAAGTGAGAATAATGTGTGCAGACAGAAGGGACAATTTTCACCTGATCTGGCCACAGAAAGTGGTCTATAGCCATGACCAAAAAACTAAATGGCACCTACATTCGGAATCAAAGCCATGGTGTGCAGATGCAGCCATAATGGCAGTAAGCCAATAACAGTACCATTGCACCACATAGTGCAGTACCAGTACCAGTTTGGACCACATAGAGAATAAGTCCCTGTGTGGGGGGGAGGAAAACTCAGGGCACATACACATGATAGGGGGTTAGTGCTTCAGGGATACATTTTATGCCCCCTAAATTGAAATAGTGGGTTTTATTTTTCCATCACTGTGTACACGTGCTCACACTTAAATCTTATGAACATGCCCAGTGCACTATTCACAGTAAATTACTGCAGGGGGCACTACATAGTAATCCACTCTGCTGATCTCTTTGTACTAAATTACAGCAGGGGGTGCAAATCAGGGGGGTCATCATTGTGTTCCTGCATTATTCCTGTTCTGCTTTGGCTTACTGACAATATAATATATGCTTTGGTGAAATTAAAATTACTTTTTGTCTATGTTTGCTGACAAGGGAAGGGTTGTAGAGGCATGACCTGCCAGCACTGCCCCTGGCCCTAGGTTCCCCCCGCCCCCCAGCACTCAGAGAGGTAAGACACAGTTCAGAATTTTATTGGGCAGCCCTTATCCCCACAGCTGGGTGGGCCCAGGGCTCCCACACTTTGAGGAAGGCGTTGATGCCGGCAGCAATGTTCTCCTTGGTAGCAGGGGCAGGGAGATATAGCGCTGTGACAGATAGCCCCCCAGGCAGTGGTGGAGGTTGTGGGGCAGCCCAGGCTTGCCCCCCATGCCACTGTAGCTTAGGGTCCTGAACCAGGAGCACAGGTGTACCCAGGGCACCAGCAGTATCAAAGGAGTAGGGCATAGTGGCTCGGGTACCCTTCTGCCTGCTCAAACAGCTGATTGCTAACTACCCAGGGAACATGCTAAAGTGGCATGCTCAGGGTACAGCAGTGGTGTGGGGTGGGGGCTGGCCCTATGGCACCTCCCTGGAGAGGCCCCCTGCAGGAAGGGTGGGGGCATGGCCAGCCCCTTGCCCCAGTTGTCCAGGAGCAGCACATGCTCCAAGCCGTGGGCTGGGCGCAGCATGGCAGCAGAGCAGCTGGCCTGCAGGGAGACAAGGAAGGCAGCAGGGTCTGGAGCTGCAGCATCAGGTGCTGGCAGCAGCCTGGCTTGGCCCAGCCTGGGAAGGGGGCTGGGGAGGCAGGCTACGTTCAGCCAGCCCCCAGCAGGCAGCCGGCCCCAGGGGAATGAGAGGGGATGAGAAGCTCAGCGAGTGGCCACCTGGCCACAGCCCTGCCTGGACAGCTTACCATGTTCCCTGGGCAGCCATGTACCCCCGACCTCCAATCTGAGGCTGGGCAGTGCAGGGCCTCTGGAGCAGAGTATCTTATCATGACAAGGTTGAAAACTCACAAAAAAAGGCCTATGTCTCTTGCCTCTGTAAGGCCAACATCTGTACATGGGGGAGAAGCTGCGGGTCCTTACAGGAGTGTTGCCTCAGGGTTGCTGCCACCTGCTGCTGGAGCTGCCCAGGTGCCATGGCTGCACCAGCAGTGCACCAGGAACTGGACCCTCCTGCTCCAGCACTGCACCCATAAATTTTCCTCTCAGTGCAAGCCACTTTCCATCATTCCCTGGCCAGCCGACCCAAGTGCTTGGCGGGGTGGGGACTTTCAAAGCCTCATCTTTTATTATTGTGACCAGAAAAGGGGGGTCTCAGAACTGTATGTTCACAGTGATCCAGTGCCTTCATTAGTGGGTGGAGGTATCGGTAGTGGGCCATATCAAGCAATGGGGTGCCCTGCCACTGTGCTCTGATGACATCCCTGCGGAAGGCAGTCCACAGCATCTTTGTCTTGATCTGGCACTGGAGCCAGATACTGTTGTACCCCTGCTCTGCCATTCTCCTTGCAACATCGGGGTAGATGTACCAGTTGGCCCATGGGTTGCACTGGTGCATGACCTCAGGGTCCCCCAGCACCTGCCCTAGGCTCTTTGTTTTGCCAAAAGATAAATTGGACAAAGACCTATACACCCCAGTCTGCTCCATTCTCCCCCAAAAGTCAGGATCCCCCAAGGGCAGGCAGTCAGCCCTCCCAGCTGAAAGCACCCCCCGCACAGAAACCACACAGTGCCCCTCAAGGGAGCACCCCCCCTCCAGCAGCCACCACCCACAACACTGATGCCCCACAGAGCACTAAAGCACTGCTAAGCATACCCAGACTGAAAAAAACAGAAACTTACAAAAATAAAAAACTTTAGTTCAAATATAAATAAATACATATACAGCAAAACAGAGAACAAGAAAACACTGCTGATTGTCCATTCCCCTACCCCACTACTACAAAGCAATAAATAAAAACCAAGTTCTAAAATGCCCCCTTTCCCCCTCTCAAAAAAGTCTGTTCATTTGCTGAACCCCAAGTCCCAAAAGAGCAGGGGTGTCCCTCATATGATGTATGCAATGTGGAAGTATCACTGCTTGACTCGTGACAAAAATGACAGTCGTGCTGCAGGGGAAAAAAGAAGATGGGGGGGGGGTCCCATACTCCCAAACTCACTTTCCTCACCCCCACCCCACTCCTTACAGGCTACAAAATCTCTTGTGGGAGATTTCCCTAAGCCTTCTCTGGGCACTCAGTGTGGCTGAATATCCAGGGGTGTGGGTTGCTGCATCAGCAGTCCTCAAGTGAGGCACAGCCAGAGGGCAATTGGAAGGGAGACAGCAGTCAGCCTAACATGTTCCAGTGAAGCCTGTGTTACCTACCCTATGTTTTCATGCTTTTCCTTATTACCATATAATCAAGTCTTTCCCCTTCCTCCTCACTCAACAGTGGCAGACTTACCACTAGCTGCACTCCTGTCTCTGGCTCTAGTTCCTGATGTTGTGGTATATGGGGGGAGGGAAAGCAGTGGAGGGAAGTGTGGGGTGGGGGGGGGTGTGAAAGGAGGTTTGGACAGAGCTGTAGGGTGGGGAAAGCATTTGTGCTGGGACAGTGGGTGGTGGGAGGATCACCACTGTCACACTTAGTACAGGAGGGGGGAAAGGTGTAAAAACAAGAAGGACAAGAATAGTGGTGGGAGAGGCGGCGGAGAATGGAAGGATGGTGATGCTTGCATCTCCTAGCTAGAGCTGAGGTCCTTTTTGATTCCCTGGAATCCATGGCTGGGATGTCCACTGCATGTATGCTTCTCACATGTTTGACCAGCAACTCCTGCTCTGAGTCTTTCAAAGGAGAATTTTAAAACAGTCCAGTGAACTTTGGGGAGGCGTTAAACTCCTGTTGGGTGTTCAGTGCTCAGAGCAGAACATACCCAACAGGGCCAGACTTCACGTCTCCTGTTGTCGTAAAGACAGACAGCTGTCCAGACTACAAGGGAGTTTTGGGGAGACATTAAACACGTATTAGGTGTTAAATGCTTGAAGTAGAACAAACCCAACTTGGCAGGCAGGGTCAGGCTTCTTTATGTCAGGCATGGCACAGCAGCCATAGGGAAAGCTCTGTTCCACCATCCCTGCACCCCCCCAAAAATCCCGGTCTACACATAGCACAACAGCAAGCTAAACAGTGACCCATGTATGAAGATACTGTTCCTTGGGGGCTCCTGGCCAACACACTGCCTGCCTGCCTGGAAGCCCGCATGCCCCCTCTCTGGCATGGGGCAGGTAAGCCCCAGGTCTAGCTTGTGCCTCAAGACTGAGTCACCAGGGTGAACCAGGAAAAGTGTCCACCCTCCTGGAACTGCAGGTTAGCTTTGGGTAGGGGCCTGCACACTGGAAAAAAAATTTTATAATGCCTGCAGGTTAGTATCTGCCATCATGAGGCAGGGTGCCCGCTTACTGCTTTTAAAGCAAAGAAAACCACGTTCGGCAGCCCACATAAAGTGGGCCATTGGTTGTTAATTCCATGCATTAACCCTGAACCCCAAACTAGGGGAACAGGATACACATTTCACCAGCATAGGTCATTTTTATTGCATCGAGTGGTTTCTATAATTGCGCTGAGGGGGTCAGAGTACATTATGCACCGCATTATCTGTGATAATGGAAAAGGGAGCACAAACAGCAGGCACTGGTCAATCTCGAAAAGAACCCAGGATGACCACAATCTGCAATCCTCCCATACACCCTGGGGACCTTTGGATACCCACCACACCAAGTGAAATAGCAGACAACCACAGAGTAGTGTCTTTCAATTCTTTATTTAATAAAATGATAATACAAGGTCAGCAGAAGATGGATTCATTTGGGGCTCTACAGCTACACCTGATGTACTGAAACAGTTATTACACACAAATACCTGAAAAGGGGGGATCACTACAAAAAAAACTGTAGCGACACCCAATGGTCAAAGGAGCTCACTACACATCATTCAGTGCATTGCCATGTACACGTGACAGATTAATGGTTGCAACGTTGCAGGTTGCATCATTGCAAACTAAACTACTTCGGAATGTTGTTTAGTTCATGATGATGCAAACTTATTTAAAACCCCCCAAACTCGTGTACGTGTAAAGTATGACGCCATTAAGCCATGCAACAGGAAATTTCGTCATGTGTACATCGTCTGGGTTTCACGTGTACAAGTGCCCTCAGAAGTTGCCCTCCTGGTACTTCTCTACATTGATCAGTTTGTGGGGAGGAGGTTTCCCCGTTAAGAATGAACTGGAAATGTCCATCCCTGGACATGTGTATGGGATATGCAAGACATACGTTTGGGATATACCATGGGATTTGCATTAAGTCTTTCTTGTGGTACCTGGGACCAGACCTTCAGCTGGCGTTAGTTGTCATAGCTCTATTGAGGTCAATAAATCTACTTCTCTACGATGGTGTGTTTGGTTTTGATACCTCTCCTTTTCCAGAAAGGGCTTCATCATGCCTATCACAGATTACAGCATTGTGCATTATAAACACCAAGTGAAAACTAATGAGTAAGACAGGAGTACCCAGGAACCCATTACTTCACTGATGACCATCAAGGGAAACCTACCTGGGAGCTGGAGTGCAGCCAAAGATATATATGAAGTAGGGCAATATATAAAATGTTATATAAAATATATAAATACATATATATATATTTTATATAAAATATAAAAATATAAATATATAAAAGTAGGGCAAAACTTATTATTTCCAGCTAGATGGGTTGCTCTGTGGAATACACACTTTGGTAAATCATCAGTGTTACAGTAGGAACTCTCTACATCTGTTTTTATGTAAATGATTTCAAGTGTATGATTTATGTAATGGAATCTGTTTGAATTAGTTTTCATCAGTGCAATGAGGATGAAAATTTTATTTTATACTACACAGCTGGTTTTACTTCTTATTATCCAATAAATTTTTTATTTCTCTATGAATTCCTTTACTGTAGGGGATTTATTACTTAAAGACATGTTGCACAGTGTGAATTTTTTATAATGCATTAATTTTGTCTGCCTTGCGATTAGTCTATGTAGAGATGCCAGGAAAGAAAGGATTTCTAAATTTGGAACTATATAAGAGTACAAATTTGCAAAGTGGCCTGTAAAATTGTTTTTTAACAATTGGCCTGCATAGTTTTTCATGATATCTATAATTTTATCAATATAATTTAAATGGCTATCTATCATCTAAGCTAATAAACTTGAAATAATTCAATTTTTGCAAACTCAAAAACAGACCTGAATTATTTCATACAAAAAACTCCCCCTAAGATGTTAAAACTAGCTCTCAAAGGGAAGGATTGTCATTTTACTACATTCCCCATGAGGACTTAAGGCTACAAACAATTGCCTTAATAAACATGGCAGGAGCAATTTTTGATAAAGGACTGACATTGAAAGTTTATCTCTATGACTAGAGCCGGACAAAATTTTTCAGAAGTTTATTTTCCAAAAATGTTATTTTGAGGAAATCAAAAATATTTACGAAATTATGATTCCAGGAATAATGCTAACTGAAAATATAGGGAGAAAATTTTTGGATAAGTTAAGATATTTTGTTTTGCTATTTTTTATATAAGACATTTCAACTCTTCATTTTTAAATGCTTTTTTATTTAGTAACATTGATTTATCTTTTTTTTAAAAAAAAGCATAAAAGTCTTTAAAAAATGCACATGGGGTGCAACTAGAAGACTAATTCTACTGTGCATTAGCACAGTGGGCAAAACCTGCGCTAATGCGCTAATGTGCGGTACAGTCTACTACTCATTAATGTCACCAAAAACCCACTCAACTGTGCTAATGTGCAGTAGCAATGATTATGGTGCATTAAGTTAGCTCTTGTCATTACAGGCACTTAACTTAATCTACCATAATTCTAGTGCATTCATTGCTGAGCAGCACAGCCAAATAGTACTTCATGAGCCAAGCAGCAATAAAGGGGAGAACCTGCTATCATGTATTTTGTGATGTCCCCAAATGGCATGAGAAATGACCCAGCCCTACCACAAAGGTAAAATGAACTAACTCAGTAAATGGAGAACTTCCTGCAGTGAAGGGCCCTGCAGAGCACCTTACTATCTTTTCCTTTTGCTATTCTGAGAAATCTTGCCCATTTCCATCAAGATGTCTAAGACACACCAAGCATCTAGCTGTATTTCACTCCATGCCTCCCCTCCTTGTCACAAAAGGAAAAACTGGGAGAGGAAGATATTAAGGAGACTATAATGAGAAAGCAAGTGCCAAAGGGCATCACTAAACATTCCAACTGTTTATCGATCAAAGCAATGAGTTTTTTAAGTAGATACTACATTTGCTGCAAAGCAGTTCTCAGTTTTAAAACCTTATGTGGCACGTAGAATGATTTCCCATAGCTGGAAATATATGGACCTGATTTGGTTTGTTGACTGCCCCTGCACCACTCCTGCAGCCCATAAGACTGCAAATTTGAGCATCACAGAGACAGAAAGATTACAAAGCAGGGCCCCATTTTGTCACAGGCCATATGTGGCTATTGGTCTTGGTACCACACACAACTTCCCTTGTGTGCAGAACTGCTACATCTCCTGCCAGCCCCACAGGGCCAGGCGGGCATGCCAGTCCTTGTTCTAAGGCACCAGAACATCCTACTGGGGCACATCAGAGCATGGCTGCACTGGGCCCTGCATGATGGAGGAGCTTCAAAGAGCCCCATTGAACACGCACCAAGACTCTCCTCTGCTGGTGACAGTGGTCCCCAGGCAGCAGCAATTTGGGGCAGGCTGGGGTCACAACACAACAGCCCATCTCCAACTCTGAGACTCTAGGAGGATGGATCCAGGATCCCTACAAGTTTTCCATTGAGGACATGGCAAACTGGAGCCCTAGGTTCAAGGCCATAACCTGGCATTCCCCCCCACTTTGTTTTTCTAACCACCTTTGTTGAAGGCTGAAGTACTCAATTCCTTTTTCACCTCAGCCTTCACAGGCAAGGTCATCTCCCAGACTACTGCACCTGGCCGCACAGTTTGGGGAGGAGATGAACAGCCAACAGTGACAAAAGAACGGGTTAGGGCTGGACATATACAAATCCATGGGGCCAGATGGCATGTGCCCAAGTGTGCTGGGGGAGTTGGCCAATGTGATTGTAGAGGCACTCGCCATCATCTTTGAAAACTCATGACAATTGGGAGGGGTCTCAGACAATTAGAAAATGGCAAATATAGTGCCTATATTTAAGAAAGGGAAAAAAGAAGGATCCAGAGAACTGAAGACTGGTCAGTTTCACCTCAGTCCCTGGAAAAAAATCGTGGAGTGGGTCCTCAAAGAATCTATTTCTAAACACTTGAAGGAGAAGATGATGATTAGGAGCAATCAGCATGGATTCACCAAGGGCAAGTCATGCCTGATCAACCTGATTGCCTTCTATGACAAGATGCAATTGCCTTCCATGACTGACTTTTATTGCCTTCTACGACTAGCTCTGTGGATGCGGGGAGACTGGTGGATGTGGGGTACCTTGATTTTAGCAAGGCTTTTGACACTGTCTCCAAGAACATTCTTGCAGGTAAGCTAAGGAAGTACGGGTTCGTTGGATGAATGGATTGTAAGCTGGACAGAAAAGTAACTAGATAATTGAGCTCAAGCGTAATAGTTAATGGTTCAATGTCTAGTTGGCAGCCAGTATCAAATGTAGTGCCCCAGGGGTTGGTCCTGGGGCCAGTTTTGTTCAATATCTTCATCCATGACCTGGAAGGTGGCATAGAGTGCACCCTCAGCAAGTCTGCAGATGCTGGGGGGTAGGGTTAGGATTCAGAGCGATCTAGACAAATTGGAGAATTGGACCCAAATAATATCATGAGGTTCAATAAGGACAAATGCAAAGTCCTGCACTTAGGACAGAACAATCCCATGTACTGGTATAGGCTGGGGGCTGACTGGCTGGGCAGCAGCTCTGAAGAAAAGGACCTGGGGGTTACAGTGGACAATAAGATGAGTAAGGTGCATATGAGCCAACTGTGTGCCCTTGTTGACAAGGAAGCTAATGGCATACTGGGGTGCATTGGAAGGAGTATTTCCAGCAAATCAAGAGACGTGATTATTCCCCTCTGTTCAGCCCCCCTTTGCTTTCAACCCAAATTTTCTATGATTCTATGATTCTTGGCCCCAATCCAGGGCTAATTCAAGTTACACCACTAAGGTAGCACTCCCACATTTTATAGTCATGTCAGGTGTTCCTATAGCCCAGCTGAACTTCTGTGGATGGCACCAGCCTTCTAATTGAAATTGATGGCCACAAGTGGTTGCTGTAGTGCCTGATAAGACTGAGTGAGAAAGGAGCAAGTATAGGAAATAAGCAGAGGGAGCATCAAACAAGGTTAGTAGTGGGCTCAAAGATGAGTGACAGAGTAATGACCTGGACACTCAGCTACCTCCCAGCTCAAAACCTTCAAGCAAATATGCCAGTCACCACTGACAAGTTTTGTGAAACTCCACTGCTACTTTGAGGTTTATGCAAATCACCCCTGCATATGCAGATTACCAAATTAAACAATTTGTTTAGAATGTCACAGATGGAATAGTATGAAACTTGACATCCATTGTAATCTACAGCCATCTGTTCTTTTTCTATATGTGGGAATGTGTCATCTCATTGCATTTATCTCTTTGAAAAGTCACAAACTCCAACTGATTCAGTTGAAACAAGTATCCCCAAAAATTTGGTTGTCTAAAAATACTGAAATTGCTTTTGACTCCAGACTTGAACTGTCCCAGAAGACTGACAGTACTTGTGCTCTGAACCTTGGCTCTAAACTGATACAAATACTTGTTGCAGACTTACCTCTTGAGCTCCAGATGAGTCCTGGGCTTGAGATTCTGCAATTCCCATTGGTGGAGCCCATCAGCCAATCAGAAGCAAGGCAAGAAAGCAAGGCCACGCCCTTTCCCCAAAGGGAGGGGGCAAGGAGCAGTCTGGACCTGGTTTGAGACTGTGCCCTGCCAGGTCCAGAGCCCCTGAAGTGTACAAAAGGATAGCGTGCTCAGCATGCTAAGAGGTGAGGGACAGTGAGGAGAGAGGACCTCTGCAGACGGTCATCCTTGGGACCATGCCTGAACCTCAACAGTATGTGGATGGAGAGCTGGCCCTGGGAGCAGCTTGAGGCTGCTCAAGTTAGCCCCAACTCTAAGCTGAGTAACTGGAGTCCTACAGTGTAGCTCCACACTAAACTAAAAGAACTCTGGTGCCCAGAGCAGTGCCCAGGAAAGAGAAGGACCCCCGGTGTAAGCAAGGTTCCCTGTAAGGTGCGCATTAAAAGTGTGGCCATGCACAGCCTTTTCAAGGCCACGCACCAGGAGAGGTGGGGGTGGGAGTCTGGCACTGGCTCCGCTGGCTCTGGGGAAGTGCTCTGCTCCCCCGCATCAGGGCTGGGGAGTGGAGAACTACCCCAGAGCCAGCGGAGCCCACACCAGCCCCCGCCCCAGCCTCCATCCCTGCCTTGCCTCACCTCAGGGAGGAGCCACTGCCTGTGAGGCTCTTCTGGCACCGGGGCACTGCTCCACTCCCCTACATGGCTTCAGGGGGTGTGTCCCACAGTGTCCCAGAGCCGGCAGAGCCTCACAGGCAGGGGCTTCTCCTCCAGGTGAGTCAAGGCAGGGATGGAGGCTGGGGCGGGGTGCTGGCATGGGCTCCAGCAGCTCTGGGGAAGTGCTCCACTCACTGGCCCTGGAGCACTTCCCCAGAGCCAGTGGAGCCCATGCCAGCCCCCAGCTTCAGCCCCTGGCCCCCGGCTCCAACCCCCAGCTCATGGCCCCTGTCCCCTGGTCCCCAGCCTCCAGCCCCCAGGTCCAGCCTCCAGCCCCAAGCCCCCAGCCCCAGCCTCTGGCCCTCAGCCCCAGCTTCTTGGATCCAGTCCCCGGCCCCAGCCTCCAGTCCCAGCCTCCAGCCTCTTGGTTCCAGCCCCCAGCCTCAGCCTTTAGCCCCAGCCCTCAGCC
>NW_017728913.1:12121529-12166627 GCF_001723895.1 Crocodylus porosus
GCCTGGTTCTGTAGAGAGGAAAGGGAACTAATCCTAGGTGGCAGGCTCCTCTCTCAGCACCCTGCCTAACCACCATCCCTTCCACTGGTGGACAGGGCTCACCCCTGGGTGTACAAAGGCTGCATACTAAAATTTTCTCAAAAGAACCTACTGGGTGCATATACACATGCAATTAATGTGTATGAATAAACTCTGAAGCTTGTTATTCTGGAATTTTTTGCTCCTGAGCATGCCTTTTAAATGTGTGCCTGGGAGCAATAAACTCCAGGGCAATAAGCTCCACAGTTTATTTATATGCAGCACATTGAGCTGGGTTGGAGCAGCCCTCACTGGCAGGGTCCCTTGGGTGTCAGTCTGCCAGCCCAGGGCTGTTCTCCCTGCCCAACGTGCTGCAGAGGGACTGGCTGGGGCACAAAGATGCTTCAGTGCAGGGCTAGCTGGCAGGCATCCCACTCACTGAAGCACCCTCATGCCACAGCCAGCCAGAGCAGCAGTATACAAGTATACTCCACAGTATACAAGTACTATCCTACTGAGGAATAAATTAGTTTACTCCAGTCTAATAGGATTGTGCATGTAGATGTGCAACATTCACTGTGCAGCTAATTACTCAATTAATAAATATCTTGTGTAGATGTGCCCACTGTGTGTTTATGCAGGACTGAACCAAAGGCTGACATCTGCATTACTCCAGGTTATGGTATATTCATAATCTAAGCCCATTTTTTGCTTGTTATCTTTATTATGGTTAAATGAAAGTCCCAAATGCAAAAGCCCCTGATTCCTGGATGCTCAAAATCTGTATCAAGAATCAAATTTTGCAAATGAGGTAAAACATTTACTTCACAATCCTTAAGAGAGGTTCAGTTAAAATCCAAACATTGGTTAAGCTTTAGTATGGCATCTGATTTTATCTAAACCAATCCACTTGGGTAACATCAGGATCCTGTAGGGATGTAGCGTAGCCACTATGCCTCACAAGTAAAAGGCAGAAACACTTATGTGGCAAAATTAAATTCACATCATATTTCCATTTATGTTGTAGATTGTACATATGATTAAAAAAAAAAGATATTACAACTGATAAAATGATGCTAACCTCATATAGGCAACAAGAAGACAACATATAACAATATAGAAACAAGTATAGAGAGAAACAATAGAAGTGAAAAAATGCCTGGCCAGTGTCTGCTTTATATATCTTCAACAAAACTTTGTTAGTTATATTGGTTAACATTATAGATATATAATGACAAGAATGATCCTCCAGTTTTTACTGGCTTGTTTATAAAAAAGTAAAAGATTACTTACAACTTTTTTCCTAATAAAAATCCGAATTGATTCATTTTTCAATGAGAAGTGGAATTATGTATGCAATTTCCTTCTGTTTCCTACACTACCAGCCTTTAAATTTGAGTCCTTTGACCTTAAATTAAACCACTGGGGATCACTGGACCAATGCATAGATGGATTTGGCAGAGGAAATACCACCTTGATGCTATATGGATAGCTTAAAGTTTTGTTGGATATAAAGCATGGGAAATATGTGTCTTTATAAACTTATGGGACATTTATCATTATTGTTTAATTGTATTGTTTGTGATTAATTCATTTCTAATCTTAGTTTCTATCAGTTGTTCCAGAATAGTGAGGGGAAAAAAGAAAACAAAGCTCAGAGTCAGAAATTCCTAATGTCCAGCTGGACTTGGGGAAGTAAATCATTGAAAACAATTTTTTGATGAATTTATCTTGTTTTCTGCTAACAGTTTTGCTACAAGTAAATAGTAATTTCATCAAATGCTGGGTTATTCTAATTCATTTCTCATGACTTTTGGTGGTTTGTCTTTATGTTATGGCTTACTCATCAGCAATTTCATGTAGATTGTTTTTTATATTTCCTCTTTAAAATTCAGTTACCACTCACTAGTTGATTTGATCACACCAATCGTATGTTATTAAAGGTTTCATGTAAGATGCTGAATACCAAAAACCAATTCCAGGCCACAACAACAAAAATGTCTTTTGCTCCTAGAGGCAAGAATTTCTTAGGCTTCCTGTAATTAGAGACCTGACAAAGAATGTCTTGAATGTGAAAGCTTGTCTAACTTTAGCCCAACTATATAGTTGGTCCAATAAAAGATATCACCCCAAGAAATTCTTGCCCCTCACATAATTTCTGGACCATCACAGCTACAACATCACTCTTACACTAATGTTTTGCTCTTAGATAACCTAAGAGCAAAGCTACAAACTCTCGAGCTCCATCTATTGGCACATTATTGGTTAACTATCTAAATCTTTACATACATTTCCAGAGAACACTCTTATAACACATATGAGTCAGTCCCTATTGCACCTCTTAGGCACTTAATCCCTGGACAGATATAATGTTTAAAGTGCTTCTAAGGCCAAGCAGATAGATATACATGCCATATGAAGTGCTCCAAAAATAGCCAAAGCATTCCAAAAATACAATATTTATATTTATAATATTTATATTATATTTGTATATTTCACACACTTCCCCCCCAGAATTCAGACCTCCAAAATTGAGGTGTACCTTTTAAGTGGGGAAGCTGATTTTCTTTGCTAGAATAGAAGCAGTAGGGCACAAAAGTAAGCATAGCTGCTAAGATGCCTGCTGGATCTCTTGGTCCCTGAGAAGAAGTGTTAAACCCCCCATAGCCTGTGCACTTTGAGCTGGCTGAGGGTGGGTGAGCTACTGCTTGCAGTCTGTAGTATCCTGATGAGGTTTGTCATGTGAAAACAGCACTTTATTATTTACAGCTACTTATGTGAAGAACTTTTTACAGAAAGGAAGGAACTCTTGCAACTGCCGTCGCAAGAGTCTGGGGCTTAGCTTTGCTGCTATCCTGCCATACCAGGAAGCTCCTGCTGTCTTGCCCAGACTCTCCTGGGATGCCACATTTCCTTGTTTTTCTCTCAAACACTTTAAATGCTCAAATAATAGGCAAAATTAACTGTATTGTATTTAATGCAAAGGCAGGACTAATCCCTTGTCCTGGGGTGAAGATACACATTACAGACCATGATAAGTGTCCTTAAAAGACGAGTGTCTGCACAATAAAGGTTGTTAACTCAAGCGTCCTCTGAACATCTCAAAATTACACCATTTCAGGTGAGGGTTAACTGGGCTATGGTACCTAGCTTGTGTTAGGATAACTTCAGTCTGCTTCAGGAAGCTAAAATAAGCAATTTATAGTCCGCCAGCATCTCAGGATGCAACAGTCCCAGATTCCCCGCCTTCTCCCTATCTCCAAGAGCAGCCCAGGTGTCCTGGCTCCTAACCATACTAACATTTAGTACCAAGCCCATCAGCCTTTTAGTGGCAAGTCAGAGCTGTGGAGGTAAGAAATGGCATTGACCCTCAACATGTGGCTGCTTAGAGCACATTCTCACTTTAACATTCTTAACATTGCACAGATTTAGTATGGTCTGAGTGGAACGTATAACTACACCCCTGACTGGTCAGACATATTTCAGTGAGATAGTGTGTCATTGGAAAAGGCCAATTTGTAGAGCTCAAAGCTTTTTACCCCAAATCTCTCAGCTCAACAAACTTTCAGCACATTAAAGACAAAGTTCCCATGAAACTGTGTGGGTTCATGGCAGGCTGCCAAGATTCCTAGTGATTCCAGGATCTGGGGCAGCCCCACCAACAGGGTTGACTCACACTTGGGAATCCCAGTACTTCCAAAGTATGCAGCTGTGGGTCAGACTTGCTACCTTGAAGCTGGGAGTCTGAAAACCTTTGGCGCCTTGCTTCTAATGGGAGTCAGGTCTTGGCATGGCAGCAGGGGGGCTGGTAGGCCTGAGAACCTTAATTCAGACCTGAGATTCATTATGTGTTAACATTTTAGTACCAAGCTATTTTATTTATAATTATTATTAGCTGCATCTGAGAGGTCTGCTTGAAAATGTTCATATGTCATTTTAAAATTTAGATCCATAGGGAGCGTCTACACATGTCCCTATGGCCCCTTTGTTACCCCGTCTGTAACAAGTCTGTACTGCACTGTGAACACCACGCATGGTTATTTTTAGCTGCTACGCCATCATAGCAATGTGCTATAACGAGGGAATGTGTTGCTACGGTGATGCAGCTGTTAGCTGCAGCATCATGGTTCTTGCCCATGGATGCTATATCACCGCAGTATCACATGTAGATGCACCCACAGAAAAGTTAGATGCAGATAGATAGAGTTTTGTAGGGATTTTCTACATAAAATTGACCATCCAGATATATTGAGAGAGAGGATCCTTCAATGAAGAATGTACAATATAATGTACAACACACATTTGAGAAAAAAAGATAATGTTGGGATTTCTAAAATATGACAACCACCTTAAATACTGATGTAAAATTTGCCCCAGAATCAGTTGTTCTGGGAGAAACAGATGGGTGGGAAGACTACAGATGAGTTATGCATATGTGTAACATAAATACAAGGTTTCATATGGATATCACCAGCATATATATATAAAAGAAAAATGTATGGTACTAAATTAGTATAAATATTTTTCATGTATCTATATGCATATACACTCAAGGAAAAGAAATATAAGTCTAGAATCCTTCTTCAATATGGCATTGTATAAAACCTTTTGTGTTTTGATTCCAGACATGCTGGTGTCACTCTTCTCTTATTTCTTCTACTACCCTTGACAAGGCAGGTCATCAATGATAGATAATTTGTTGAAAGCACATCTGGTTTGTTGTTATGCATTTCTGTGGTATGAAACGAGACAAGTTCTGAAAAACTCATTCTATATCTTACAAATATATAAAGTATACAACAGCATATTTGATCTACGGTCTGAGAAATAAGTTGGGGATAAAATGTGCTGTAGAAACTTATGACTTGAAGCTCAGTGATAGCTTCTAAGGTCTTATTTGTCTGCTCACCATCAGTATCATATTGGAAAATGACCCAAGATCTTCTGCATTTGGCTGTTGCTGAACTTTGCATCTCTCTAAAACTTTTATACTATGCCAAATATTTCCTCATGATTTCAACAAAACTTCTAATTGCAGAATGAGTGAAACTGGTTAAATTTGACAAATCTATAATTTGATGTCGGCTGGACACAATTAAAGTTCTTACAGACACAGTCCTTACTCCAACTGCTTTCCATTTGTTTGACATGTTTTCCTCTGCAGGATGCTGCTCTGAAGCAAAGGGGTGGGGGGGGAGGAAAAAGTCAAGAACTCTACAAAATGCAATTTGTGTCACTGACTTTGCCATGTTACTGTTAACTGCCAGTATCAATAAACTGTTTTAAGTGCTTTGGTATGTTTTTTTGGCTGTCCTGATATATAAAGTAAAGTTTCTAGTATACTCTTTATGATCTGAAGGAACTACATGCAATGTAAATACCCTATATATTTCTAATGGGAAGTAATGACATTTGCCTCTTAGAGCTATCCAAAAGAAAACATGTCTTCTAGTGCCAAACACAATTAAAAGCTTTGCAGTTATTGTTTAAGGGTTTTATATGAAATGGGTCAGATCCATCCTTGGTGTGAGTCCTTTGGCACCAAAAAGAGGATTTAACCCAGGATGTCTTTAAACTGCAAGTCCTACAATATATGCTTGAAGATGATTTTTATCATATGATCTCTGTTTCAAATTGGAAGAATCTACTTAAGAACCAAGACTCAGATGTACCATAATTGTCACTCCTAATTTCAAAGTTCATGAGAAAAATGTATGTACATGGCATAAGTATTTTGGGCCAAATTCCTCCTTAATATAAACCACTAGGGTCCCATAGAGTTACACCAAGAATGCATTTAGGCCATTATATTTGCCTGAATAGTCATTAGCTACTAAATTAAGTAACTCATACCTGCCCCCCACACACAGACATATTTAGCTTTTTAAATGAACCCTCATAGAAACATCCATTTTGCATTATCTTAAAACTACACAACTTAGCAATAAGAAATAACAGGCAGTGCAGCATGCTAGATATTAGTAAAGTAAGATCACAAGTGCATCTGAAATGAGACAGTGTTGAGAAAGCCCATGCAAGCATATTCTAATATTAAAAGATTGTAAAGTTAACAGTATAAAAGTTGTTAAAGCCACACAGGAGAACAACTGTGTAGTCTGGTCTCAGAATCAGAAGCATTACTATTATCATCACTGTTCTTCAAGTGTATGTGAAACTTTGCAGAACACATCAATTCACAGATTTTAACACCAGAAAGACTTATTGCAATCTATCTAGTCTCACCTCCAGCATACACAGGACATACAACTTGACCAAGTGCACCAAGGCCCAAATTTCTGACTGAGCTAAAGTCTGCCTTTTAGAAAGATGCGCAATATTGATTTAAAAACTTCAAGTGATGGAGGATTCAGCACAGCTGTAGGTAAGTTGCTCCAAGGATTAGTTGCTGTCATTGTTCAAAATGCATGCCTTTTGTGCCTCAGACGCCAGCCTGAGTATGTTTAGCTTCACTTTCCACCAGTTGGACTTTATTATGCTTTTATGCATTATGCTTTTGTCAACTAGATTAAAGAGAATTCTTTCATCAGAATCCCTCTCCAAATAGAGCAGATGCAAGAAGTGAATTCAGTTTTCCAGTAACGATATTTCTAAGGTCATATGCAGTTGTAATGCAGGGGTGGGCAATTATTTGGGCTGGAGGGCCACTTGGAGAGTTTTGGTGAGCTGTCACAGTTTGAGTCAGCACCATCCCACAGCCCAAAACAGCTCATCAAAACTCCCCACATTGCTCTGTCATGGGGCCTGCCCCTGTGCCGATACTGCCTGACAATCTCAGGACCTCCATGGAGACTGGCCCTGGACTTGTGTGGACAGGATGCGCTTAGCTGGATGATATGATGGGGTTACAGGCAGGTAGTGGCATCCAAGAATGGAATGGGCATGCGGGGCTGGGGCAGAGGCAGGGGCTGGGACCAGGATCATGGGGCGATGAAAGCACAGGGCTGGGCCCCGGGGCAGAGCCGAAATCTGTTTCTGACATGCTTCTGCCTACAGAACCAGTGCCCATTGCAGAGATGTGTGGGCAGCGGATCATGACTAGTGATGGGTGCGAGGCAGAAAGGCTGGGATGCCCCAGCAACCGGACTGGATCTGTTGGCGGTGGCAGCTGGAAAGAGCCATTGCTGCCAGGATTGCTGGGAAGCTGAGTCTGTCCACCGCACTGCCCCAGCCCTGCCCCACCTGGGGGTGACAGGACCAGTCACATGTGCCACAGCCTAGGCTGCCACCCATACCTGGATTGGGCATGACCAAAGGCCCCTCTGTGGGCCAGATAAAGTCCCTTGGTAGGCCAGATCCAGCCCACGGGCCATATTTTGTCCACCTCTGCTAATGTGTACTCAGTACTTTCAGTTTATATAGCTAAAGATATAATTTGGTCTCAGAGCCATGGCATCATATAGTCTGTTGGTTATCCTTCCTGTCTGCTAAATTCTTATCTGAGTAAATGCTTTTTAAAATACAGTACTGTGTGTTATAAGTGTCTTCTATATTCTTGGTCCCTAGTCCTTATATCTCGCAGTATTAAAACGTGTTGTTCAAGCAACTCCAGATTTCTTCATGATCCAAATCATTCTGGAGAACAAAAAAACAGCCCCTATTTACCACTACACCATTTTTATGTCATGTCCAAATGTACGGATGAAGATTTTATATATTTTTTTTCAGAGCACTGATAAGATTATTGAACAGATCCTTGGAAAATACCCCTAGAAAGACCCATACTGGATGATGCTTCCTCATCATCAATTCATATTTGAAATTTAGCTTTTAGCTAGTTTTTAAGAAATGTAATATTGGGTGCTCTACACGGAAATGTCTGTGCACATAAATATACATCCTGCAGAGGCTCAGGCATATCTGTGTGTGCTCAGTGGTAAAAATGGCATCAGCAGTTTTAATTTATGCTCAGCCATCAGTGGCCTAGATGGTCCATTCTGGCAGCTGGGAACAGCAAAACACCAGAAACTGTCCCACCACTATCTGTTTTCCTAGCCATACCTCTCATGCTTGTGATCTGAAAGGAATGATGTAGAGTTGCCCTGGCTATATAACACCCAGGATTTTCCCTCTCTCTGGGAAATTCTGGGACAGTTTTCAACCTCCTCTACAAACCCAGACAAGTACAATCAGGTGTTATATACTGTGAATACAGTGCAAAATTCTGTGTACTATGGAGCTTACGAAGTAGGGGTTAGATCCATACAAGATAAAGACATGACTCCTACTGATTTCAACAATTTGGTATAATTCTCCATTCATTTATCCAGGTATAAATCATGAGCAACTCCAATAAAATCAATGAATTTCATTAGTGGAAACCCAAATTAAAGAAACATGTAGATCCAGTGGGTTTAGGGTACTGAAAACCCATGTTTATGTGAGTAGTCCTTATTCATAGAAGTTGTTCCTTTAATTTAAGCTTATTCTTTTGTCTTTTGCTCTATATGCAAGTAGACAATATGCACTATATGTACTCTGTGAAGGGAGTGAAGGGGTATGGTGGGGTCCAAGAGTCTCAAATATACCTTATGCAACGTGTATACACTGCTGCTGTCTGGGGTTCTGACAGCTCTTAAACCACAGTGTACAGTGAGCACCTTTAGGCAGTCAACACAACTACTACCCAGTGGGCGCATCTACACAAGACGCTATGGCACGGTAGCAATGAGCTACTGCACCGTAGCTTGTTGCTACCATGCAGTAGTATTGCTGGGCGCTAACTGTGATGCAATGCTACTGTGCAGTAGTAACAAGCCACTGCACAGTAGCTCATTGCTACCACACAGCACTGTCAGGAAAAAACTGTGCACCAATAGTACTGAGCAGTAACTTGCATAAGCAAGTACTAAATGACTGCGCAGTAACAACTTGCTTATCTCTACTGATTATAATTCTGTTTAATAACATTTTATTTTAAGACTTGGGATTTGGAAAGTTATAGACTATTTTACAGATGATTAACAACATAACTAATGGAATATATTTGTTTGGATTACTCATACTTGTTAAGAGTGTCCAAACAGGAATGTAGATCAGAGTAACTAATGCACTGTACATTCCAATTTTCGCTTACTTTACAGTAATTTCCGATATAGACAAGAACTAACACACTTAAAAAGCTATTTAAGATTAATTTCCCAAGTGTCCCTAAGTAGACAAGTTCTGAGAAGAGAGCCAGGCTGCATAAATCTTAAATGCCTGGGTTTACTTGTTTTTTAGCATATTGTAGTAATTTCTATACAAATGGTTTACTTACACAGCTAAATAACTCCTGAGTTTTCAAATCTTAATTACTGACAGGTCCTTCTGCACTATGTTTGTAAATATTTGTTGGTATTTCCCTATACCTGCTGTTCTTGAAAATTAATCCAACTGACATTATGAGATACTTACTGAGTTTAGATAACTGAGTCACCAAGAAACTTTCACAGCATAAAATGAAGCAGGAAGTTCATTTGAGCTGAAACGAAGTCATTACTAAAGATTTTCTATGCCAGCCTTTGTGACTAACAGATGTCACAAAATGGGACTCTACAGGTTCTTTATTGCCTTCGGTAGTACAGAAAAATCTTGATTTTATGAAACCTGAGTGTGTGAATGTCTTGATTGTCTAGAGTTCTTATATAAGAGATCACACTAAAACCATAATTCATTTTACTAAATTTCTATTTTACTAAACTTAAAGATCTTGAGACCTTTGTAAAATCATGGTTTCCATCATGTCCCATTTTGAAATGGTACCTCACAAAGAAAGGCAAAGAGAATTTATCAAGTGATTACCAGCTGTAACCAGTACACCAGGTCATAAGAGTTTAGCTACTTCTTTTTGGTTTTTTTAAAAATAATTCCAGTACTCTTAAACTCTCCCAAAATCAAGCAAAAAGGAGTCTTTTGCTAAAAAAGCTAAAAAATAAAAGCCTTATCTACTCATTAGCAAGTCAATAAAAGCTATGAAGAATCCAACCTTATGCTTTGGCTTGGTGTGTGTTAACAGGCCAAACAACCTAGCTTCATTTGAAACTGGTTTCAAATTACTTGCAGATGGCTGGAGGTAGATGAAAGACTCCATAAAGGTGTTCCTTATTCTATTCTCTACTCCCCAGACTATTGGGCTATGTGCTGACACTTGGATGCTTGTTTTACAATATCATTTGACATGTGGGATTTATGTGTCAAAATTTCATTTGAAGCCAAGAAAATGTCAACTACTAAGTACAGAGAAGCAGCAAAAAGAGTGTGCTTTTCTAAGACAGAAGTCAGTGAGTTGGACAGTGCCAAGTCTTAACCCTGTACCAAACACACACACACAAGAATTTGACCTGACTGCCAGCAAACTGAGATTCCTTTGGTGTGTTCTGCTGAGATTCCATTACTGCCTTTATCATTAAGAAAATAATGTAATAAAATGAGACCTTTTCCCTGAATGCATTAATAAAGATAACTTATTGGTCAAATTCCAAAACCACTGGAGCCACATTTAATTTACTGCTTTTATGGATTTAGGATTTGGTATGCTGAGATGTTCAGTCCACTGCAACAATATAATGGGAAATTGTAATAGCATGTTAAAAGAAACGGTTCAGGATCTATCTCTGACACTCTAAAATGTCCTGTTTTTGCAGACATCCACAATTAAATGCTACCAAAACTAGGTATGCTGCAGGGTTCCATCAAATGATGTACCCAATAAAGAAAGTTGCTTGGAGTTTTCTGAAAGCACTTTGAGTGGAATTGTTAAAAAAAAGAAATCATGAGGTCCTTATCATGTGTACTTTGCTTCATAAAATAACAGACGATCTGCCCCTTAATTCAGAATCAATACAGAAAAATACCAAGTTAGGCAAAGTTATTTCTGACATAATGCAAAAGAGTTGGTCAAAAGGTGCTATTCAGTTGCCAGAGCTCAGCTCTGGCTTTGGGGGCTCTCCCATCAACAAAACTCACAACACTCCTTACATTAGTGCAGTTATGCTGTTTAGTGACATGTGCCAATTATGTTCCAAACTGTGCTGAAAATAGTAACAACCCCTGGCCCCCCTCCCGTCACCAGTTTTATCCATCCAGCCATATGCTTTAGTTTGTTAAGGACCTGATTCAGCAATTCTGGGGCTGAGCAACAATTATGCCAGCAATCCTATTAACTTCATCTGGGCTTTGCCACTAAACACAAGAAAGGTGAAGAATGGTCCCTAATTTTTTAGGCTATTTTAAATCCCACTTACATTTAAAGCAGAAGATCATTGGAAATGATCTTTGTAGAATTAGTGTAAATTTGAAGGGCTGGAAACAATCTTGTATGGCTAGTGAACTTTATGCAGGCTTAAGTTCATGGGTAAGGAGAGGATTAAATCAATCTCATATTCTACCTGGAGCTCCTTTCGACATCATTGAAAGAACTGCAGGTCAGATACTTCAAAAGTGGCTAAAAGGCATTTATTGTGACATGTTCACATTGACAGAAAGAGGACAGAGTTCAGTTGTTCTCTGCGTCCACTGGGGATGGAATAAGAATCAAACTGCAATAAGGAAAACTGAGATTAGCTATTAGAAAGAATGTTCTAGTTATGACAGTGGTCAAGTAGTGGAACAGATTACCAAGAGAGGTCACCTAAGTCTTTAAGTGCAAACATTTGTGTAGTATGCTTTAGACAGCTACTCCTTCCCTGAACAGGGGGTTGGACTCATTGGCCTATTGAAGTCCCTTCCAGCCCAATTTGTCTATAACACTTACTGAACTACAGCTATATCCTATATTTTTGCCAGGAAAGCTAGGTGGTTCAGGGTCTACAATATGCCCATTACAGACAGTCACAGGAGACTTGCATTAAGCATAGTGAATAGTCTAAAAGTTTCACAAACTCAGAGAAAACTTCAGTGGAAATTCTCTCTCAAAGACAGAATTCCTCCCAGGGCTGCCTCTCTGGTTTGTATAATACCAGATATGCTATTCTACCTCTTTGGGAAATGGTGCATGCTATTTCCACTGTACATTTTCCCTTGGGCAGCTGGGACCATGGGCTTGCATCCAAAGATGTGCATAGAAGGTGGTTGCACCTTTCTACAGTAAATAACAGGTTTTCTAAAAATTCTAAACCTGGTGACAATAAATAAAACTTCATACACTACCTTTGTTGTTATTTGTTTTTTTGTTAAGCATGCTGTGATCAGAGACAGAAAACGAGAAAGAGAGAAAGAAGAGGAGATAAAGAAAAGAGAGGAGAAACAGGAAAGAGAAAGAAAAAAGAAAAAGAAATGAGAAAGAAAAAAGAACAAGGAGAGGAGAGAAAGAGAAATAAGGAGAGGAGAGAAAGAGAAAAAGGAGAGAGGAGAGAGAAAAAAGGAGAGAAAGAAGGAAAGAAAGGAAAAAGAAAAAGAATGGAGAGAAAAACGAGACAGTAAAAAAAAGAGACAAGAGAAAAAGAGGAGAGAAAAAGAAAGAGGGAATGAAAGAAAAAAGAGAAAAGAAAAGACAAGAGGGAAAATGGAAAGAGAGAGAGAAAGGGGAGAGAGAGAAAAAAGAGGAAAAAGAAAAAGATGGGAGAGAAGAAAGAGAAGAGAGAAAAAAGAAAGGGAAAGCAAAAAGGAGAAGGGAAAAAAGAGGAGACAAAAAAGAAGGGAAGGGGAAAAAGGAGATAGAGAAAACAGAAAGAAAAAGAGAAGAAAAAGAAAAGAAAAAAGAAAAGTGATGAGAGAAAGAGAGAAAAAGAAGAGAGAAAGAAAAAAGAGAAAAAGCAAAAGAAGAAAAGGAGGGGGGGACAAAGAGGAAGAAAGTATGAGGACTGGCTGCCAGAGCCCAGGAACCCCCCACCCTCCCCGGCAATGCAGGTGTGAGGGTAAGCAGCACAGGCATTGGGCCCAGGAGGTGGCAGCTGCCACCTCTGCTGCTGTTTTCCCTTCTCCTCTCTGCCCCCACAACGATACAGGCAGGTGGGTGGGGACAGAGGTGGCGCTGGAGGTGGACCCAGGGGAGGCTTGCTGCACAGCAGAATGGCTGAGCTCAGGATTCTTGCCGCAGCCCCAGATCCAGACCTGGCCAGCAGCATGATACAAGCTGCTTGGGCCTCTGCCAGTGGCCTTGGTGGAAGTGGGGGATCAGGGCACATGATGCCCCCATGAGTCACCCATGATATCTTGTCAAAGTCGGTGTGAGCTCTGGTGCTGTTTGGTGTCATTTCTTCTCCCACACCTGAGGCAGCTTGCGCCAGGAGAGCCTGCCGACCTCAGTTTGGGGGAGACACCAGGGACGGGGTCAGAAGAGCACAGGCAGGGGCACAGTTTGCGTTCTGCTGACACCACCCCCAGTGCCTGTGGCTGAGTTTGTGAAGCTCAGCACCACCACAGACGTCAAGGGTGGGGTACGCAGACCACAGGCAACATCCCTGCATCCCAGCCTGTATTCTCCTGGCCCCACCCCCAGTGCCTGCCATGGTAGGAGGAGCTGTGGTTGATCTGGAGAGCCCAGAGAAGCAACTTAAAAAAACCAAAAAAATTAACAGTTTCCTTGGCACACTTCCTGGTGTGCTGAGGAAAATGTCTCCACATGCCACTAATTAGCACGTGTGCCAGGGGTTGCCTATCCTTGGTGCAGTCCTTGTAATTTACATAGTACAGGAACTGTAGTGGGCCTGGGTGCATCATCAGAGACCCGGTGGTTGGTTCACGTGGCCAGTGGCATAATCGGGGCTCATGCAACTTTAAACAGATTAAGAGAAATACATATTAGCATCAATAAGTGAAGATACAGTTCAATTAATGTGATACGGGGCTTTATGGACCCAATGAGCAGGGGTGGGCAAAGTCCAGGCCACAGGTTGGATCAGATCTGTGGTAGACTCCATTTCCCAGCAGCCCTTGCATGCAATGCTCCGGCCGGCTTCCATGACGATTCCAGCAGCGGCAGCACTGTGACAGTGCGGCCAGGGTTTCCATGGAGAACAGCCCCAGCAGTGCTGGCAGGGCATGCAGCTGTTTGGGGAGCAGCTCTGAAACTGGGATCTTGAGATGGTGACAGGATGGTCCAGAGCTGGGGCAGGGCTGCGATCCACTGTCCACACACCCCGGGCAGCGGTGTGTAGGCAGCAGATTGCAGCTCTGTCTCAGCTCTGCACCAAGCTGTCACTGCCACAAGATCCCACCCCAACCACGCAGCAGCTCCCTGCCCAGCTGCATGCCCTCTGCCAGCGCTCCAGTCCCCACTGAATCCTTGGCCCCGTCCTGTCACAGTGCCACTGCTGCTGGGTTCTCCATGGAAACCAGCTGCAGCAATGTGGGCAGGGGCTTCTGGGACATGGAGTCCAGCCACCAGCCAGATCTGCCATTTTTCCCACCCTGGCATAGAGACTCCTTGGGTGTGTCTACGCTTTCGTAAATGTGCTGTAGTTACTATGCATTAAATTTAGTACCTGTATAATCAAGTACTAAATTAATGCACAGTAACCAGCGTTACTGCACAGTAGCACCAGCGCATGCCTTTTTAGCGATGCTACTATGCAGTAGCCTAATAACACTGCACAATAGCATATTAGTACTGTTTGTCCTATGATGCTCTACTACGCAGTTAGCATCTCATGTAGACATGCTCTACTGTGCAGTTAGCATCTTGTGTAGACCCAACCTCTTGCCATGGTATGATCTAAATCCAACTTGCAGTGATAGTGCTGAAGTGACTGCCTCTATTCCTACAGAGGTAATCATGACAGTATGAAATCCCTTTTGCTTTCTCTGAAAGCAGCAAGAAATATCCTCCTACCCTAATGAGAAACAGGGATACTTTGTTTTCCTAACTCCTTCCTCTGATAAGGAAGGAACAACAGCAAGGGACTTTTCAATATTTTCCTCAGCAGCCAAGGTGTGTCTTGGTGAGTGAATAAGCTGGATCTGCTATGGCAAGCATTCCCAACCCCAAGGGTTGGCTGCCAGTCTGCAGGAGGGTTCGCTGCCAGATCAGGAGTCCGGAAGTAACTGGCATACTGTGGACCAGTTGGCTGCCTGCCCATAGTATGTTGGTCACTGCTGGTCCACAGTTTGCTGGTCCGTGGTGACTTGTGGTCTGTGATCACTTCCGGTCTGCGGTTTGCCAGTCTGCAGCAAAAAAAGGGTTGGGAACCCCTGCACTATGGTGGTATTCATTCTCTGATCATATGATGCTGGTGGGGCTTGCACCCATTGAGATACCTGGAGCTAGCCCCTCATCTAAGATCTATTACATTAGGCTGTCTCTAGATTCAAGTGCACCATTACTGCTTCAGTCATATTTGGATCCCGTTCTCCAACTCTGCTTCACATTCCTCTGGTCAGAAGCACTTTTTTAGAAACAAAATCTCAGATTCTAACAATGACCTCTCTAGGGGCTGGGGCCCAAGCAGAGACCTACATGACATGTCTATGCATGCATTAACACATTTTAGTCAATGTGAATTAAGTCTAGTACTTCCATTGTGAGATATCCAGGGGTCAAAAAAAATGCAGGAAAAAAGCCAGAGCAGCGCACACTTGGGCAGTGTGCCCTTGCAGCACAGAGAACTCCAGACTGTGCAGTATGTGATGCTACAAACATGTTTGCAGCACCACATATGGCATTACCGCACTTGTCTGGATGCACCCACAGTGTCTATACCTTAAGCCAGCCTTGAATGAAAAAAAAAGAAGTATATGATAGAAAACGAACATAAAACCAATTCTTTGCTTTTGGGTTTACTTTAGGATTGTTGGTTTTGGTAAAGCACATCTGGTAAATCCCTTAAAACGGTTAGTTGATCTAGGAACCTAAACCATCTCTGACTGTGGTTCATGTTGGGGGAGTGGAGGGAGTTGGGAGGAAAAACTTACTGTTTTTTTATTTACAGGATTATGATATTTCACTGCTGGTATTGGAAAAGTGCATTCTTCATTACCCAGTTGAAAACAAATGACTGACTTAGCTAAAGTAGTCTATACCAAATCTTTAAAGTGGCTTCACTATTAAACACATAATAGAATTTGCATATGGCAATTTCTATTTATGAAAATTTTGGCAGAAAAATAAAGAGGGGATTATGCTTTTTGATTTGCCATTCTGTCAGTAATTTTTAAGATGAATGTCTGGCCTCTCATTGATAGCTGATTGTTATTATTTGTTTTGTTACCAGGGGAGGTTTCCACATGTAGCTTAAATAAATCCAGCCTGTTTTTTTATTATATGCTGAGAAGATAGAATGTCTTGGCTTTACTGTAAGGCTAAAGATACGGACTTGTTTCCTTTGCTACATCCCTCCTTTTTCCAAGCTATTAAGTAAGTCTTTGTTGAATTTTGTTTATATTGAAAATACAGATCTGCAACCTAAGGGTTAAACATACTCACAGAACACTGTAATTTTCAAGGTACCACTATTAGAAATCTAGAGAACTTGGATCTCTGCGGGAAGAGAAGGAAGGGGACAGGGTACTTAAGTTAGCACTCCTTGATGGTTCCTTGTCCTTCAGTTGGCCTCCATAAGCCATTTCTCTATAACCATTCAGCCTTACCTGTTCCATTCCCTACTTTCTTTCCTTGGCCTCAGTTTTGCCTTCATAGCAAAAGGACACAGCACTTAGGGCACCTCGTAATGTGTGTCTATATCGTTATCCTCATGCGGGAGATAAGGATCTCCCGGCCTGGGCTCAGCAATCACACTTGTGGACTGGCATCCTGCTGCTGGGGCAGCGGGACGTCTCCACCCAGGCAATGGTGGCGGAGCCCAGCCCAGCAGCAGGCAGCTCCAGAGGGCAGGGAGCAATCTTCTGCCCCCTGCTGCCTGGTTGACCCAGAGCAAATGTGCATAGAGGTGGACATAGAAACAGAACCTTTGATTTTTCATTATAATAACCATCAAATTTATTTTATCACTCTAAAGACGTATTTGTAATAAATTCATGATATTTGCACCACTTCAGTGATATCAATATTCTTAGCAATGACTACACTGATTAATAGTTAGCATTAATAAATGTTTCCTTAACATGTATGTATAGCATATACTCTAGTTGCTAATAAAAATATAATAACAATACAGTACTTGAGGCATGGCCTATAACAGTGGTGACCAACCTTTTTGGCAGGTGTGCTGCAAATCAAGTCCAAAGCATGTGACAGTGCAAATCTAACAATCAGACACTGTCATTGTCTGCTGCTGCTGAATTATGTTGCTACCAGCAACACTGGATTCAGTAGCACCTGCCCCTGTAGCTTCTGTGGGACTAAACTCTCCAGTCAATACCAATTCCTACCCCCTCCTCAACTCCTGTTTTCATCCTCATCCCCTCCTCAACTTACCCCTATTTCTTCTTTGACTGCCATGTGCCAAAAACACTGGCTGCCCATGCCACTTGCAGCATGCATGTTGTGGGTTGGCCACCACTGCCTGTAGCATTGCCCCAAATCCCAACACAGGAAAGTCTATTACTACAGTTCAATTTTTGTTAGGGGTAACATCTGCACAGTAAAATCTCCTTCTATTCGTTCATACTTGCTCATTGCATGGGAAGGGTTATAACAAGGATAATTACTTGTCCATAGATAATCTGTCAGGGGATATACTTCATCTTCAGTTTGTTGTTTCACTTATAAGAAGCAAAGACTTATTTAATACCCACTTCCCCCAAATAACATCAAAGAGGAGTGGGAAAACCAGAAAAATTATAAATTCTGAATGATGGTATACTTCCACTGCATCTTTACTGATTCCTTGAACTCTTCACTGCCTAGGGATGCTGAGAACTCTCCTTCATTGGTTTTCAGGAAGGGTCCAAATAAAAATGTCTGAGATGGGTTAGAAATTGTAAATCAATCCTGCACTTCTACAAGGGATTGAACTTAATGCCCTCAAGGTACTTTCCAGTACTACGCTTCTATGATCCTTTTTGTACTAAGATTGTGACATATGTAGTCCATTAGGCTAGAAATCACTAAGCACTTGCATAACTTTAAGTATATAATTAACTCCATTAGTTTCTATAACAAATAATATGCTCCGCCCTATTAACTTTTAGTGAATTCTTAGGGTGCAAGCTAAAATTATAGTAGACCTACCAGTGGGTGAAGACTAGCATTAACACATGGTTATAAATATCAGTAAGAGAAATACTACATGCAAGCTTTAGGCCATTTTTATTCACTTATAACTAATTTATTTCTTAAAATCATTTAACTTATCAATTAATATGAATTCATCCTTGAGAATGAGATACTTGCTAAGTCTCCTGTTTTAAATCCGAACTACCTTTCAGTTGATGCTATATAAAAATACCCACTGATTTCTTTTCATGCTTGGATCACTCAAAAATATCAGAAAGATCTTTTTTCACACTTTACCATGAGAATAAACATTAAAATGTTGGGAAAGGAATTACAATTCCCTGAAAAGAGAGGCTTGAAAAGAAAGTGTCTTCACACTCAGTATAGTGACACTAGTGCAATACTGTAAATCTATAACATTCTGTATGAAATCTCTGAAATTCAGATCACTTTAAGATGTCTGTATTAACCTCTCCTCATTCTTGTGAAATTCTTCTATGAATAAGCATACTTTTGCAGCAGTAGAGCTGGTAATTTATCTTTACTGGCTGCTCCACCCCCATTGTTTAAGCTATGCCCCAACCTTGGGGATCACAACAGGGGGTGATTGCTTACATCTGACCAAAAGGGAAAAAAGTATATAATTGCTAAAACATGGGCTGTATGCAGAAATGGCTTTTTTTTCCAAGTAATATACATTGGAATCTCAAGTAAATGGAGTGTATAATTCTTTGTGAAATGGACACAAAGTTAACACAGAACCGAATTCAGAAATGCAAAGCAGTATACTTCTGTATGAAAAAAAATCATTATGCCCTTTATCAAGATAATCATGCATCCTCCTATAACCCCACTTTGTGCATTAAAAGTATATATATATATTTTTTTTTTAATTAAAAACATTATTTTTTAACAGTGAAGCCACAGCAGACTTGTGGTAGGCTGCTGGAGTGCAATTGCCCAGTTGCACTGGACCAGACCCTTTTCTTTTGGATGGCAGTCACAGGCTCCAGATGCCAAAGTACTGCGGTTAATTTTTTCCATCAGCAGCATCTAGCAATCTGGCAAACTCCTCCAGCAGTTGTGCTCGCTGCCTTGGAGTTTGCCTTGAGGTCTGTTAAATGGCTGTATTCTCCATAGTGCCTCTGTAGTCTAAGTTCTCTTGGGTGGTATTTTAACATGTAATTTAGTTGTTATATTTTTATCTATTAATGTGCATGACAACAAATCATCTATTCAAGACAACTCTACATAGCTTTATTTCTGTTATTATTCAAAGTTGTTTAAAAGGTTTTCTTGCTATTCACAGTCAAGTGACTATGATCAAGGATTTGCCATGTGCGGAAAGGCAGTCCCATCAGGCAAACCAAAGTTCCCCATTTCC
Source organism: Crocodylus porosus (assembly GCF_001723895.1). Lineage (NCBI taxonomy): Eukaryota > Metazoa > Chordata > Crocodylia > Crocodylidae > Crocodylus > Crocodylus porosus. The sequence goes on from NW_017728913.1 coordinate 12,140,984, forward strand.
TATAGGGCATTTCATTGTTACTAGAGCTTGAAGAATAACTGATTTTTTTTTTTTAAAGAGTTGACTGGCTGAAAGGAAAAACTGAAAGAAACAAAAAGTTCCAGGTTTACTTGAGAAACATTTTCTGGTTTTCAATATCTTATTTTTGGGTTTAATTATATTATTTCATTTACCTCAAAAGAAACATTTCATTTTATTTAGGAAGATATCTTTTTCTACCTTGAATTTAGGTAAAGTTCAAAATAATTTATTTCAAACAACAAAAATCCCAACAATTCATTTATAAAATAAAATTTAAAAATACTTGGGCTTTTCACTTGTTTTGTTTTTCTTAGGCTGAAATGATTCTTAAATTTGACTTAAATTCACAAAGTTCAATTTGACCTGCAACTGGGTAATCTTGGTTATTTACCCAGTGTTGATTATTTGTCTAACATGTTTACTCAGTTCTAATTACAATGCCAGCTTTGTATAAATCTTATTTGCATACAGATCTGACTCTGATCCAAATCTAGCCACCGTAAAAATAATCAATATCTGTGCTGATTGGGCTTCATTAAACAAAAGTATGTTTGCTGAACTTCTGACTTCCTAACTTCTGACTTTCTAACTTGTTTTCAAAGTATTGACTGGCCCTTTTTTAGTACAGGTTTAATTCCTTTTAAGCAAAGCTCTCTTTTCATTATTAAAGGTATTAAAAAGAAACTTTTGCTAGCATTTAAAAGGAAAGCTTTAAGAAATGAAATGACAGCACAGCAGTTATATTTCTAAATATAAGAACACTGATTATCCAGAAAACAGTTAATAGCATTTTCTCCTAACAGTGAGCCAAAGGATCAATAATTTCTTGGTGTGCAGTTTCATTTCTGAAAATTTTAATATACAAGTTGAGTCATAACAAATATGCCTTATACTGGTTGCGTATTAAACCATAATAACTTAATTAGAAGTACAAGGAGTGTCATTTTTCTTGGGTGGGGATGGAGAGAGAATACATGATATATTATCTACCTTGTGTTTGGATTTCCCTTATGTGGGAAAGATTTTCAAATGGATCCGCATTTCAATTAATTTTCTTTCACTCAAAAAAAAAGCTGTGAATTATCTGCTATTTCTGTATACTACTCCGATGAGAAGACCCTTTTTTCTCAGAAAGGGTAACTGGGGTTGTATGAAAGACCTGTGGGTGGTGAAGACTACACACCTCGACCTGTGATGGAACGATTAGTCTTGGTTTGAATAGGTATACAGGTGTACTTATTTCATTTTCTGTAAATTTCATCTTTAATTGTGGAGGAGCCTCTCTCCTTGCCATAACGGTTGGGGATGGTTGTAAGGCAGATGCCATTTCACGTGTCATATTAGACAGAGAACATTTCAGAGGAAGTTGTTCTGTTTCCTTTTCAGTGAGACGTGACTCTTTAGCCATGCTGCTTTAAGTTAAGTTAGTGTGCATTAAGGTGCACATCTACACATGCATCCTTAATGCAATCAATTTTAGACATGAATAATTAAAGTGCATTAATGAACATGTAGATGCATTAAAGCACATTAACTCTGTGTAGTTGACTGACCTGGGACTAACTTTAGTCCCGAGTCAGTCCACACACAGTGTTAATGCGCTTTAATGCCTGCATGTGTAGATGCCTGCCTAAAACTGCTTAATGCTGATTAAGCTAATGCGCATTAAACTTAGGCACTCTTAAATGCCCTTGTAGACACAGCCAATGGGTGGGAAAGCAGGGCATGAGCCATAAGAACTGCCTAAGGGGGGAGGGGTTCCAGAATAGAGCTAGGCACCACCTTACCATCCAGCTGGCTGCCCGCTCCAACCTCCCCTCCCATGCCACACATACCTTGTACCTTCCCTTCCATAACTTCAGTTCCAGCAATAGAGAGGCAGAGCAGTAGCAGTGGTAGCACACAGTGCAAGGGCAGTGGCCAGAAGTTCACTCTTGTGCAGAGGAGATATATTTGCCAACTAAAACCAGTGTTTAAATGGCCATTCAACCATGTCAGAGGCAAAAAAAAAAAAAGAGAGTGACATTCCCTCCTACAGCAGTGCACCTCCAACTGCTGCTCCTGTGCCATGTGCTGCTGCCTCCCAGGCCACAGAACTGGCCAGCTACATCTCTGCACAATCATATTGACAAAATGGACATCTAGTGTAGCTAAGAATCAGACTCTTTATATTTGTCTCTACATATTTTAAATTATGTATTTTTCCTTGAACTCTGACAAATTTTAGTGCTGTTCGAGCAATCACGCAACAGTGCCTATCTCCCCAAAAGTTGGCTACAAGCAGCGCCAACAACCGCAAGAACATTTTGTTTCAGTCTTGTTCCCTAAGCCTTTCTTTTAAACCACAACCAAATGTGACCCAGATAATAGGGAGAGGGAGCCATTACAATATGTTTGCTTGTTGCCAATGGGAAAATGCAAGAAAAATATTTGTTAATAAGGCTGAGCGCATCAGAAGGAAAAAAAAATTCACGAAGCCTCTTCTAAAACAAAATTCTAACAATTTTCAATTTGAGAAAATTTTCATTTAGAAATGTTCTAGAATTTGAAAACCTATTGACGAATTTTAATTTATTTTTGAGTTTGTCTTATATTATCACACATCACAAGTTGGCAGTAGCACATAATGTACATCAGTATAACTGTGATGTCATATAAAATAGTTGAAATAGTCTATTATTTTTATATTAGTTTTTAATAATTATTAGGGGCAGCTGCTATTTAATAATGACCAAAACAGCTTATGTTTTCCCCTAGAACCAAGTTTCTTTTTTTTTCTTTGTAATGAAAAAGTTAGCACCTTTGACAGATTGTCTCACTACTATTGCCACTTATGAAATTTCATGAAGTAATGGAAACACAATAAAAGCCTAAAAACCTCTTCCCAATGTCATACATGCCACTGTTTACATATGTCTTACTTATTATATTGCTTAAGCCTGATTTCCAAAGTTACTTAACATTCTTCATTTTTATTTGAATCCATAGGATCTGGGGCATTTTCCATCTCTGAAAATCTGGCCCTGTTAGTACTAGTGCTGCAGTTCTATATTATTATTAGATTGGTTGTATTTGCTTCCTAAGGATAAGGGCTATTTATATAAAACCCATCTTAAAAAAAATCTCAAGGGCTAATTTGTACAGTATGTAAGACGAGTTTTCTAAAGAAAAGTCTGATGAACTTGTGGTTTGAGGTTAGCTGTCATCAAAGCCTGTCATTCTTAGGTCACTAAGGTATGCAAGAGAAGTTACAAATACATCTTCTCCTAATAATGTTCCTTGTTCTATAATGATGTTTGGATAAGTCAGATTCTAGGACAGAAATCCCAGTGCTATTTTATTACTAAACTTCATGGAAAGGAAAGATACAACTAACAACATCCATATTTCATTTATTGGCCTTTTCACACCTGGCAGACAGCCATGTGCTTGCATGTCACAGCAAGTCTTTATCTATCCAGATTCAGGCCCCAGTCCTGTAAAGTGCTATACTTTTGAGTTTACTGTGATTTGAGAAGGCCCATCATATCACGGGGGGTACTCAGCACCTAACAAGTTCTGACACTTAGAGTTGTCTTTTTGAGCTTTTTTATTTATTTCTGTTGATGTATTCAATGCATGAAGGATTCCTATGCTACATAGATTGCTTGTGTGAGTAGTCTGCCCATCTGTGCAAACAGTTGATGATGATTTTTGTATGAATGGCAAGTTGCATGACAAAAATTTGAACTTGTAAAATACTGTTAAAATTTACTAAAATTATGTCAGAGATTGCAATACCCCCAAAACAAGAAGTTGACATTTGGTTCATATATGCACTAGGATGAAGCACAATAATAATGTTATTCCTCTACATGAAAACCACTAAGAAAGCCTAAGACATTTGAGGCACTGATTTATAAGTAATTACCATAAAAATAGCTTCACTACCTGGTGGCTGTAGGCCTTGCCCTTGACTATAAAGAAAACTCTCAGCTTCTGTTGAGTTCAGCCAGAGTTAAACATACTTAGCTTCTTACAGGATCTATCCCAGAGGGACAGATCCCAAATAGTTGTCTTTAAATCCTTGAACAGTGTAACTACTGAAGAAGAAGAGGAATTCTTAAGACTGATCCATTCAGCTGTAAAAGCTGGAGATGAAAAAAAGTGAGATTTGTTTGAGCAGTGAGTAATCTTCCAAGGACACGTAACAGGTAAGTTGAGCATGTGCTTACATTTTTTGAAGTACTAATGCTGTGACAATAGGAAAAACTCAGTCACCAGCAGGGAAATGGACTAGATGACAAAGAAGATCTTTTCCATCACTAACATCTCTGCTTTTATGATGTTTGTTTTACTTCAGTAAAGAAAAAATGGCCAAGATTCAAACAATTCAGACCATGTCAACACTTGGGTGCTGTCAATACCCAGAGGTGTTTTGGGTCTCAGAGCAGGCATCACAGGTGCTGCATGCCCCATGCCCTGTGCACAGAGCCAGTCCAACCATGTGGGTCAACTCGAGACTCAGGTCTAGCACCAGGGGCTGGATGATGTGGTTCCATGCACTGGAATATGTACAAGAACACGGTAAAAGCTGGTACTAGCCCCCAAACACTCCAGTACTCTAAAGCAGAGGTGTTAAATGCAAGTGGCTCAGATGGATGGCATGAAACTAGTCCATAGGTTGGAAGAACGGCAGAGAGCTGGCCCTGTGGACCAGATCAGACCCACAGACCTCTCGCACCCGGTACAAGCTGGATCAAGCACCCACAGTGCCCAGTCCAGCTAGTTCAGGACTGAGCTGCATGCAGCACCCATTCTGGCAGGATCAGAACATGAGCCACATGCAGAGCCTGCTCCAGCTGGTGTGGGGTGGATACCACATGCCACATGGGTTTTGCACCAGCTGGGGTATGTGCTGTTTGGGGTAAAGTCCTAGAATTGCCAGAGCAGGCACTGGCTATTCCAGTTCATGGGTCCCTCAGCATGTGGGGGACCCATGAACCACACCACCACATGCTGGATCTCGCACCTGCTTCAGGACCTGCATTGTACACTGTGCTCACCCCAGACTGGCTGGAACTGGACTGGCCAGAGTGGGCATCACATGCTGTGCAGGTACTAGATCCAACATGTATGTGTGGGGGCTGTCTCCAGCCTGCCCCTTTAGTGTGCTCTGTGCAGTGCGGGTCTCAGAGGGGGTGTCACAGACACTGCAAGTCCCATGCCCTGCGTGGGGATCAAATCCAATTTGGCATGTGGGTCAATGTGAGAAGCAGGACTACCACCAAGGGCTGGATGATGTGGTTCTGCAGGCTGGATCTGGGTCTAAAGAAATACATTCAAGAAAACTGTAAAAGAGATCTTAGCACTGAAATACAAGGAATATAGACATCATGGATCATAGATCTACTGGTAAATAAAGGAAAGAATCAATAATTCTTATAACACCTGAAACAGAAAGAAATTAATCTTAAACTTACTATGTCATAAAGTCTTAAAAATCATTAACAGGTGGCTGGGTTGACACAGAGAAGATCTCACTTAAGTTTGAAAAACTAACTTCTAAAGAAGCACTGATCATGGTTCACCTGATCCATGATCCATGGGAACCATAGCAAGAATGAGGGCTTGATGCTAAAAATCACGATCTCTGGGTTGCACCTAGCTTGTTTCATCTAATAACTAATATCAAGTGGCATTAATTTGTAATTGGTAAAAGATGCACTAAATTTATCCTCTTGTGGTAAAACTAGGTAAATCCAATAGATACAAAACCATTAAACTAGCTCCGACCGAGGACTGACTCGCTCAGTTTAGCTGATCTTTCACCTACATTCTGAAATCTTGTTTCTGTGACATATTGTCACCTGTTAACATTCCAGTCATTTTTCCTTTTCTTGCTTATTGGCCTAGCTTGGCTTGACTTATCCTAATTATAAAGCAGCCTAAGGCCTCTGACGGTATATAGTGCCCAACTTAAAAGCCAAACTTTCAGAAAACCTACAGTTCTAAACCACTGAAAATGAATCTCCTTTGAATTATTTCAATTTAGGCACTCAAAAACCAAGCCATATTAAATGACTGTTTCCTTTTGAGACTGTTTCTATAACTTGGGAATAATTACAGTACTGAGGTCTCTATTAAATCTATTGGATAACTGCATAGATAAGATTTTAAGGTAAGCGTAGTCAGGCTAATTTGAGAACTAATTACAGAGTGAATTTGAATAATTATTTCTTGTACAATTTCTACTTATTTTCGTACATTAAAAAAATTAAATTATTCTCAGTTAGTTGACAGTCTTTCTAACCAGAAGGAAATTTGAAAAATAGCACTGTTTGGATGTAAAAGAAAATATGATACTTGAAGCTGCCTTTCACTGCTCAATGAGAAAAACAGGATTTGCCAGAAGTGAATAGTGACCGTGTGCTATATGATGGAATTTCAACCAGTTTGTTTAATGTGCAGTAATATAGAAATGTAACAGTAAACAACTTGAGCAAATAATGAGCAATTTATGTAGACCATTTTTTAATAGGGACAACGAGCATGAAAATCAAGATGAATACATAGCTTCAATTTCACGGACAACATGAATTAGAAACAGGCCACTTACATTCTGTTTTAATTTAGTGATTAAAATGTTTTCATTGTCTCAGAATTGGGTTTATTTTCAATAACACTTGAGACCTATTTTTGTGATTTTCGTGAAATATCTCACTAATATGGAGTAGCTGTCTTAAGGATAGACAATTATTATGTTTGGTTTTTTTTACTGAATTGTGAGTCAGCAAACAATAACAATTTTCTCACTATCCAATTAATAATGACTACAGGAAATATGTGGTGGTTCTCTTCTGAGACATCAAATGCATCTTTTTGTGTTTAATGTTTGTTTTTAACATGAATCTGAAAAAAATGACTGCTGTAAGGCAAGCGGGATACTATCTTTTGTCTACCACACTTGTTAGATTTAATTTTTTTAAATAAAATTTGAGTCAGAGCTGTCTCCATTAGTTCAGTTTTGCTTAGAAGCAAATTCTGAGGATGTGCCTCCCCATGCCCAGGCCCTAGAGCTGAAAAGGTTTGAAGTGCACAAACCAAACTGAACTCTATAATCAAACATCAAGTGCTTGCAGTCTATTGGCATCTCCTCTTTAATGGAACCTTTTCACAGTCCTACATAAGGACAGTGACTGTTCGAGGTATTTAAAGGTAATTGTAAAGTGAAGGTATAACTAATTTGCATGCTGTTCAGAATACTATCCACTCTCTGGCCCAGTGGGACTGCAACCTCAATTGTCACCTTTATACATTTTAAGAAGTATAGGTTATAACCATGTTGGTCTAAAGATATAGGCAGACAAGGTCAGACAAGCTTGATGAAGGGTTTTTGTACCAAAAAGCCTGCAAAGAAGAATTTTTCCAACTATTTTAGTTGGTCTAATAAAAGATATCCGATTTACCCAAAGAACCTTGTCTGCCTTTACACACAGCACCTCTACCCTCAACAAAAATACAACAATAATAAATTATTTAACAAAAAGACCGAGGGCATGGCTCTCATTGATCTGGAACAAAAGCATCAGAGACAGTGAAGCAATAAATAGAAATTACATTAGTAGAATAAGAAGAAAATGAAAAGGATAAAAACGTAAAATGTGGGAAGAGGAAGGAGAAATGGCATTAAACAAGGTAAGTGGTATACAAAATAAAGGCAAATTGTAAGGGGAAGAGAAAAGGCCAGGAAGGGAGGTATTGGGTGTTGAGAGGCAAACAAGAAACAAATCAAAGCATACTAGAAAAAAGGGAAAGGGACAGAGTCCAGGTGGTGGGAAATAAAAAAGAAACATAAGACAGATTAAAAATATATTTTTTACATGAGCGTTGTTAAAAGAAAGGGCCTGTAAGACTGATAAAATATTATTTACTAGCTCAGCAGATTAACTTTCTGGCCTTTATCTCCACTGGCAGGTGCATTATTCCTAGTTCGCTGCATGAGAACTTTCTTCCCATTCTACGTCATTCTATATACATATATATATACATATATATATTTTTTTTTTTCCAGTTAAGTCTGATACTACATGTATCCAGATTTATCTGAAACCAGTTTTGGTCATTTTGAAAGTGGTTTATGTGTACTGAACTTCTGTTGTGCTATAGATTTCAACTGGTTTCTGATTACTTATACCAGTTTATGCATAATCCCTAGCCTTAGTGACCAGCTCCAACTACAACTGCTTAAGACAATAAGGTATTCTTTACTCCCTTCCAAAACTCCCTGGCCCTGAACTTAAGCCACTTAAAGGGATGTTTCCCAATACCATAGCTAAAATTTAAAAGAGCTCCTGGAACTGCTTAAGTTATGCTCAGGTAAATTTCAGCCAGGGGCAAGTGAAGAAATAAAGCTTCATCTGAGTTGCAGTAATTTCTTCCTTTCTCCCACTCCACTGAGTAGCAAGAAGGGGATCAGATGGGAGATTTTATTCTTACAAACCTCATCTTCCCCTTTTGTGTGCTAGTCCTGCTACCATATAGCTAAGGACTTCACCAGGAATGCCAAATATGTTAAGCTGCTGCATTAACCAATCTACACAAGTAGGTAATATGTATAGCAATATGCAAACCTAGTCAGAATGTGCTAATTAGCTAAATAACATTTGAAAAAAAATCTGACACTTTTTGTTGCACAAAACGGCACCTGCGGTTACTGTGATCCCTGGTGGAGCTGCTTCTGAGATAGCTGCACATTGCTTATAAGCCACTGGCAAGATGTGCATGTACATGCAAGAACAGAAGCCTGTTACTATCTAATACAAAGTGTTTAAGTTTTATTGAACACTAATATTGGGCTGGGTTGTGCCTGAAGGTTTTACAGGGTACAGGGATTTCAGCAAAGTCAACCAATCACAGTCCACTCAGGACTCAGGGGTTCATGATTAATGTTCATGTTCATATTGATGACTCTCCATTAGTGGAAGAGACCAGTTCTCAATTTTTCAGCTGAAATCATTCATCTGATGTGTTTAGCCAGCAAATTTCTGACACCGTCATTACTAAGAAGTCCAAAAACACCAAACTGTTTACTGGATCTGGACACCAGAATATTTGTATTGACAGTTCCATTAGTGTTAATTTCTTATGAAGACATTGGTGTAGCTGGCAGCTCCCTGGGTGATGGCTCTGTGCTGTAGTTATAGCCACATCTGAAGAACTGTCTGGCCAAAGCCTCAAAACTTCCACTTGCTCCCTTTCCTGAATCTAAGTTCCTTAAGGCTGACTGGCCAAACATTAGACTGAAACATCATGCTTCCAACTGAATAGAGTTATGGAAAACATATTTGTGACATTTTTATTGTGAAATAATTTCCTTCTGAAATACGGTTCTAATTTCCTCTGGGCATTTTAAAAAAGTCCTAAGCTTTTACATTGTTGCCCGTCACCTTGTGATATGAGCATCTTCCATGTAGCATAGCAATAGTGAAGCCCTCTGTGGACTGCATTGGATCCCTAGCACTTGTGCTTTAAGGGTAAATTAATTTGGGCAGGATTTTGTTTTGATTTGTTTTATTTGTAGGGAATGAATTCACTGGCTGGAGTATTTTGATGGAAGGGGATGTTTTATGAGCATCAGTCTTAAGGTGAAAAGGCCTTTTGGGAGCAGAGGGTTTTGAAGCATTTTATAAATGCTGTCAGACTGTGTTTGCTAAAGCCCCTTTGGGATTCTGTTTCATAGCCAGACTGCTTGGACTGAGCTATCACACAGTTAGTTCATCTTCCCCTTTATGATCTGCATTGTCACAGTTGTTGCAGTGGTTCATAAACTGAAACTTGGTCTTTAACATAGCTGAGACTTGATTGATTAGCTGCTTTGAAGATGAAGACCAAGGACTTGAAATGGCATGAGATGCTGGCTGGAAGATAACTGAAGGACTTGAGAATGGAACATATGTGCTCAAGACAACCTTAACAATGGAGAAGGCAGACAGCTGCATACCCTGGCTGAATAATCTATCACATAGTTACCTAAACAGTCCATTAAACTCCACAGCAAGAAACAAAACAAGACAAAAAAAATGCAGAGAGGCTGCAGATCCTATGGAAATCAACAGAGGTGCTCAAAAACCAGGCCATTGTTTTTGAAAACTTAAACTCTTCAGCTTATTATCCTACATGCAACCCGCACCCTTTTTTTTTTTTTTTTTTTTTTTTTTTTTTTTTTTTTTTTACATATTTCCAGGAATAAAGAGCACAAAAGTGGACACTTCTTCATGATGGGGCTACATCATAGTTTCTGTAACAGACTAATGATTTGCTTGCTTTGTTTATTAGTTTCCACTGACTAAAGATGGACCAAATGTTTTGCAAGAAGCCTTTTTTTCCTTTGAGAAATGCCTGAATCAGCCAAAACAGTGACTTTGCTGTTTTAGTTGGAAACTATTCAACTGGAAAAAAAAAACCTGAAAAATTCAAAAGCTGGGATGTTTAACTTGGATGTTTTTAAAATGAAATATTTTGATTTTTCATTTTAACAAAATCTTTATTTCAAATTTTCCCTCAATTTAATTTGGACAATAAAATACAGCCCCCTCCCTTGCAACCAAAATGAAAATATTTCATTTTTGGTCAAGCAACGTTTTTGCTCAGCCCCAGCATAAATGATCTTGTGTTTGTTTGCTTAGCAGAAAAGGCTGACCTGAAACAATTCTGTTGTTGATTTTTTTTGGTTTGGCCAGAAAATCTGAAAAATCAATAATTTGCACAGTTCTACTGGGGAAAAACTCAAAGGCACTAGTTATTCACTTTGCTGCAATTGTGCCATGTATTCTTACTTTGGTCTTACTGCTAACGTGAATCTCTGAATCTGCTTTCATTGATGCTCATTCCAATCAATACACAAGACAGAGGGAGAGAAGGGAAACAGGATACCTAAAGAGTAGAGAACAGAGGTGTAGGTTGCAGCCGTGTTGGCCTAAGGACATAGGCAGACAAGGTTCTTTGGGTGAATCTGATATCCTTTATTAGACCAACTTAAATAGTTAGAAAAAAAATTCTTAGCAAGCTTTCGGGTTTAAAAACCCTTTGTCAGGCTGAGGACTAAAAAGTAGAGAACGCACTTCAAGAGTGTGATGCTGCCACCATTCGGTCACGTAAATAAGTTTATTCATGTAGCTATGACCACTTGTGATCAATGGGAGCACTTATGGAAGTAAAGCTTTATGGCATGTGTATTTGTTGAACTGAGCTCCCCCTTGAGATAGTTATGTTGACTTCTGAAAAAAGTTCTTACCCAAGTTTTGTACAGTTTGTACAATGGGAAATATGCAACCTGTAGTACTTCTATTTAAATAATGAATGCAATGTAACCTTGATTTAATTTCTGTTAGGATAATAGCTAACTCAGAAGCAACCTGCAACATATTATGAGTGTTGTAGCAATGGCTACTTGATACTTCTAATATCTCATTGCTGAACACTCCTGTATAATTGTAGTTCAAAAGGAAAATTGGGCTTCATTACTTTGCCCATGGTTTGGGATACTTAGGACTATTTTTAGAAGCTTTAAATAGCTGGGGATAGTTATAGTGATAAATGGTGCATCCCTTGATTGACAGAAGAGGGAGCCTTCCTCAAGGGACTTTGCACCAGATAATGCAGAAAAAGTCCAATTGACCAACTTACCCTAGGAGAAGGACAACTTTTTGATTAACAAATCCTGGTGGACTGTGTTCATTAGCTTTATCAAACAAGGCGCCTGGCAGCGTGAGAAATAAAATGAGAGAGAGACAAGCTTTCATCTAAAAAATGCTTTCTAAGCTTTCCATCTAATCCAATTTGGTGGTAGATATGTATTCTTGTGTGATGTATAAATGATTAATCAAATAATGAAAGTCAGATCTTCACTGATGTATTGTTATCTTTTGTATGGTATGAGAAGATGTACAAAGAAAAGGAGTAGGGAAAAGGCATACTTTAAATATAGAAAGGTTATATAGAGAGGGCCAGTGAGATATGCACACACTAATTCACATGAAAGGTGTGTGCATACTAATATAAACTCTCACATAGTAATCTTGATGCCATGGTAGGGGGTCAGACTAGATGATCTACTCAGGTCCCTTCCAACCCTAGAAACTATGAAACTATGACAGTATAGATACAGGGTGTGTCTACACAAGAGATGCTTTACCGTGCAGTAGACTAATTGACAGTCTGGTAAAGTGCCACCATCTACATGTGCAGACACTTCCTGTGCAGTCAATTAGTCTACTGCAGGGTTAATTTGCTACCTCCAAGTGCAGGTAGCAAATTAACTTTGCTGTAGTTACTGTGCACTAGTGCACATTCAGACACCAACTGGGAACAAATTTGCTGTGGAGAGGCCCCCTGTGGGGAGGGCAGGGGTGCCACCAGCTCCATGTCCCAGTTGGCTCAGAGCCCTTCACCCCTCAAGCCTGGGTCTTGTAGGCCTGGTGGCAATGGAAGAGATGGCCTGGCCTGCAAGAGGAGAAGTGCAGGGAGTGGGTCTGGAGTGGGGATGAGGGGGCTTGGCCAGCAGGCCTGCCTGACCAACTTACTGGGCATGTGTGTGTGCATGACTCCTGGTGTTGGGTGTACGTGGTGGGGCTGGGGTCTGTGGCTGGCCATCCCAGGTGTGCTACTGTGGGGTGTGCAGGAGCAGGGGGTCCACCAGCATCTAGTGCACCTGGTGTCCTGACTACCACTGTGGTGTGCGTGGCTCACCCATGGCCTTGGTGGTGGGGGGGGGTCCCATTGGTGTCACTGCCACTGCAGCTGGTGCTCTCAGTGCCAGACATCCTTTGCGAACTGTGCCTCCTCTGCCCAGGCCTCATGGAAGAGTTCCCATTGGGCCTCACAGACATTATGCAGCACACAGGCTGTGATGCTGCTGCCTGTGCCAGGGCCTGCCTGACCATGGTTTCTGAGCACCTGTGCGTGATGATGACCTGGGGGATGTTGGCTTTGGTGACCTCGAGGTGGGCGGTGAAGCTGTGCCACTATCCCATCAGGTGGCCAAAGTGCATTCCACCAGTGCTCAGGTCCAGCCCAGACACCTGTTGAAGTGTGCCTGGTGGGGCTCCACCTGCTTGGTATAAGGCAACATGAGCTAGGGGAGGAACAAGTAGATAGGGTCCCTGATAAGGAAAGCAGGACCACCACCTCAGCTAGAGGTCCAGGTCCTCTGGTGTATAGTGCCTGCTCTTCACCAGGGCTGGCAGGGGGAAGACATGGGTATCCTGGGCACTGCCCATCCAGCCAATGCTCGCATTGATGAAGATGCCACAGTGGTTGGCAGCAGCCTACAGCACGATGGAGTGAAAGCCCCACTGGCTGTAGTAATCACTGGCAGGCACTGTGGGGTGGGCAGGTGACAGGGATGTGGGTCCTGTCCGGGACCCTAATGCACTGGGGGAAGCCCAGAGCATGGAACCCCACCACCACCTCCAGGGGGTCTTAGACCTGCAGCACAGTGTGCCCGAGCATATTCTGGAAGGTGCTGCAGACCTCCAGGACAGCTTCCCCAGCAGTTGCATCTCCCATGCTGAAGAGGTGGCTGACATAGTAGAGGCTGGCAGACATGGGCAGCTTGAGCAGGGTGATAACCAGCTGGGTGTTTGCAGGGCTGCTGCATGGTGGGGACCTGTCATTCCAGGTGTGGCCAGCGCTGATCGAGGAGCTCCTGGAAGGTGGCCCAGGTCATGTGAAAGAACTCCAGCTACTGCTTATCACCCCAGGTGTGCTGGGCCCACAGGCCAGGGGGTGCTATAGCCCTAGGAGCTCATGGACGGCACCTGTGATCTGGGCAGCAGCATAGGGTGCGGGCGGCAGCAGCGAAGGGGCAGGGGGCCTCAGATGCCACAATGAGCTTGGCCATGTGGCCACGCAGCCGGGGGGCGCAGACAGGGCCCAGACTGACCTGGGCCAAGCAGCAGTTTCCGGAGCTATCGACTTCTATTTCTAGTCTCTGTTCTTGCAGAGACGGTGTTCTACTTTGAAATAATGTAGCGTTATCTTTTCCTGAACAGTCATGGTACTGCTTCTATATTTCAGATTCAAGACTCAGGGGATAAAACAGAAGCCACCTTGCAGCAGGGACCAGAAATTTGGCCTCTCCCTTCTGAGGAGCGTACCTAACAGTTACAGTCAGGCTTCCTCTTGTGGTCTGTCTTTTTATCTCCACGAATCTTTTATTCTTCTCCCCCTAACCACAAAATAGCTTCAGCAAGACAATAATATCCCTTTCTCCCGTCTAACCTGGAGTCTCAGGACTCTTTTTTTGGGAGGCAAGAGATATGAACGTAAAACCCTCCAGGTTAAGAACAGACTTAAAATCCAGATCTCACTTCCCAGATAATTGCTCTAACCACCAGGCTCTTGGATAGAAGGTGGGTATGGGTACCAGCATCACCATTTAGAATTTCCTATTGGCTGCTCTAGGTAGCTCCCCACTCTGTGCAGGCTGATTTAGATCCTATTCTGAGGTATCTGACTGTCCCTGTGCATTGTGTAGGAACCAAGGAGCTTAACACAGGGTTCTGGATTCCTCTCTGGGGGGCCAGACACCTATAAGTTACATGCTATACTGTCAAATTTGTAGGAACCTAAGACCTTGTAGACATGCAAATCACCCATTAACTTTTTACAGAGAGCTAAATAGATTAGACTCCTTAACTGTCTCATGATAAGGCATATTTGCCAACTATACTATTCTCGTGGCCTTTGTCTCAGCCTCCTTCCATTTTTTCCAATTCATTTCTTTAATTATGAAGGGGTTTCAGTATTCCAATAGAAGCTGTACCAGGTGCAAAACCGGAGGAAATACACATTTACAAGATATCTTAGCATGACCTGCAACTTTATCAATACTAATATTTTTTTTGTTTTCTTCCAGTCTGCTGATAAAAAATAATGCATAATGTGAAGGACTAATCCCATAGGGACCCAAACAGAAATATATGTACTCTCTAATGATTCTCCACTTGCAAGTACATTTTGAGACTGGTCTCATCCAGAATCAATGCATATTATCTTTTTTTTTTAAATGCTGCAAGTTGCAGCACAGGTATTCCATAAACATACTTTCAAGCATTACTTTGGCACCTAGTTGCCTACTATGCAGCACAACCTATGCATGATATTAGCCCAAAACTAAAGGCTCATAATTTACCACACAATTCATTGGGCTAGACCCAACCAGAGTTGATAGCGTTTCAGGCTGGGGTACACACACACACACACACAAACAAATATAAATAAATATTTTTGCAAAAAAAGTGTCATAATGTTTGTCCAATATGGGCCATGTGTTTTATAGTCATGCTCAGTGCTGGCTGCATTTTAATCAGCTTCATAGTGGATTTCCATTGCTAAGCACATGCTGCTTTTGGCAGCAGTTTAATTACAGACAGTGTATTTAGTGAGATTTCCCTGTATGCAATTGTAAGACAAAGAGCCTTTTCCCCCATGCCAATTGGGGGGGGGGAGGGGAGCACCTCATCCTGTATTTGAGTAATTTTGGTAGTATTAATTTCATTTTATATTTAATAAATACCATATTGGTTTTGTACTATTCTTGCATCTCCCTCAAAATGTACAAAAACAAGTCACAGGCCATATAGAATATTAAGTATATTATACCATTACTATTACCTAATGCCTTTATTGACTGTTTACAGTCTCATCAAAATATATATCAAGCAAATTAAACAAGTTCAGTTTTTCCTAAACTCATGTCAATTGGCATTATTTAGATTACTCTCTTTAACGCTTTCTTAGTTGAATTAAATACCAGTCTTTTCATTATTCTGCAGATGATTGAATCCAATCTGACAAGCCTGTAATTACTCAGGTCATCCCACTGACCCCTTTAAAGTATTGGCACAACATTTGCTTCCTTTCAGTCATCTAGGACCTTCCCAGTTTCCTAAGATTAGCTATCTTTGCAAAGGAAATTATGTCATCAGCAGCAGCAGCATTTCTTAGCTTCTCCCCAAATATGGAACAGGGATATTTCTGGGATATTCTATCTATTCTGCCATAATGATTCTAATTCTCCCATATATTAATGGATTAATACAACTCTTAGGGTCCTTCCTTCACAAATATGGTTTTCCAAGTACTGCTCAGCTTCTAATGCTCTGCTGTGTCAGTACTTATCTTTTCAAACCATGAGTCTTTTCATCTAGCACATCTAGCTTGTGCAGAAATTCATTCTGAATTCAACAAGAAAGAACACATGCCAAATCCTTTACAAACCACAGCTACTGTTCCACTGCTGGCCATCATGGTACTGAATGTAAAACCATACCTCAGAAGAAACTCTCTCAACCCCCTATTTATCTACTCAGGAATTCACTTGACAACTGACTTTTGCTACATAAACTTCAGAGCTTGACTCTACTGCCTTCTAACAAAGGATGCTTATCCACCCAGAGTCTTCATATTTATTACTGACCCAACCATATAGTCTTTAGAAAAGGCAAAAACCCCCTTATGCAATCTGGTCAATTCAGGGGTACACAACTCAACAACATAACCCTCAGAAAGAAAAACAATACAACTCCAGGCACAAGTTTTTATTCCCTTTGTACCTCTCCCCTATTTGTATCTAACCATCATGCAATTTTTTCATGCTCCCTTTCTTTTTAATCCTGTTGCCTCCAAGTCTGGCTTCAAATGCCAACTAAACCACTGGGTTCTGTAAGTGTCAGTCAAATTCTACCAAGGCGTTTAGTTGGGGAAATAATGGGTCAGTTTTGATCAACTGAGTAGCAAAATTAAAATATTTCAGAAATGGAAATCTGAAGGTAATCACTACTCATTAGGCGGGCTTGCATTTTGCTATAGGATGTGGATATTGAAATGGCACTGTGCCTGTAGTTACCATGTTGTGGGATAAACTTAGATTTTCTCTGTGGATGCAACAGAGATTTTGCTTTATTTCAACCATCCTTACAATTATGCTTCTTCATGCTCCTTATGTTTCATTCATGCAGAAAGGCACATTCAGTCCACCCAACCAATAATCAGTTGAGGCATTTAGAGCTCAGTCCTATTCCTGGTAAAATCAGCAGGCCAGCTTTACACCTTTACTGAATTTTGGGCACCCCTGTTGCAATAGTAGGCATGTTAACCAAACATCTTGGCTAAATTATTTTCTGCCATTACTTTGCTAAGATCCCTCTGGTGGTTAATTTGTTTATATAGTATTTTGTTGTTGTTGTTGTTTTAATTCCAAGTATAAACTGTTGAGTAGAGTTTCTATATATGTTTTGCCACAGTACAGATGGCATGGCATTCATAGATGAAGTGATTCTTATTAGAACAGTTGCCTGATAGGGACCACTATAATTCAAATTACAAAATGGATCCCATTAAAAGCCCATTTTTTCACAACCACAGTTTTCTGACACATGCATCTTTTGGGCTGAAGTTTTCCATGCCTAAAGGAACAGAAATTTCCTTTAAGTCAGAGCAAAATCCCTGCAACCATTTTAGGTTATGGGAGAGTGATTTTAACCAAACATTTTCCAGCAGAGCTACAGTAAAAACAGATGAAGTTTGAAACTTGGCCTGGACGTAATAATCAATGAAGATTAGTGCCTCTGCATGCTTTGAAAAGAATTGTTTTTAATTTAGCAAGGTTATGACTTTTTAAATAGTGTGTGCTGTGTATGCACAGTATAATATGCTGTTTACAGGTGTGCTGCGTACATATTAGTGTTAAGAGCTTTCTAGGTTTACTGCAGAATTGCAGTTGGTAAGGTTGTTCCTTTCCTTTTTATTTTTCATTCAGGATAAAAAACCCTCAGTTCTGACTGAACATTAATACCCTGATTCTGCAAGAAATGAATGCAAACCAAGGCCTGTGCCTACAGAGAGCTCCATTAACTTTACCAGAGCCACGTGCAGAGGCACGGGTCTGTTTGCATGCACTGCATTGCAAGATGAGGGATTAAGTTTGCAAAGCTATCATATAAAAAAAATCAGGAAATGCAACAGCTATCTTTTCAAATGGCAATATGAAGGCTGAGGGAAGCAATTGCATACTTTTCATTTCTGCTTAAATGTATGTTATGTTATGTATACTATAAAAAAATTCAAATGATGGTCTATCAACCAATGAGAAGCAACAGACATTTGCTGGTGGCCCATAAAATTCTCACTGACCATATGGCTCTAGTTCTGTTTCTTATTCCAAGCCATTAAAAAGCATTGCAAGACAGCTGAAAAATACATTAAATAATTTCTTCACATTGCTTTCCCTTGCAAACAACTGCTGCAGTCTCCTCAGGGATGTTACATGATTGTGAATGGGAAGGGAAGTGCTCATGAGACAATCTTACTATTAGTGTATAGATTACACTATGTGTATTTGAGAGTTTCTTCCATAAAACACAGAGCCAGATTATATTCCACCTATAAATAGATTAGGAGGGCAGGCTGTTGCAGAGGGGTCTACCCTTCCTCTCTCTCTACTTGTGTGGCATAAGTCTGAACAATTAACAGTGCCCATTGTGAAACTAGGCTCTATTAAGTCCTTCCCCATGAGAATCCATGACAACCTTTCCCAACATGTGGTCACCTGGTAAACACCGAAGACCCGATTGCCAACTTGTGCTCTTTTGTACAACAAATTGAGGATCTTGGTCTTGGTACAGTACTCCTGCCAGCCTTGACAGTTGCCATCTTTATGACACACTTAGGGAAGGCCTGTTTGCAGTGGCTTGGCTGGAAAGCACAATTGCCTAAGTGGTAAGTAGATTAAGCACCTCTTCCTAGCTCCAGTTATTGTATGGCAGTTTTCCTGAGACTCAGGTAAGGTGGACTAGGATCCCACTTAGGAACCTTTTAAGGGAAAAAAAGCCCTGGGTCATGGTGTGCCCAATGCAGTAGCATTAACACTGTTTTTAGAGTCTTCACTTTCCCATTTCCCAATCTGTGCAACCCTAATAGTCCATTAATGAAACATTTTACATGTCATGTTCCCCACTAACAATAGCTGGACCAGGAATATTTTTAAATGCTTGATTGGTTTTGAAACAACATACAAACCACATGGTAACAGAAACATATGGAGAGGCAACAAACAGACCATGAATTATAACTCAGTGCGGACCCAGCACATCCTGTAGAACTCTTAACTAAAAATCTTTCATTTGCATATCTTTGCTTTCTTGTTAGATAAGAAACTAGGATTTCCTAAGCAGTCTGAAATGCACAGGTTTTGTCAGCTGCTTATATGTAATGATTTCATGTCAGCAGACCACTGTTTTAAATTTCAATGCCCTGGGCAAAATAAATGTTACTGCCCCCTCCATCACTTTCACATCTCTAACAATGCTGATTCATGGAAGCCTCTAATAAGCTCTAGAAATATTTCCCCTCAAAACTGCTGTCCTGGGACCTGCCTGGTTTGTTGCAAGGAGAAACAACTCTATTTTTAAAACTGGGGCTCAATAATCTGTCTTGTTATGACCAGTTTCTTTGCCTCATCAGATCATTTTATTTAACAGCCTTTATAAATGCATGGCCTGAGGAGACATCCTGTAGAAAATATAATTTTGACTTCTTCAATAATTTATGATGCTTTACTGTTTCTATAGTCTTTATAGCATCTAGCCAAATTACTATATGGATATGGCTAACTAATGTATGTCACTGGCAAGATACAACATTCTCCAGTAGGCCACATTTGGACAAGGAGTCCAAACGCTTATTTGTATGGTTTTAATTTACTATGATTTCATTTTGGACTCATAACTTCACCAGTTTTTGTATAGTTTAATATATTACTGAATTATCTCTCATCAAAACATACCACTCTCATTCTTGTCCTTCTGTGAGAATGAAATACAACAATAATTGGATAAAACTATCTGAGTATCACTGAATAAAACTTTGAGATTATATGAGAGGACAGTGCAAGGAGTTATGCTGCCAGGAGCATTTTAAATAGTGAAAGCACTATAGAGGATGCCTTGAGTGCTTAGCAAGAATGAAGAAGATTTAAAATTATGTGAAATCGCAAATTGCTTCACGAATTAAAACCATTTTGCAAGGATGCAGTAGTAACTAATACAAACTCCTAGTTGAAATTCAGCAGAATTACATTTGTCAATTCCTATTCCTCTCAGTATGTGGACCTATCCTCTAATAATAATTTAAGTGTTAGTCACAACTAAAAAATAAGAGATTACTTCTGGTACAATATGATCAACTAAGATTCCTTTCCCCCCAGCATCTTTACAATACTTTAATTTTTGATTAATTGATTTCTAATCTAGACAGAACTGGATTAAAATTTTCTAAGAGTAACTAAGTAAAAACTGAATCAGGAAATCTAAGAAAGTGCAAATTTTGAAACCAGCTTGCAATATAATACAGTACTGTGCTTGGGGGCCCTAAACAACCTTTTGTTTTATGATCTTCTAATCCTACTAATTTAGCTCTTAGCCTTTTCCTTTCCCATACACAGCTTTTGATCATGTTTTGAACTGTTTTGCTGTAACTGGACGGGACTGTAAGTAAGTAACTGCATACTGAATAAGAAATTCACCAAAGCTTCTTTAATTAATGGGATGAGTTTGATTCCACAGAGATTAAATAATGGATGATCGGTAGCTCTATCAACCCTAGAACAGAAGATGGAACAAATTATGCCCCAACAAGGGATTTAGCTAAAAGTTTTAAACTATTCG
This sequence comes from Crocodylus porosus, assembly GCF_001723895.1. Lineage (NCBI taxonomy): Eukaryota > Metazoa > Chordata > Crocodylia > Crocodylidae > Crocodylus > Crocodylus porosus. The sequence goes on from NW_017728913.1 coordinate 12,161,713, forward strand.
TAGGGGGATTTCACTGAAGAAACCAGGCAGTAATGCCCAGCTATCTGAAGCAAGATTTTCAGGATAGAATTCAGCATACTTCCCATTTTACCAGCCAGTTCTGTATCTTCAGCATTCCCTTTCTTTTGATCACAAAAGGCTGATACCATATAATATTGGGGCAGATTCTACTTTGGCCAAACACCAGTAAAACCACTGAAGCCACTTCAAATTCACATGGATGTCACTCAGATCAGAGTCTGACTTTGCATGGTTTTGGGCAGCTTGGATGGTGACGATTCCACCAGAGTTGAGACAGCTCAATCTGAGAAGTTGGCAGACCAAAAACATGAAAAGGATTTAGTGTATAAGACGAGAAAAGAAGGAAATTGATAGCTAGAAAAATGGTTTGCTTTTGGGAACTGGCTTGTTGGTAAAGTAGATATTGCATTAGAATAATGGTCCAGAGCAACAAGAAGGGCTAATTGGTTTCTAAAAGCTTGTGACATTTCCTTCAAGGGCCACTGTGTCTGAAGCCAGCAGACACACAGGCTTGGAAGCTGAAGACATGTACCACACTGTTCCATAACATGAGATAAGGTGGCATTAGGTCACAGTGCCCAATTGCAGAGTCCCTGAGATTTCTGGTTTTGGTGAACAGACCAAATTAGGAAGCCCGGTAAATAAGCAAATTAAGACGTCCGCATGTGATGGGCTTGTTGGAACAAAGGAATATGCTGACAGGACAGAACGTGGACAGTATAATAACCACAGGGAAACCAATCTACAGCTCCCATAGGGCACACCTCTAGCCCATCTCACCCCCCCCCACAGGGAGTGGAGGGAAGGGGGAGGGCTCAGCCCCCAACCTCCAAGCTGCTGATATCTGACATTAAAGAAAGAACCTCAAGGTGAAGCTCTCATACTAGCCAGATGTACCTTCCCTCTAGGACTGGTAGATACAGAATTGGGGTGGGTTATTTTGTTTGCCTTGTCTGCTTTATTCTTATCTGCTATCACTGTGTTTCCATACATTTTTTCCTATAATTGAATGAAGAAATTGTGGTCAGTTTGAGGGTTTAGGTCCACCTGGAACAAGGTATATGGATCATAATCCAGTGCCTACAGAAATAAAAAATTAGATATTTATTTTTCCTTTGGTGAAAGCCAACAGGTAACACTTGAAAATTATTTGAGCCACTTTTGGCTGAACCTTCTGGGTCTAAATATGATATGCTTTGGAATTTAAACTTAGCCCTTGATGACACTTCAATGAATGACAATTTCTGCACCCTCAGCAGTCTTTTTATCTTGCTTCTTGAAGTAGGTCCTCTGGAACATCTTGTCTAAAATTGATCAATATGACTTATGGGGGGAATCCTAGAATCTAAACATTTCTTGTAGAGGAAAGTACAAATTAGGCTCTTAAACAATTAAGTAGCATGCATGTTCCCACTGACATTTTACAGAATTATAATCAATTAAATGATTCATCGATGGCTATATTTTAATTTTTCTGCAGCTGTTCAATAAGCAGTGAAACTTATGTATTCTACCTCATCCAAGAGCAGATCATTAACCCAGTTGTTACTCAGGGTGCACCTACACTACACTGCTGCATACCTCAGTCAGTGTAATCTAGCTAACTCAGGTACTCATAGTAGAGAAGCCACAACAACACTGGATTTTGTTTCCAAGTCAGCACCCAGGGCTCCTATACCCGTACAAGGAGGCTGCTCCAATGCTCTGTAATTACAGTGTGCCAGAGCAGACTCAATTAATCGAGTCCACTGGAGCAGGCAATTACCATGCTCCAGCAGACTCCAGCCTCATGTGCATCAGCGCCCTCACACTGAAAAATGGCAGTGGGGCGCTTTAAACTAAAGCTCGTTTGATGAACTTTAGTTCAAGGCACCCCGCTGCCATATTTCAATGTAGGGACTCTGATACACATGGTGGTCTAGGTGCTTTCAGTTAACATAGCTCTTCGAGCTGTGCTAATTAAAGCACACACCCCTTCCCCCCACCTCCTGAAGCACATCTATAAATGCCCCCACACTTCCAGGTGAGTTTATACAACCTGTCCTGAAACTCATCCATCTCACACCATTACTTCACTGCTATCTGTACCCATGCTAGCTGCATTCATGTCAACCTGGTATTTCTAGATCGGCTGCACTCCCACCTTGGACTGAAGTGGAGAGGTATCAATTGAGAGTCAGTCCCATGGACATTTGGGGACTCTTCTCAGAATCCCACCACAGCAATTGAAACTTTTTGAAAGCAGTTTGCTGTTTAAGGCTAGGATTATTTTTTTATTATGTGTCCACATAGCATCAAGCACAATGAAGCCTGATTCTGATGGCTCTACTGGACAGAACTGCAATGCAAACAGTCATATTCGGGTCTTGACTGCCCATTACCATAGAAGGGTTCCCACAGAAGAGGTCTGCTCACTGTGACCTCTGCCTTCTGATGGTGCCCGGGAGTAAAGAAGGGTCCACCCCATGTGCAAAAAACATCAACATCTAGATGCCAATAAACTGAGTCCTATGATTCACTTTTGGAGTAAACCATAATATATAATGGCCTCTGAAGAGTTTTAGCATTCAGGAATGTGGGAATTGAAAGGCTGCATAATGACTGTGGTGGTTTAGATACCAGTGCTGGGCTGTTATCTTGCCAGTAGGGCCAAGTACAAACATTTCACTTTTACCAGTATAAGCAATCGGAACTGGTCTATATCTGCAACAGAACAGAAGTTCAGCACACATAGACTTGTTTAAAAATGGAAGAACCCAGTCTAAGCTTTGCCTCTCTCCCACTCCCCCACCAAAAGGCAAATGTATGCTCTGTTTGCTACTGATCCAAACAACACTGCTAAAAGAAAACTGTGTAACTTAGATCAGTTCCTCCTCAGGCTTTCTGAATGCTTGTATTTAGCCTAACTGCTGAGATAGCTCCTGTCCCACGGGGTTCTGGGGAAAAAAAGTTTGGTTTATTTTCCTTTCTTATTAAAAAGCAAGTAGGCTGGGGAGATAATAAACACTCTTATCCTAACATTTCCATCTCTCTTCCTCTTACTGTATTTTCATTTTCTATAAAAATTATCTATTTTTGTCTGGTTCACTGCACCAGAATCTGTGTTTAATTGGAAAAATATCAAAAAGAGAACAATATCCATTAGAAACCTTGCCCGTAGAGGGGAAGTTGGGCTGGGGTCGGATTTTGATATAGAGTTCTTGTTTCCTAGCTGCAGTCAGTTTGGACATGCCTCTAGGTTAATCACAGCACTTCTGTGTCAAAAGAGTGTACTTACTCATACAATAAATGCTATTTATCATGTCACTTTGATTGCAGCACCTGCACTCTGCTCATTGGTCTTTCCTAATAGAATTACTTCAAATATTACAAACTGCTGGAAAGTTATAGATATCTTTAAAAATACACAGAGTTTTTCAAAAAGCCTTCCAGAGAAAGCTTCCTTCACCCATAATCCCCCAAAAGTAAGCCACTATGCCAGGGTGCCTGAGTGGGACTTAAAACATTTTTCTCTGGTTGACCTAATGTCTGGAGAAAAATTTTCCAAGCCCTGCCTGGGAACCAGGTTAACCCATACTTTCTTATGGAAGGTAAACTTGGTGTCTGCAGAGCTACAACTAGGCACCAGGTGCATGCCTGAGGTACATGATGAGTAATACTGAGGCCAATGAAAAGTTTAACATTACAGTTTTCACAGCCCTTCCAGCCTAAAAACAAGAGCTTGATACCATTAGGAAGCCAAGAACCCTTCCCTCTTCATTTTCTAAGGTAAAAAGATTTTCATTTCTGTCCTTGGTTGATCATGAGATGCCTTTAAGTGGTATTTTTGTCATGTTTCAAAAAATTTACAAGTATTTTTTGGAATTTTATAAAAGTATTATTTATAATTTCCATTCTTTACTCAGAATCGTTTATGTTAGAATCCTGGTACTAAAGTTGCTTTACAGATGGACGGAGACAAAAAAAATGGAACCAATAACATTTTAAAACTTACTAAACATTTGGGAAGTAGGTTACTATAAAATATGAAGCTTCCGCAGAATGCATCATGGTGTGAAGTACTATAAAGGTTTTATTGGCACTTGTTGCGGATGACCTACATAACTTACTTACGGCTTCACCACTCATCAATAATGCATCTATCCAAAGTACATACCATAAAGACTTAGACCACATCCTCTTATGTTGTATTCTCTCTATTCATTTTGTACATAGTTCATGTTTATTTTCACATGACTAGAGCTGGGTGAAATTATTACCAAGAATATCAAATTCAGCGTGGGAAAGATGGACAGTCATTCCCAAATTATTTTTGAATCAGTCCAAATGTACTTGATGGTTTTCACTGAAAAGAAATATATGGGGGGCTAGATTTAGAAAGTTAGGAGAAGGGGAGGAGGGAAAAAGAGCCTTCTTCCCTTTTGCTCAGTTCCTCAGGGGTAAGAGAAATTACCCAGGATATCTGTCTCAGGACATTATAGTGTGGGTCCTCCTTCATTCTTTGGGGGGATTGGTTCCACTTTGTATAAAGGATTTAGATGCTGAGGCAGAGGGTGAATATGTGGAAGGACCGTACAGTTTAGTGGATGGGAAATTGAACACCTGGGTTCCTGGCCTTGTTTCATAGTTTCATAGATGGTAGAGTTGGAAGGAACCTGAGCAGATCATCGAATCTGACCCCCTGCCATGGCAGGAAAGAGTACTGGGATCAAACGACCCCAGCAAGGTATTCATCCAGCCTCCTCTTAAAGACCCCCAGGGTAGAAGCCTGCACCACTTCTCCTGGAAATTGGTTCCAGATCCTAGCTGCCCTGACAGTGAAGTAGCACCTCCTGATATCTAGCCTAAATCTACCGTCTGCCAGCTTGTGACTGTTATTTCTTGTCACTCCTGG
>NW_017728913.1:12166727-12229613 GCF_001723895.1 Crocodylus porosus
ACATACATGTTTGTATGAATCAGAAATGAGTTGTAAAAATTCCTCCTTCTGCACACGTGGTCAGGAGAGAGGGGATAAAGCCAGCTGGGCAGTTTCCCTAGGGGGCAGCAGAGTGTTTGATCTTTTGTCTCTCTCTCTGACCCTATTTGCAAATATATACCTTTTGTATTGCTAATAAAGTGTGTCTGTGACTAAGAGTTTTTTTCGCCTCCCGAGAAACGAACCACGATTTTTACATCATCCCTAAGCATAATCTCCCCTGCTGGTCCCTTGCGGACATGCGCCAGGATAATTCTCTCAAAAAGCTTACCTAGAATTGAAGTAAGACTGACTGGCTTATAGTTTCCTGGGTCCTCCTCCTCCCTTTTTTGAAAATGGAAACCACATTGGCCGTTTTCCAGTCCTCTGGCACCATGCCAGAGCGCCATGAGTGCCTGTAAAGCTGTGTCAGGGTCCTGCAATGACTTTTGCTAATTTCCTTAGCACTCTGAGGTGGAGATTGTCAGGACCTGCTGATTTAAATATGTCCAGTCCCTCCAGAAGTTCCCTGACTAAGTCCTCAGTGCCCCTAAGCCTGGGTGCACCTCCCCTGGGTCCTATGGGGGTCCCAGTCCCTGCTCAGAAAAATGGAGGCAAAGAAATTGTTAAATAGGTTAGCTTTGCTGTCTGGTGTGATGACCAGATTTCCTGGTGTGTCCTGCAGAGGCCCCACGTTACCCGGTACCTTCTTTTTACCCCCTATGTATAAAAAAGGACTTTTTGTTGTCCTTGATCTGGGTAGCTGGTCCCAGTTCCATCTCCACCTTGGCCTTCCTGACCACCCTTCTAAAGCCCCGAGCAACTAGGGTATAGTCCTCTCTGGTGATGGCCCCTCCCTTTCATTGGGTGTATGCCTCCTTTTTAGCTAGGAAATGTTCCTGTATGCTTTTGGTGAGCCATGAGGGCCCTTTGATCGCTTAAGGAATGAACACTCTTCTTGGACACCCAACTCCCCTCCCCTCTGGGACCTCAGTGCCTCCCCGACTATTCTCCTTACCTCAGTGAAATCCACCCTCTTGAAGTCCAGGGCTGCTGCCTTGCTACAGGCCTTTGCCACCTTGCGCTGGATGGTGAACTCCAGCAGGCAATGATCACTGTCGCCTAGGTGGTCGAGCACCCACAGACCCCTCACCAGGTCGTCGCCTGTGGCCAGGACCAGATTCAGCAAGGTGTCTCCCCTGGTGGGGTGTGCACCTCCTGGGTTAGATGGAGGTCCTGTATCTCAGCTAGGAACCTATGTGAGTGGTCAGACCCAGCTGACTGCTCTTCCCAACAGATATCTGGAAAGTTCATGTCACCCATGATGACCACATCCTTTGACCTAACTACTTCCGTGAGCTCACTTAAGAATTCCCGGTCTAGCTCTTCCCCTTGTTTGGGTGCTCTGTAGTAGACCCCACCATTAAGTCCCTTTCCCCTTGACTTCCTTGTATTCTAACCCAGAGCAGTTCAGGGTGCCCCTCCTCTCACCCAGTGGTACTCATTGAGGATGTGTATTTCAGCTTGATGTAGAGCGCCATACCCCCACCTTTCCTTCCTTGTCCTACCCCTCCTGTACAGCCCTTTATAATCACCACCCAATTGTGCGTTGCGTCTCACCACATTTCGGTGAGCCCCACTATGTCTGGGTTGGTGTTAGCTAGCAGGAAGGTAAGTTCCTTCTACTTGTTCCCCATACTATAAGCATTAGTATAGAGGCATTTGAGGCCTCCTGAAGATGCATGCACTAGCCCCCTAATCTCAGTACTGCCCGGACCCCTGTTGCTTACCTGGGTATTTGTTCAGCTCGTCGTTGGTCTAGGCTGGGCTGCTCTTGTGGGTGATGCTTGGTTTGGTGGTCCAAGGCTTCCTCCGCCCTCATCTTCCCCGTCCCCCGACAAGCCTAGTTTAAAGCCTGGCAGAGGAGATCAGCCAACCTAGAAGAGAACACATGCTTACCTTTGGGGGAAAGGTGAAGCCCTTCCCACCTGAGTATGTCTCTTGTCCCGATGTGTGGATTGTCATCTAGGAAGCCGAAGCCTGCCTCGAGACACCATTCCCAAAGCCACAAGTTGACCTCTCTGATGCAGATCTCATGTCATCTTCCACGTTCAAGTGAATGTTTAAATAGTTTATACGAAGAGGGATAGCATCAGTATCTAGAGAACTTTTCCTAGAAGGTGGAAGATGGAAGTTAAAATATTCCCAGTGAGTGGAAGGAGCTGAAACTGACTGAATTCTCTCAATGCAGAGCAACTGGGCAAAGGGGTGAACTGATTCCTCCAGTTTTGGAAGAATAGATCTTCATTTCCTCTGCTTTTCTTAAAAATGCCTTAAAAATGAAGCATTTCATGCCAAATGATACAATTTTTTTGTTTTTTCATTTTGCTGAGGAAAATGTAATGTTGGGTGAGTCTAAACCTTTCTTTCCCCTCAGTTTTTTTGGTTCAGCTGCCAAACCAAAGACTCATTTATGATCCTACACACCCCTTTTATGCAAAGAACATACTTCCTGAGATAGCCTACCAACACACTTTATGAATGGGCTTTTGAATCCTTCTGGAAGGCTGACTTCTTTCTAGCTGGTTGGTTAAGGCTACATCAATTAAAACATAAGAGATAACATGGCCATCTTAAAGATTGTGAGCTTTTTAAGATAGGGACCATAAAGATTTCTATTTTTAGAAAACACCTATCAAAGTGCAGCTGCCTTTCCAAATAAACAGTGACTAAAAATACTAAAATTTATGATAACAAATTGTTAGTCAAATCAAATATTCATCTCTCAAAACAGAATGTGTTGAAAGAAGTCCCTTGTATTTATGACATTTTATATGTTTTTCTTGAAATTGTGCATATTTTTGTAAAACACAATATAATATTAATTCATTTCTCATTTGGTTTAGTATGCTGGAACTTATATTATAATAGGCACAATAGAACTGGGTAAAATATTCAGTGCCAGAAGTTTTCACTTAAATGAAATTTACCTAATTTTGAATTTATGGATCAATCAGCTATGGAATTTGATCAATTTTATGACATTTCAAAATAATATAATGAAAAAAATGAAGTAAAATATTTGTCTACATTTGGATGCTTATAAAAAAGTAATGTTTTTTGTTCCAGAATTCATACTGAGAAATGGTGGACCTGCATGGTCTAATGGATTAAATATCAAACATCTTGCGAGATAAGACAAGGAGAATTTTATTTGCATGTCTGCCAATACCTGATTCCACTAAATACCTATAACTCAGTAGATTGACTATGACCCTTTATGGTAAGCATTTCTGGATTATAGTAAAGTAGGACTGGAAGGAACCTCAGGAAGTCATCTAGTTCAGCTTCTTGCTCAAGGCAAGATCATCTTTGACTAAATCATCCTAGGCAAGTGTCTGTCTAACTTGCTTTTGAATATTTCCAGGGATGAAGATTTCAAATCCTCTCTTGAAGACTCTTATCATCAAATCTGCCTCAGTCTGTCCCTCAAACTAAATAATCCTAGTTCTTTCAGCCATGTCATGTTTTCCAGACCTCTACTGATTTCTGTCATGCTTCACTGGCTTCCTTTTAATCTGCCCACATCTTTCTTGCAGTGTGAGGCCTGGGGCCCATTAATCTAGCCAAGGCTTCACCAGTGCCAAATAGAGTGGAAGAATAATTTCTCTTTATTTTAATCAGCCTTTTCACACAACAGCATTGTCTTGAACTATTTAGATAAATGTGAATTAATTTTTCCATTAGATTTTATGAGATGCTATCACTTCAAAAGTGTCGAATAAATACTGTTTTGTATTATAAAAGAAGCAGGATGCTGTATTTGTATCATGAGGATTAGGAAGTACTTTCTGGTCCACTATTAACTGAAGAGAATTGATGAAAACCTCTAATAGGGCTTATCATTTTTAAACCAGAGATGCTAGATAATTTGGACCTATGTGCCAAAATAGTTGACTGAGCAGATGTTGGGTCTACCAATGTTCATTTTTAATTAAATCTTTGAATGCTGAAGAGATTCCAGAAGACTTAAAGGGCTAATATTGTACCAATATTCAAAAAAAGCAAATACAATGATGCCAATAATAATATACCAGGTAGTTTAGCATCAATGCCAAGTAAAAATGACACTGATAAAGGATAAACCTGAAAAAGCATTCAACTACATTCAAGAAATTGAAGTATTAAAGATAGGGATAATATAGCAGTCAACACAGCATTACAGAAAACAGGTCTTATTAAATAAATAGTTTCATTCTTTGATAAGATTATATGTTTGATTAAGGTAATTATATAAATGTAATATACTTAAACTGGTGTGAGACATTTCACTTAGTTCCATATGATATTCTGATTAAAAATCAGTACTATCCAAAATAAATAGAGAGATAATGAAGATCTTAAAAATAATCATACATGGGGAATCATCATTAAAATGACTGTGTTTCCAATGAAATTCTGCAGGACTAAACCTGATACTATTCAATTTCTTTATTAATAAAATGGAGGGCAAATATCAAGTCTGTCTTGATAACACTTGCTGATTATTAAGAATCATAATAATGAAAACAAGATAGACACACAGGCTAGGGACAGAAGTTACATATAAATCTGCTTAAGTGATCAGAAACTGGTTACACCTGTAACAAAAGTGCACATAAACCAGTTTCAAAATGACTGAAACTGGTTTAAGATAAAGCTGGTTGAATGTAGTATCAGACTTAACTGCTTTGGCTCAAACTGATTTATGAAACTCCTGTCCCAGACCCTTCCCTGGTTTAAGTTAAATAAAAGTCCACCAGCATCCCAGCATTTTCCAGCCCTGGGCTGTGCTGTCTGCTCCAGAGAACAGGGCTGGCCTTGCCACTCTGCTCCCTACCTGGAGCACTGAGGGCTGGCTGGCAAGGGGGTGGAGTGGGGTGCAAGCCTGGCTGCGGGTGCAGCCCAGTCTGCAGGGGTGGGGACCTGCTTCCCAGGCAAACCCCACTTGGGGTCTGGGGCCAGGGAAGGGGGTAACCCCCCCCAAAAAACCCCCAATGCTGTCCTTGGATATAAATCAGGGGAATGAACTACCTTTGCTGTAAATGTCCCTAGAGCAGTCTCATAGATGAATTTCCAGATTTGTTGCATGCTAGTGGGAAAGGATGGGAAGGTCAGACGAAACCAGCCCATACTGAGAGCAATGGGGATGTAGTTTAGTCTCCTCTGGTAAGGCAGGTTCTCCATTTTCCTGATTACCTTACAAGTTCTTCTGTACCCACACCTGATCAACTTTAAAATTCTTTCTTGAAAATAGATGACCAAATTGAACATGGTAGTTAAGATGAGATCTAACTTAGTACAATGGTATCAATACCTCTGTATTTCTACTGGAAATAAGTCACGTGACATTTTTTAGGATTGCTTTCTTCATGGCTGCAGAATATTAATGGATTTTAGTCATGTTGTGACTAATATACCCAGGTCTTTCTCTTCCCTTCTTCTTTCCAAGTGAAAAGCATCAGCTTGTAGCAGAAATTCTAATTCTTAGGCAGATGATCTTGCATTTTCAAATTCTTGCATATTTCATTCGCACACTCCAACTTTGAGTCAAGGTCATTTATGAAAGCATTAAATAAAATCAGTTTGAAGATTGATCCGTGAGAATGCTTCTAGTAACTCCCTGAAGCATGATCCACCTTTGGTAAACTTGTGTTGCATTTGTACCCATTGTCCTTTTATGTAACAGAGTTTTCAAGGTATCCAGTAGGCCTGTGCAAAGTGCCTAGTATTCGCTTCAGATTTGGATTCAGCTGATTGGGGGGACAGTGATTCGATTCAGTGATTTGAATCACTGTCCCGAATTGATCTGGCCAAAACTGATTCAGAGATTCAGCTGCCCCATGACGTTGGGGGGTCTGCATGAGCTCCCTCCCCCTCCCAACTCCCCCAACCTGGCAACACCTGGTGAGCACTGGGTTGGGTTTTGTTTAAGCACTGGGAGCAGGGCCGAGCAGGGCAGCCATGGCGGGGCTGGGGGACTGGGCAGGGGTCAGGGGGGCTGGAGGAGCAGGCAGGGGATAGGGGCTGGCAGGGTCCTCCAATGGTCCCCTCCCCCCAGCTCCCCATCCCCCCCAGTTCCCTGCTCTGAGTCTGGCCCCAGCTTCCTGCTGCAGCCACTGGGGACTGCCGGAATCATCAAAGCTCTCCAAGTCTTTTCCGAAGTTTCAGAGAGCTTTGAATCAATTTTGACCTTTTAATTGGTCCATGATTTAATTCCGATTTGGAGATTTGGCGACTGAATTGGGCTGAATCTCCTCCAAATTGAATCACCACCTGAAGCTTCACACAGTCTTAGTATCCAGGTTGTAGCCATGTTGGTTTAGAGGCAAAAGGAATGAAAACTTGTGGAAGAGGTGATAACTTTTATTAGACCAACCAAATATTTGCAAAAATAATGTGTTTGCAAATATCTGGTTGGTCTAATAAAAGATATCACCTCTTCCATGAGTTCTTATTCCTTTTGGAGCTTTTCCATTCATCTATGCCTCAATGGAGGCATTGCCCTTATTTAAGTATTCATTTAATTTTGGGGATGGACTCAGATTATTCATCTCATCCTTACTAAAAATGCCTCCAATTCTTCTTTTTTCCTATCCTTCTACTTATAGGGATGAATAAACTTTTGCTGTTTAATTTCCTTTGCAAGATCTAATTCAACACTTTCCAGGACCCTGAGGCAGACACTGAAGCCACCCTGGTGCCTGACGGGTCTCTTCCCTCCCCCTTCCAGAAGAACCTCACTTCCAGCCAGCCCCATGGTCCTGCATGAAAGGGGATCGGGGTGGGGTCCCCTAATCAACAGGCCGTTGTTGGGGACCCTGTGCAGACCCCCCTGGGGCTCCAGCTCTATCCTACCATCTTTTGAAAGAGCCCCATCCCCACCCTTACTTCCACCTGTCCCAAGGGGCAGTAGAGTTCTCCCAATCCCAACCAGAGTTTGGGGTCTTAGCAGACTTGGGGGTTCAGACAGTGCCTGAGGAGCCTGCTGAGCCCCAGAACTAGGAGGAAGATGCCTGAGAATGAGAAGGCTCCATGGAGCCTGCAGACCTCTCAGTCCTGGCGGTTCCCAGGAGTGAGCTACCTACGTTCCTCAACCACAACTACACCTGCCGGTCTGCCAGCAAGGTACAGCTTGCCTTGGACCTCTAGGGAGATTTTGACAGCATCATTGCCAGTGCAAGGGTGCTGGCAAAGGGAAGGCAAGGGGCCCAAAAGCTACAATGCCTGGATTTATAGGTGGGTCTACTGTTTCATACATACTCCCTTTATACTTACGGGAGGGCGCTGCACGAGCTGGTAACCCCGCACCAGACATTGAGATGTGCGAGGCCCCTTCTGAACCATCCACTCCACTCCCCCCCAGCCATGAGGTCATTTAAGATCGCAACCCTCAATGTCCATGGCTGCAGGAAGGGTCTCCGGAGATGCCAGGTGCCGTCCTTCCTTCAGGAGGGAGGGTACCCTGTGGTATTCTTGCAGAAGACCCTGACGACTGTGGCTGACAAGCCTAATTGGTGGCTGGAGTGGGGAGACAGGGTCTTTTTTAGTCACTTCTCAGCCACCTCTTGCAGGGTGGCCACCCTGTTCTTCCCAAGCCTGCAGCTGGAGGTTCTCCAGGACATTGAGGTGGTGCTGGACTGCCTGCTGCACCTTTGGGTCCAAGTGCAGGGGCTGGTCCTGAACCTTCTGAATGTGTATGCCTCAGCAAGGGACCCAAAATTGGATTTTTTTCCTCCAGGCGGCCCCTTACATCAGCACCCTCAACCCTTGCGAGTGCCTAGTCCTTGGTGGGGACTTTGGCGTCACCCTAGACACACGAGTTGAGCAGAGAGGAGAACCAAGCTGCCGTGGGCATCCTGAGGGAGATCCATAGCCCTGTGGAGATGGGTGGCAGGGTTGATGCTCCGGAAGCCAGTGGTGCAGCTAGTCCTATCAGTGTATGCTGACGACGTACTCCTCACGGTCCAGGACTCAGGTGACCTGGTGCAGGTGGAGGCTTGCCAGGCATTGTACTCAGTGGCCTCCTCTGCCCGGGTTGACTGGGTCAAGAGCTTTGGCCCAGCGGTGGGGACGGGTGGCAAGTGGGCTCACGCCCACCCACACTCTGTGGGATCCACTGGAGTGTGTGTTCACTGCTCTACTTGGGAGTCTATCTGTCCCCCATGGACCCCTCCCCACCAGAGAACTAGCACCAGCTGAAGGCAAGGGTGGTGGAGTGGTTCCAGGTATGGGCAGGGCTCCTGAGGTGTATCTGTGTGAGAGAGTGCTGGTGCTGAAACAGCTGGTCTTGTCCTTGCTCTGGCACTGCTTACACGCCCTGCCTGTACCCCGCAAGGTCCTGGCAGGGCTCCAGAGATGGGCTCTGGAGTTTTTCTGGCCAGAATGGCACTGGGTTGGTGCGGAGGTCCTGAGCCTTCCCTTGCGGGAGGGTGGTCAGGGCCTAGTTTGCCTTCACAGCCTTCAGGTCCTGCAGTGTTCCACCTTCAGGCCCTGCAGCGACTGCTGTACCATGTCAGTAGCTACATAGCATGAGGCCACCTGGGGTGCCCCTTCATCCACCACTTCTGGGGCCTTCGATACAACTGGGAGCTCCTTGGCTTGTGGGGTTTCTCTCTGAAGGACCTGTGAGGGCTGCCAGAATTCTACCAGGACCTCCTCCAGGCCTGGAGGCTCGTCTCCACCTCGAGGTCCCCTGTGACACTCACCCAGGGCAATGACCTGCTCGTCAACCCCCTCCTCTGGAACACCCAGCTGGAGGTGCCGACAGCAGAAGTGCCCTGGTTGTGACAGAGGTTGATCCTGGCTTGTGTCACCCATATCAGAGACCTCCTGGACTATGATAAGTATGAGTGGGTGTACCCCACTGTGCCAGCCTGGTGCATGGGTTTACTTACAACACATGCCACCTGCCATCTGGTCCAGCTGAAATCTGTCCTAGCTCCTGACACCATTGCCCTTATCAACCAGGTCCTACATAGTGGCAGTCCCCACCCCTCTGTGTCCTCCAGCCCACTGGAGTTTGAAGTGAGGCTGGCACCTTGCCTGACCTCATGGCACCCCCCCACTCCACCACCTAAGCCAGCTGGAGGACACCACACCCATTCACTTTTCCATGTCACGCCTATCATGTTTTTTCCCTTACTTGTCTGCCCCCCCCACAAATAAATTATTAGTTGTATATTTCACTCTTTGGCCCTACAGAGTGGGGACTATTCATTAACTGGTTGTGTCTTAAGGCCCATGTACAACAGAGAATACAAACAGATAGGAGTTTCTGGGGCCTGACCCCTTGTGCCACCTGGGGACACTAGCCCCTTGTGCCAGCTAGACTGCTGAAGCAACCCTAATCTAGAGTTCCCTGCACCCTATACCCACTGCAGCAGTCTGGCAGTGGGGGCTGCTGCCTGGCTATGACCTGTGCCACCTTCAGCCCCAAGGCTGCACACCTGCCAGACTGGGATGGAGACTGCACAGTCACAGCAGAGGCACCTGTACCTCTGGGCCAGCTGCCAGTGGGTGGTGCTTGCACAGTTGGCCTTTGTGTGGCTCTGTTGCCATGTGTTCCACCGCCCTGCCATTGGGGCAGGTATTGCCCAGATGTTCTCAGTATGTCCTCCAGGCCCCAAATGGCCCGGAGATCAGGCACCTCCAGCTGGGTCCCAGGTGCCAGCCCTGAGCAGGCTCCTCTGTCTGGATCCTGCCACTTGCCTCACTAGCAGGAATCCTGATGTTCCCCATTTAAGAACTGCAAATTCTCTGCAAAATCCCAAAATCACTCTTTAAAATACCCCAAAATCAATGTTCTTCAACAATTAAAACAAAAGACCACTAGATAGATAAGAAAACAAAAGGAAACATCAAAGCATGTAGATATTTAGAATTTATTTTATTATGATGACAGAGACACTGGTAGGCTTCCAAATTGCTTTAAAATTGTAAATATATCAATTATATATATATATGTGTGTGTGTGTGTATTAAAACTAATATATATATATATATATATATATGTGTATATATATATAGAGAGAGAGAATGAGTGATTGATCAATCAGTTGGGCAATGTTTTATTGATATATTTACAATTTTAAAACAATTTGGAAACCTACCAGTGTCTCTGTCATCATAATAAAATAAATTCTAAATACCCATGTGCTTTGATGTTTTCTTTTGGTTTCTTATCATAGAAAAATTAGAGCTCCCCCCATTCCCTTCACTAACTAGGATGTTGGGACAGCTGCTCCTGCAGTCACAGCTCCTGCCAGCAGGTCTCATCCTGTCTGGCAGCTAGGCATACTGGGTATGTGATGGGGGGATGTGGGGTTTGTAGGAGTGGGGTGGGAAGGGGTGTGGGGTATGTGGGTGGGTGTGAGGAGATATGGGGGTATGTGGGTGGGTGTGGGGAGGATGTGGGGTTTGAGTGGGGGCCACCACACACCCGCTCCCTAGTCCCCTGTGGTGCACAGCCCCCAGCTCTGGGAGCAGCAGCCAGATGGGCCATGCCTGCTGCAGAATTGCCTGACCAACAGTCTGGGTGGGGAGAATGGGCCCAGCCCAATCTGGCTCAGCACAGCCTGTTAGCATGCCTTTGGACAGGATCAGGACATGCAGTGCCTGTCCAAAGATGCACACTAGCTGGCTGTGCCAGGTTGGGTCCATTCTCCATGAGGGTCAGGTGGCAATGCGTGGCTGTAGGGCGATGCATACAAGTGAGTTGCCTGACCCTCATGGAGAATGGGCCTGGCCTAATCTGGCCTGGCACACCCAGCTACCATGCACCTTTGGACAGGAGCCTCAGGTCTCAGAGCCATGTGTCCCGGTCCTGTCCAAAAGTGTGCTAGTGGGTCATGCCAGGCTGTGTCAGGTTGGACTGGGCCCATTCTCCCTGCACAGACCACGAGTCAGGCAACGCTGCAGTGCACATGACCCAGCTGGCTACTGCTCCCAGTGCCAGGGGCTGTGTACCACAGGGTGGGGGGCAGGTGTGTGGCAGCCACCCCCCAAACCTTCTCACAACCCCCCATTCCCCCATGCACCCCCACCACCCCACCACTTTGCACACACCCTCCACACCCACAAACCCCACCAGAAGCCACAAATGCCTCCCGCCTCCAGTCCCTGCTTACCTGGGATAGTGCCCAGAGCTGGGTCACACTGCAGCCTTGCCCTGCTTCTGTTTGCCCTGCACACGGAGGAAGCATGTTAGGGCACATGGGTGACTGGTGCTTTCTGAGTCAGGGAGTGCCTTTGCACCCCCAGCATCCAGTCAGTGATGGATCACACTGACCAGGCATGGGGGAGGGCTTCCTGTGCTCCCCCCAGGAACACACCGACCTAGAAGTACCAGCAGCATGCCCAGAAGTCCCAGGGGCACACCTGGAAGTGCCAGCAGTGCTTCTCCTGGCACCCCC
Source organism: Crocodylus porosus (assembly GCF_001723895.1). Classification (NCBI taxonomy): domain Eukaryota; kingdom Metazoa; phylum Chordata; order Crocodylia; family Crocodylidae; genus Crocodylus; species Crocodylus porosus. The sequence goes on from NW_017728913.1 coordinate 12,178,199, forward strand.
ACTTCCCAGCTGGTGCTCTCAAGAGGGACACCAGAGCTCCCACCTGTCCCCCACACCCATTGCCTAAGTAGGGAATGCTGGCTGTCAGGGGGTGCATCCCTGTGCACCCCCTATGTGCCGCCACTGGTAGGGCTGCAGGAGCTCCATAGAGATGTTCTGGCCAGATGCCAGAGCATCTCTGGAGCTCCCAGCCCTGGCTTGCCTCAAAGCACACTGTAAAACCATGCCCTGAACTTCTTTTTTCCTGTTTTGGGTTTGTTTGGGTTTTTTGATACCTGGAAATCCAGGTATCAAATTTAGAGCCTGCACTTCAAATATGCAGTGTGGGGAACACTTTTTCATTCTCAATGTGCCTCTTGTGGTGTCTCAAGCTGGTCTGAGACACAAGAGGCATGCGTGTACCCATCTGGACATGACCATGAAGTCCTTTTTCTCTGAATGTCTCCTAGGCTAAGGACAGAAGTTACACACAAACCAGTTTAAGTAATCAGAAACTGGTTTAAACCTGTAACAGAATATAAGTTCAATGCACATAAACCAGTTTCAAAATGGCTGAAACTGGTTTGAGATAAACCTGGTCGAATGTAGTATCAGACTTAAAAGATGGGGGTCAAACTGGTTTATGAAACTTCTGCCCCAGACCCCTTCCTGGTTCAGGTTAAGCCAAAGTCCCCCAGCATCCCAGTAAGCTTATCACACCCAGGCTGGGCTGGGCTGTCTACTCCAGCAGAGAAGAGAGGGGAGGGGAATAGAGATAGAGAGGCAGGGACTGCCCCCCCTCAGACAAACCCTGGTGGGGATCTGGGGCCAGGGTGGGGGTTAAACCCCACTTCCCCTGGTTAACCCTCTTTTCCCTAAGTACAGAGCTGCCCTGCCCTGCTAAACTTACTGAAAGTTACAATGGGCTATGACTGTGGACTACAAATCCCAGAGGCACCTGGAAGCAGGAAGTGATGAGCAATCTTACAGAGTCCTGTTTCTGCGATACTGGACTGCAAATCCTAGAGACGTTGGGAGTAGCAGGAAGAGGATGTGCCATAGAGCCATACTTCAGCACCTCCCCCCGCCCAAGCTTCTGGCTGGAGTCACTGCAGGCATGTGGCTGCAGTTCCTTAATCAAAGGTAAATGTGTGTCTGGTTGTTTCTCTGTTTAATCTTTGCACCTTAGACTAACCTGCAATGACTAAATTGATTCAGCCATGGGCTTTTTTATTTTCTGTACTTAGCCCCTGGCACCAAATATCCCAAAACCTTTCTAAAAGCACTAATCCTTGAGCCATCTGTTGTTTATCATTGGCTTGTAACATCCTCCCTATCTAGAGCTCAAAAGATTCTACTGAAGATAATATGAGCCTACATTTCTTTGAGCATCTTCCTCAGCTTGGCATCCTTGATCTAAACCAGCAGAATATAGCAGTGTCATTTTATTTTGAAATGACAGATAATCAATGGCTTTTTCCCTGCTCCCATCAGGATTTTTTTCAACATCATGTCCATGTCATATACTTGTTCCTAGCTAACTAATCTCTGGACTCACTCTGGTAAGAAGTCTGACAGTTCTTCACAAGGAGTCCACATTGACATAAACCTGCCAACAACTTCTGGTATTTTAGTGAATGTTAGTGATATCCCTTCTGTTCTTCTTGCTCTTTGTCTTCCCTTTCCTTTCACAATCTCCTGATATCATCATTTTTATTTATCTCTTTATCTTCTTTATTTACAGACATAAGCAACACTGCTGCTGAAATATCACATTAGACAAATGCATGTAGATTCTTATTAATAAAGAATTCAGAAATGACTGAAAATAAAAGCTAGGCATTTTGCTGAAACAATCTAAAGTAAATTTGTTTCTGGAAGCAGACAAAACATCATCTTAATATCATAAAACTTTTTGAGAAAGGTACTGACAAATGAAGAAAAATGGGTGGAGAGAAGCTAAAAATGAGGGGTGTGGATGTATGACATGATTACCATGGAGTAATTTACCTCAGAATTTACACTGTAATAAATTGATGCGATAACAAGTAGTAGACTCAAGACCAGCTGCCCTCAGTAGTCAGTATTATAATGCTTCACCAATGAGTGGAGGTAGGAAGCAAGTTTGCATTGCAGAAAGGACAGTTCTTGGATGACACTGACTACAGGTCCAGATGTGCAACACTTCACATTTAAGTCACACAAGGATAAAATAACTGCAGATTTTACACTGGGATAACTTTACCTTGGGAAGAGAAATTAACTGTGTGGTAGGGCGGTACATTTTGTGTTTACTCCACTTTCCTGACTGAAGTCAATTTACTCTGGAGTAAATGTGTCAAATATCCATACAGGAAGATGAATATATACCTTCATTCTAGCCATTCAATAGCCATTAGTGTTGCCAAACAAGACAGATATTCTAGTTAGAAAAATAAGAGTACATACTTTTTAGTATATATTTGGGCATGCAGTTACTACTGTTACTGAAGAAAGTGGTGAAAAAATCTTTGAATGAGTATTATGTCAATAAGCTTTTCAGTAAACACAGTTAGAAAAAAGTAAACTTATCAGAGTTCAGTCTCATTTGTTCTCAGGGCATGGGACTCATTTAATAAGAGCCAAATTATCTTGGTTACCTTAGCTAAAGAGGGAGTCGAATGATAAATTAGAAGAGACAGAAAGGGAAATAAAGGAATTGGAAACAAAATAAGCAAAGGCTAAAGATCAAGAAGAAGAGATCAGGTTACTGGAATTAAGAGACAAATGTAATCTCATTATATACAAACAAAATCTATTCTGTATAAAATGCAGCTGTCTACATGGGGTAATAACCTAGCGAGCTAATGACCAGCATGTAAAAAAGGAGAGGAAGAGGAAGAACAATTTTAGAAGCAAACATACCATAAAGTATTCTATAGTGTACACCAGGGAGGTTATGGAGGCTCTTCTTAAATAATAAGTCTCATTAAAAGACTCTGATGTAAAACCTATTGGGCGCTTCCAGGTATGTGTGGTCGTGCAGTATGTGGTACCGCAAACACATTTGTAGTGCCACATAACACACAGTCTGGTGTTCCCTGGGCTGCAAGGGTGCACTACCTGAGCATGAGCTGTGTTTTTTCCTCACTGTTATTTTGACCACAGGGGTCAAAAAACCTGCAGGAAAAAAGGGGTGCAGCATACACTCAGGCAGCAAGCGCTGCTGAAAAGAGGAGCCGGACTGCCCAGAGCCATTCTTTGTGTGGCAGAAACGCCATAGCTGCAGACCAGGAGGCCCCTAGAACCTCAGGTAAGGCTGCTGGGGCCAACCCAGTACTGGTCTCAGCCTTCCCTACCGCCCCCGGTAGCTTGCTGTGCAAAGCTCATGTGGCTTGGGTGTTCTCCGGAGACAAATAGCTGTGGTGCAAGGTGCGCCACTGCTAGTTGTCCCCAGGGAACCAAACATCTACGCATATCTGGACACATACATTGAAGGCAGTGGAAAGCTTCATATTACATTCAGCAAGCTATAGACCAGATAAGGGCCTGTTTTTCTTCACCTATCACTTCTATTCTAAGAATTTATGATCTCCTCTCAAAAGCTATTCAAATCTAAGTTTTCAGTGGAATGGTTTTCGGATAAAGATCATGCCCCCTTACATACTATACTGCATGCAGTTCTTGGCATCACTGAGAAAGCTGCAAACCAAAATGGATGACGCCTTCATTTTTATTAGGCTATTAAGTGCTACCATTATTGCAGTTCTGCCTACTAACCAGAAGCAATGCTGTCATTATTCTGCAGCACAATGGGAAGGCTAATTAATTAGCTTGAAGAAAAACAATTTTAGAAGCAAACATACCATATTGTACAGTGTACACTAAGCCCTATCACTCATTGGTGCTAATTAGCCCCTTTCAGACATCACATACCTTAAGTTCACTATGCAGATATGGCCATAGAATCCAACATACTTGCTATATGATACTTTGCAATGAGGTCAGGGCACTCCAGCACCATATATAGGCCTTAAAGTGGATGTAGTAATAATAAGGGCCTATAACATAAATGAGAAAGGCATGGATACAAATAGTTTTATGCTCTTAGCAACATTTTCTACTAGTGTTAAAACCAGATCCTTTTAAGTACTAAACTTCTCAAACAGGTGGATAGAAATTCCTTTCACTAAATCTAATGTTTCAAGATGCAAGTACCATGATGTCATCCTTGGCTTATAATAGTGTCTTTACAAGGACTTCTTGTATTCACCTATCCTGATTACTTTCCATTTGTGTGATATAAAAATAGCTGTTTAACTAAATGTATTTGGAGCCATAAAATATCTCATTAAATCCCATCCAGAAACTGTTTGGTAAAAGGAGGCTCTAAATTGCTAAACCCCAATTCATATTTAATTATATTGATGGAACACACTGTAGTCTTTTAATGAGAAACACTCATTTCTTGGTTTCACACCTTAACCGATTAGGGATTGAAATCACTAAATTGTAGTTATTAGAAACTAAGTTATAAAAAACATATGAGGGATGAAGACTATTTACACTGAAACATTTAATCAAAATATGGAAAAAATCTGCAGTAAAAACAGAAGAGTTCAAATGTATTGCTGATCAAGTACAATATCTTTCATACAACAGTTAGTTATAGTTAGGACCACTGGTTCTCTGCAGCTGCTGCCAGAGTGTACTTGGTGGGCTTCTGAAACCTCTGGACTGTCTCAATCCAGTGAGGTACATGGTCAATCATTGGCTTGAGAAGCTAAACCAGTCATGTTCTATAAGGCTACATCACAATGTAAAATGAGTGAAAAGGAAGACAAAGGCTGGACAAACTGCACTTTTTTAATGGGTCTTCATGAACCTTTCCAGTTCAATGTTAGCAACCATTAGGATCAGTTTGAAGAACAACCTCATTTATTTGAAGGCACAGTTATTCTATGTCAAACCAGTTAGCAGCAGATAGTACAACAGAGGGCACATTTATATGTGTTATTAATGCACAACAATAAACTCTGGTGCAGTTTGCGCCATAGTTTATTGCTTGTAGGTGCTGCATTCGCATGTGTGCCCAGAATCACAGCACGCTGGGTTGGGTTGGAGCAGCCCCGGCTGGCAGGGAGCCCAGGAGCTCAGCTTGCGCACCCAGAACTCCTCCAATCTGGCTCAATGCGCTGTGGAGGAGCGGGCTGGGGCACAAGGGTGCTCAAGCGTGGAGCTAGAATGGCAGGCAGCCCCCTCACTGGAGCACCCTCATGCCCCAGCCAGCCCTGTCAGTATCTACATGTATGTTGCTACTGAGAAATAACTGTTGTAGTGAAGTCAATTTGTTTATTCCATCCTAACAGCACCACACGTTAGACAGTGCCGTTTTACCGCGGAGCTAATTAGGCGACTCCACAGTGAATGTCTCGTGTAGATGCACCCAGACTGTAGGATATTTAAGATCAGAATACAGCGGCAATAAGTTTCCTACTTCTTTAAGGCCCAAGAGACTTCCATAAACTGTAGGCCAAAATAAGCACATGAGGTAAGGCGAGCATCAATCATCATGAGTTACAAGGCAAATCCCTCACACTTGTTCTATTTTCTACCCAGACTCTTGCTTTCTCTTTCTTTAAAGCTCATATAAAGCTGGTTTATATCCCCTGCACCTCAGGGAACCAGATCTCTGCTGCTAATGAATCTTATTATGGTACTAGCAAGGAACACATGTTATCCATTTCTTCCAGGTACAATCTTCTTTTCCAAGACCCACTAAAATCTGTGGAAATCTCGGGTTGTTGGATTACACCCCCAAAATTTTCAGGGTTTTTTTTTTAATGAAAATGGAGAGCTCCAAATTCCAAGTTATGCTGAACCTGAAAAAAGAGTTTCTGAGTAAGATGCAAACAGCCAAATGCAAAGCCAATACTAGTTCCATTCATTACTAAGCTGTCTTGAAAATGGCACTGCAGTAGAGGTTTCAAAACTGATTTAAATTCAGAATTTGAAAAGTTACAACAAAACATAGTTGGACCAGACTTCTACTGCTCCACACCCCTCCCACCCTAATAATGATGTAAAAATTCTTAACTTTATTGACTTGGGGCCTTACTCAGATTTATATTCGCATGTTGCTTTCATGTAACAATCACCATTAGCTGCCCAGCTCTCAATCTACAGCCCAACTTAGATTTCCTAAGATTGCTGACATCTGTTCAAATGTCAACATCTTCACAACCGCCTACAGTTTTAGCTCAGGCAGTTGGGGCTGCATTAAATATTCTGAAGTGTAAAATGATGCTAAGTTTTAGGTTTAATTTCACATAGTTATGGTGACACTGGCTCTGATGCAGCTGCCAGTTTTTAAAATATTTTGTGGTGCTGCTGTCCTCCATTTTCATCCTGATGTTCAAAAATATTAGTGCTCCTCTAACAGTAAAGGCATTTTAAGCAAAGTTTCAATTCATTCAGTAAATCATTGCAGCCCTTTGTCTCAACATCTACATTTTCAGGCATAAGGGTTCTTTCCTGGTGCTGCATCAGGGGCATTCAGCCTTATTATTCAAACAAAGATCAGACACCCTGATGACTGATTTTACCTGGATGTTTTCAAAGCTCTTTACATTGCTCAAATTACCAGTAAGACATAAGAAAAGAAAAGCTTAACACTTGTGACATCTTGGGTACCTATCTACATATTTTAAGTTGTCTTTACAGTATATTTCACACATTTTAAAAGGGAGAAAGCATTTGGAATGTTCATATTTATGACAAATGGATCGAAAGTGTAAAATCAAAATAGGTTTTATTAGACGGAAAATATGAATATAAGTTTTTTCATATATTCATAGATATTAGGGCCAGAAGGGACTTCACTAGGTCATCAAGTGACCAGCCCTGGGCACCAATCCCCTGCCCTGGGCAGGAAAGAGTGCTGGGGTCAGACAACCCCAGCTAGGTGCTTGTCCAGTTTCCTCTTGAAGACCCCCAAAGTAGGGGAGAACACCACCTTTTTCTTTCTTCACTGTCCCCTTCCACATGGGAGCATCCACATTTTATGCATGTTGTGGGAATTTCAAGTCAAATTTTTACAAAACATGGCTCTTGCAACTATCCCAGAAAGCTCTGGCAAGGCAGCTTAGTTTGGTTTTTCAGCACCTATGTTATTGTGGTCCTGGGTTTTCTTGATCATAAATGGTTACAGGCTACACTCTGCCATAGTACAAGGATCCCCAACACATTATTCATGGGTAACATATTGCCTGTGAGACCCTCTGACATTGCTTGCAGCCACATAAAAAAATTTGAGAACCACTGTCATATAGTATCTTCACTTTGTTATATAAAGAGTAAGGTAGTTAACAGGCGGTAATCTTCAAACTCAATTTTCTTGTCAGATAAGCTGAACTCTAAATGTAGATCTCCAAATAAAATTGCCATCAGTTCCCCTCTTCTCCTACAAATATTTTTACAAGTTCCTTTCTTGTTTATGTCAAATGATGTCAGTTGTACCATTATACCAATCTCATTCTAGTTCTTAATATTAAGGTGTGGCTTTCAAAGATACTCATACTTAGTACATCGTGGAACACTATAAATGGAGTAATGTATCTAAACAAAGGACCAGATCCTATTATATCTAGTAAGACTTTAAGTGAACTTCTTTTCCACCTTGAAAAAAATGCATACGTTTGTAACACACCATCATCTTTGTTTCAAGACTAAGTAAAAAATAAATCAGTAAAGAGGAGAATCTATCCACTTTTGTATTAGCTGTTTTTCAGATACCCAAGCAGGGTAGGATAAGATTTCACTTAGATGCCTAAATCCACTTTGGCGTATAGTAGCTAGCATAGTTTATGAGCCAAAGCAGCATCTTAACCTGGTTTCTTAATATGTAAGAACATCTATTTAAAACTTTCTAGGAAATTCTGACCCTCTTTTTTTGCAAATGACTTCCCTCCGCTGCCTGTTACTGTAATTGTTGACATAGGCACAATGGTAAGTGGACAATAGCAGCACATTGGTTCCGACTGTCATGTTTTAATGAGAGTTCTGACTGAAGAAGGACTGCTGTATTTGCCTTACAGTATTTTAAAGGTATATTATGAGTACACATGCATGTGTATATATTAGCAAAGAGATACAGAATTACAAGAACAGATTTGTAGAACTCTCCAGAATTATGTGCGTGTCAAAGAAAAAAAGGGTGTGTAGTACAAAGAACCTGAGGAAACAAAACATAAATGACAAATAATACTTTAGAAATTAGTACAATACTAAATTTAGGAATGGGGATGCATTTTTAGTGAAACTGGATTTTAAAAAAGGTAGCCATTGGTTAATATTTTTATAGTTCCTAAATGATAGATCTGCTGAAGATATGAAGGGTGTTTTCTTTGCAGAGAAATCTACTTGAATGCCAATTTAATGATTACTACCGGTTTATGGAATTTTGATGTGCATTTGGTACTGATTTACACCAGTGTTTTCAAGGCTGCCAACAAGCAAATCCAGAATGGCAGGGAGCCAAAATTCCAGAACAGACAACTGTCTTTCATTTTATAGCTTATGCATTTTGATCTTAATATGATTTTCCACTAACAAGTTCTGTATCTCCTCCAAAGTGCTAAAATTCATGTGCAGCATGGCAAGTAACATAGCTTGTTTGAGGCAAGTTTAATAGTAAACTCTTGATAAATTATACAAATTACACTATTTACTTAGGAAGAAAACAGTTATGTTAAAAGAACTGATAAAAGATTTATTGCAGACACTTGCATTCTACGTTCACATTCTTAAGCTCAACCATACATGAGACGGCAGTATCTTAGCATAATGTTGTTCCATCTTAGATATAATATTAATAAAGGTGTAAATTAGAAAGAAAAGGTCATTGGAAAAATTCGATGAAGCACAAAATATCTTGGACCTGTTATCTCTTGAGCACAGCATGCATATGACAAAGAAGATGTAAGCAGTATTGAATCCTTTCAAAAAGGCATTGAAAAAGCTGTTGCTGTGGAAAAAAGGAAGGCACTACAAGGACGAGATAATTGGTTTGCTCATTTTTCAGGTGAAATGTAGGAAAAGTGGCATGAACTCTGAAAACAAAGTGCCATAGTTGGGACCAAACCTATAACTTATTATTTCCTTTACTATGAGAAAGGTTTTAAAAGGAGCAAATTAAACCTTCTCTTGAGACAACTCTCAAGCTATGAGGTCATTGGGAAACTGCAGGTGACTGTGGACCTTGTGGAATCAACTAGTGGTTAAATTAATATAAGCCCCACCACTGCATGCTATAACTATGATTAACGGCACAATTAATTTAGACCAGCAACATGTGCAAATTAACTATCATGCCATAACAAGCTCCAACCAGTTATAAAATTATTGCTGGAAAAGGTGTATTAACCTTACAGGTTGTTGTTATTCAGCTTTAAGTTGCATGTGTAACAGTATCTGGCTCTGCAGGTGGGAGGTTGCAGCTGACCAGGCTCCCAGCTACAGGGGTGCCCCATGCACAGCCAGGACTGGGAGTTCTACAACGGAGGGGACTCTCAGCCCCAGCAGCATGGGGCAGCTGCAGACTCTGGATCCCAGCAGGGCACCATGGGATCAGGCTCCCCCTGAATGTGTGGCATGCCAGGAGGCACAATTTTGTGGACCATGCATTAGACCCCATTGTGCCTTTACCTTTCACATGTAGGTCGGGGGGGGAGGGGCTAAGATTTCTTTATATGGTTGTTACATTGACAACATGCACATTATTGAAGCTGTCTACCCTACAGTACAGTTTGTAGCAGCATCTGCCTATGCGGCTGGAAGTGTACAGTGTGGTGTGCTATCCCCTTATAGATTCACCTGGGAGCTATTATAAATATATTGCCCAATCATTTACTATATTGCCATACTGGTTTCATTCAATGTAACAAAACACAGAATTTTCAATTGTACATGCATGACTGATAATGACAGCAATCTAGCATAAAGCGGCTCAGTAGAGGTAATATTTTGAGTGGAATGCTATTAAACATGGTGCACTCGAGAGTCTGTTTAGATTCACAATCAAATCAATGGAGCATTTCTGCTTTTTATTTCTCTGATCTGTTTCAGTTGTACTGTGTCTTCCTAGATTCAGGACTTCAAATCTATTTTTCACATTTTGACTTGTCTACCTATTTCTGTGTATACCACCAACTGTCACTATGCATAAGAGAAATCTTTCATATCTCTGTCAATCAATCTGGCATGCTTACTGATGTGCTCTGTGTATCCAAACTTGTTTCAGACTTTATCAGTTAATTCATTTTCCACATACACTCCTGCTGGTCGCTCAGCTAAACTAGTGCCCTATCTGAATGTCACTAGCTTTTTTGAAGATTTCTGGAGCTAATCTTATTCCAGCAGCAACAGTGATAGTAGCAAAGAAAAATTTCTACAGTCTAAGTACCTAGGCAATACTGTTTTCTTAGCTTTCACTTCATATTTTCTAATGTGAATGATCAAACACGTACACGCTAAATAAAATGTTTATTTTCCCATTGACCATCCATGCCTGAAGATGGCTTCCAGAATATGAATTAAAATGTTCACTCCTCCCTCTTCAGAGCTATTGTGAGTTTGGGGTTTTAAAGTAATATTAATTAAACAGTTGAGCATACAGATAATGCAGTAAGATGTAACATTAAAATCTCCTGAAACTGTTACTGTATATAACTGAACCCCAAAATGAACATATTTCATTATAATAGCAATTGCTTCATGTACCAAAATCAGACTGAACAGGTAGCAGACATTTTAATCTTAACAGGCAAAAGATACGTTTATGTGGATAACTTTTAAACTATAGTAGAAAAAATATATAACATTAATTTTAAAATATTGTTATTTTAGCTATGCAATTACATAGGTTGTTAGCATAACATTTAGTTTTGCTTAGTTTTTATATACATACATTTCCATTGATACACAGTTCATAAATTAATTTTGCCGAGTTAGTTGCAAAAAGTAACTACAGTACAAAGCAAAAGCCAAAACTATTTGGTGTGAAAGTTCATAAATTAACCTTGAAATGTCAATAACAAGACATGCATCTTGTGACAATACAAAATGGAAAAATATACTCTGCCATCCTTAGAAAGAAATCTAAGGATGTAACCCTGAGGTGGTCAATCTAGTGACCCAAAGCATTCTCAGATAATGGCCCATATTCAGATACTAATTTGAAGTGACTTTTTTCCTTTGCTTCCCCATTCCTGGCATAGGCTTTGGCTGATCCTAATTTTTTTTCTTGTAAACATTTGATGTTGCCCACAAACTCTTATAATATATCTCTACTACATGTTGCCACATAGCATAGAGATTCCAAAACTAAGTTGGCTTCTAGAAGCAGTTTAGCCATACCAGTATGGTCTCCATATAGGCTAATTTACTGTGACAAGATGAAGGTAAATTGGTTTGTGTAGAACTTCATTTAAAACTACCTTGAGTGTTTCTCTTTCTGGAATGTAGACATACAACAGTATTTTATTTATAGGTAATTTATGAGTGACTCCATCTGTATGCAGAAAGAATCCACATTTGTGTGATTCTGGGGAAAACCACTGAAAAATCATAACACATGATATATCTGCTGATCCCAAAAGACTGGACACCTTGACAGGACTATGCCAGTCATGTACTTTGCAGGCCATGTATTTGTACAGTTATTTCCTGTATTTCACTTCTATTTAATGTGATGCAAAATAAGTACCGATGACTTTTATATATACATTGAGGGAACTAGATGTCAGTGTAGAACTACTTTGTGTATATTTTGTTTAGTTTGATCCAGTACGCACACACATACACATACACACAGATAAACACAAGAGGCATGTGTACATGTGTGTATGTCTGGGTACACATACATATACAAAATGTGATGTGTATGTGGTACTTGTAACAAGCTAGGCTATGTTCTCTGGCCCAGCTGACATGCTAAGTGAGGCAGCACAGATGACTTTATGGGACCTTTATACTTCTTCAGTCCCAATACTTAATGGGACCAAGTCACCTTCTGACAGAATTCAGAGGAAGTAGACTGCTTTTATTTTACACCTTGTTTCCCATATCCCCAAGGGGATGATCAAGTAGCCACATTCCCAGTCAGATATAGTGGCTTCTTGGGAACATTCATAAGACCAAAGAGAGGGCAACAAAGAAGCTGCTAGATCAACCCTAAATCAAGTGTGATTCCTTTACACAAATGGAGTCTGCAGGTAGCTGGCAGAGTCTCCTTTCTAGTGGCAAAGATCTACAGCTAGGGCTACAGTCAAATCCTAACCCAGAGTATACGTATTAAATGGCACCCTGACCAGTAACCAGCATTTGAAATTAAGATCTTCCACAATAAATCATTAATTACAATATACCGTTACAGAGATCTCTCCTGATAAAACAAAGTAGTCAGTCAAACTCACTATATGATACTTAGGTATATGTACCTGCTTCAGAAACCATGGAAATTGAGAGATGGAATAAGATAGGTAAGGGGAAAACCTTACAGGTCTAGAGTATATTTTTGAAGAACAGGGTAAGTAGTTAGAAAATTGAAAACTAAATTACCTATTACATTTTATATCACAAAAACAGAATGAAAATACGGATGATGTAGCTGACATGCATGTTTTTCTTGCTAAGCAGTAGCAAAGCATACTTTAAGTCAGATGTCCCTTTCATGTTTTATCAGTGATTGATCATCTACACTTGAACTTCTTCCTCTGCAGCAAGTTCATGAGTTGGCCCAGTCAGACATATTTCAATCAGTTCTACATCTGACACTACTGGAGAAATTGCAGGAGTCTGCATGGTAAGTAAAGAAAGAGAAGGAGAAAAACTGGGGGTCATAGCTGGTGCAGGGCATTTAATATTATGGAGGAGAACAGGAGAGCGAGGATAGTTTTTAAATGTCTGCCCTGGTATTATATTTGGCATTCGTGGTGGTACTGTCCTTATGCCAGGCTGAGCTACTGACGTGATCAAGGGAGGTGGGAAAATAAAAGATTTCTTCTCGTTGGGAAAGCTATGAATTTGTAAATTTTCATCTTTCAGTTTTGCAATATCATTAAACACAGAGGCAAAAGGCTGAAATCTGGGCTCCCAACTGAGCAAGTAATCCCAGTCATTACTGCCTTGGAGATCCTCGTCAGAGGCTACAAGGGTCGCAAGTGATCCACATTGGGAGTCCTGATGACCGGAGATGAAGATATATTCTCTTGTAACATCTGTCATTATGTGTTTCTCTTGTATCCCTATTTTTTTAAGCGTTTGAGACACCATTTTCTTATGGGTATAGTTTGTGTCACAGCGTTCTCTGCCACCTTCATCCTTGTCGGCATGGATGCTCTCTGCACTCTGAGTGGCAACCACTACATCAGTTTCTCCAGATTGACAGGACAGTTGGTCAGAATCCGTTGGAATTCCCGAGTCTGGCACACGTGATCCTCGTTCACTTAAGGCTGAGCCAGAACTTGCTCGAAAAGGGTGCTCATTAATCCTTTTGATTTCCTCGTCTTCGGCAGTTACCCCTTCTGCTGAACCATGGCCACTTGAGTCTGAGAGCCTGCAGGGATTACCAATATCCTTCTTTTCTCTGATGCCTACCAAGCTCAACCATTCTGTTATTGAACCCATGGGAAGTATACTTCTCTCAGTTTCCTGTATTTTCTGGCAGTCCTTAGAGAGATTATCTTTGCTGGTCAAATTAAAATCAGCAGCTGATGAAGATGTTTCTTTTTTCATGCAGGACTTCATCATGTCTTTTCGTTTGTATCTCAGAATAAGTGCAATAAGACTAATGGTAAGAAGCAGGAATACCACAAAGGAGACAGTAAGGCTAACAGATAGGCTGTATGCAGATATAACAGAATAGCTCTCAGGAGAGTTGGAAACATTTACTAATACGCTACATACAGTAGACTTAGAGCCAAGTTTTGGGCTGTGTGCTCTTATTAAGAATTCAAGGGTGCCATCTTTCCTTTGGTTATTGCTTTTCTTTCGGTGAAGTGTTCTAGTCAAGTAAATATTTCCATTAGTCTGATTCACAGAAAAGAACTCAGAAAACTTCAGCAGGGAATAATGAATAATTCCATCCAGTCCGCCATCATTATCTGATGCTACCACTTTGCCAACCAATTGACCTGCTTCATTTTTTTCAGGAAGATCAAAAAAATATTGATTTTGGGTAAAAACAGGATCAAACTCATCTGTCCCATCAACATCCACCTGAACTGTTAGGGTAGCTATTGAGTCACCTTTGTCTTTTGCCTGGGCTATGAAACAGTATTTATTTTGACTTTCATAGTCAAGTATTTGTTTTGTATGGATATCTCCTGTCAAAGGATCTATGAAAAACATGTCATGATCTTGAGGAATTCCACGATTGGTCAAACATGAAGATTGGATGGAGTAAGAAAGATGTCCATAGGGACCTGTATCAAGATCCAGTGCATTAACCGTGCACACAGAAGAAAAGGGAGGAAGATTTTCGCTGATAACACAGTTCAGACTTGGAAACAAAAACAGTGGGGCATAATCATTGTCATCCAGGATTTTAAGGAAAAGAACCGAAAAAGCCACATTTTTTACACTGATACCTCCATCAGAGGCTAGAACAGTCAAAGTGAATGTCATAGTATCCTCATAATCCAAGCTTCTAATCAAATCTACAGAGCCAGTTTTTCCATCTAATCGAAAGAGGCCTTTCTCATTTCCAGAGATTATGTTATAAGTGATTTCAGCATTGGTTCCAGCATCTGAGTCATTGGCTGAGACCATAATAATACGACTACCTACTGGGATACTTTCTTTGACATGAATGTGATACTCCAGACTACTAAATATTGGAGGATTATCATTAATATCTAGTACAGTTATCAATACGGTAGCAGTAGATTTCAAAGAAGGTGTTCCATGGTCAAAAGCAAGAATGACCAAACTGTGAGAAGAAGCTGTTTCCCTATCCAGTCTCCTACTCAAAACAAGATTGCCAACCAACTTGTAAGATGTTTCTGATTTACTGACACTTGTTTCCACATGGAATTGATTATCAGCATTGCCACTGATAACAGAATATTCAATGTATGCATTGTCATGCTCCCAATCATAGTCAATGGCTGAAAATGTAAGAAGTGTTTTTCCAACTGTGGCATCTTCACTCACGCTGAGATTATATAGTACCATGGTAAACTGAGGAGCATAGTTATTTACATCCTGTACCTGTATCTCCACTGAAGTAACAGCAGTCAAAGCAGGGTTTCCACTGTCTTTGGCTTCAATAAGAAGCTGAATAACTGAATTTTTGCCTGAGTATGTCACTGGTTGGGTAGTGAATATTGAGCCTGAAAATAAAATAAAATATAATAAGTAAAGCCACAATAATTAAAGTACCTACAGCCAATAGGAGCCTATGTTGTACAGACACATTTGAAGAGCCAATCAGATGTGTGTGTGTTACATGAGAAGAAATTAAATTTCTTAAAATTGCAAGGTCAAGCATTCTATCATTATAGTGCCATCTCTCTGAGGCTAGGGATTCACTAGACAAGGACTCTGTGCTGGGGCTGAACAAAGTCCCAGCATACTCAGGCAAAGGGTGACATGTGCTCTGGAAATGCAACAATGAGATGCCTCTACTATGAGGAATCTGAGATGATACTTGCTAGTGCTCTTAGCTCCAAGCATTTCTTTCTCATGACCCTACTCTTCAGCCTGCCTCTGTGATCAGAGTGAGAGGATATTTGTCTTGAGCAAGCAGCCAGTTCCTGGAACTGCGGAGACTAATGATGTCATTACGAGTTCACTGAGGTTCTCTACAACAGCTAGCCTTGCAAGCAGCAGGCAACATTAATGGGGTCTCAGTCTGTTCCCTGCATCTTAGGACACTTCTCTAGTAAGCAGTTCTTCTTGGTGAACTGTGTATTCTGTTCACTGACAGTACTGTGAGATTCTTTACCTAGTTTATTTGGGTGCACTGTGCATCTGTCTATTTTAATTTTGAATTTAATTCCACCTGAAGTCCTTGGATGACTTAGGTTTTCATTTTGTGTTTTCACATCACTTGTGTCTATTGTGAGTGACATTGCTTCAATGTTTTAATTGGGGGTGCACTTTCTTCATTGTTTTCAACCTGCAGAATTTTTGTCTCATGTCTAGCTGCTTTGTGTGCTTGGCAGTTTTGACCTGGAGGTTTTAGTTCGCATCTCTTTTTTCATTTTATTTATCTCAGTTTTATCTTCATTTTATTTTGCTTTGTTTGCATCTTGGTGCTTGTAATTTATTTTACTCATATTTCCCATTGAATTCAGTCTCTTGCCTGTCAACCTGCTAAGTGTATGCAAAAAGGGAACTGACTCCTAGAAAAATGTTTTCCTTGAAGAACTAAAGAAGAAAATTCAGTTCATGCAATGCATGACTCAAAGCCCCATTGCTCCAAGTAGGAAGAAGCCCATGCATTGCTACAGATAACCTGCTCTCTAATACCTATGAAGCTCTTCAGGGACTAAGCAGAATCTAAGTTAATCACATTCACTGACTCACAACTGAGCAAGTTGCTTACTCACTAAGGACCATTAAGTCCAGTGGGAGACAAATGACTCAATAAACTGGTCATAAAAAGGCATGCAAAAGGCCTCACCTACCCAACTTCATGTATAGCCCCTCAAAGGCTAAGAAATAAAACCACTCGTATTCAATGGCTCACAACTGAGCAAACTGCCTACCTACTAAGGACCCTAAAAGGTCAATAGGAGTTCAAAGGCCTTGCCTTCCCCTCCTCAAAAAACCCTCCAGAAATCATGACAGGAATCAATGAGACAACTGAAAAGCGTAAAATATTTAATGTTCTCGGACAGGAACAGAGAGCAGCAGCAGCTACCTTGGTGGAAGCAAAGTGCAACGTGCACTTTGGAAAAGCAGTACATGGAAGGCTCTGAAAGTCAACTCCTAGTCTGAAGACATCTGCACATGTGTTGGCAGGCAATTAATCATCACATGTGCCAACAATGTAAGCACATACTCCATCCCTAATTTCCCTAGGTTCCCTAAAGCCAGGAACCATACTGCTTATTGGGAGGCATTCAAGCTATGGGGATCACTTACAGGGTCCAAGACTGTGCTGGATACACTCCATGAAAAAAACCTCACCTCTGTCCCCACACACATTGTGGACAGCACCAAAGGCCACTATTATGTGCAGTGTTTCCACTGCTGGCATGCAGACGATTTGGGAGGCAGTGTTCTATTTATTCCCTTTGGTCTCTCAAATGTACATTCAGTCACTATTCTGAAAATACTGACAGTATATGTGAATGTTATGTATGCCTCCACATTGTCTGGGTTTGACTTTTTCAGCCACAAAAGGACAAAGTAGGTAGGATACTTCAGATATTAGGTGAGAATTTGCACCCTGCTGATGACTATGCCATTGGGAAAGAATAACTTTGTAGATTGTTCAAGCAAGAAAATGCCAAAACCCCCAAATCCCATAGCATCATGCACATTGCAGGTGCTATCAAAATCTGTGCACAAGAATCTTCTTGTGATCCACCAGATCATGCAGCACCAACAAGTGGTACCCCTTATGGTAGAGAAGATTTTACTTGCTGCTAAGTCAGCGCTATGGTTTCTTCTAGCATCTAGGGGTGGTAAATATCTCATAGGAACCCCATCCTCTGAAAAGCACTGGCATATACCTGGTGCCAAAAACCTATAAGTAATTTTTTCAGTGTGGCACTGCCTCCACAAATATCACCTTGACAGTTAACCTGTTTTCAACAAGTTAGTCGCAGGGTGCATCTACACAAGACGTTTACTGGGGAACTGCCTTATTAACTGCCCAGTAAACATCTCAGTGTCTACGTGTGCACTCCTATTAGGGCATATGAAACTAGTAAACTCTAGAGCAGGCAAGTACTTGTAAATACAAGTACTCACCTGCTCCAGATTTTTTTTCATGCGCAGCAGCACATGTAAATACACTGCTCAGCTGCCTAGGGCATAAGGGTGCTCCAGTGCAGGGGCTGCCTGCCAGCTTGATCCATGCTGAAGCACCCTTGTGCCCCAGCCAGTGCCTTTGCAGCATGTTGATCCTAGTCAGAGCAGTCTTGGGCTGCTCTGACTGGGCTCAGTGCGCTGTGCACAAATAAGCTCTGGAGCAATGTATTCCAGAATTTATTTGCAGTTTCTTCTGACAATCCTGACCCTCCCCATCCTTCTATCAGTCCAATTACCCTCTTTTCACCCAGTTCTAGACTCAGCTCCTCAGGTTTCTCACTTCAGCATAAGTCTCCTTACCAAACAACATCTAGTGTCACTCCTCTAGATTCCAGACTCCAGTCCATGTCCTTCCCCTCTCCCATAATGTCCTTCCCAGCCAGAGCCAGCTGTTTTCTTTTCTGAATCCTCATTAAACTTAAGAGACTGTCCTTAGATCCTTATTCCATTTTCTTTGCCCAATTACTTCTAGTTCTTGCTTCACACTTTAACAACAGGAAAATATGTTTTATATGTAATCAAATATATACTTAAATATATAATAGTTTATGTAAAATATACTGTGTATTATATATTCCTGTTGTTGTTACACATAAATAGAGAGAGAGGGAAAGTGGTAAATGAAGAATGTATTCATTTATTTAGTAGATGTATAGCTTACCCAGCCTGAGAGGCTCACAGTGGCAGATAAATGGTGAACTTCCTTGCACGAAAACACAATAGAATTATGTGAGGCACTTGTACATAGATATTTTTATGTACTGCCATTATCCAAACAACTAGCACTCAAAAAAAATGCTCATGAATAGTAATAATTTATATGAATGTTCTCAAACTGAATAATAACTGTGCTCTGTTTTCTAATCTGATAATTTCTAATGGGCATATTAATAATTCCTTAAAATATTGGCAACAATTATCTATATGTTAAGATATGTACAACAAATTTTAGGTCAGAACTGATTAGAAGAATTAGATGGTGGTTGCTGAAAAAAATGATGTGTGTCACAAAAGTCTTACATTATGGCTGCCTCTACACAAGATGCTGATTACACTGTCATTACTGCACAGTCATTTAGTACTTGTATAGACAGTCAGCGTCTCATACAGACATGGCTCCTAAAGCCTAATTTTCAATTCAACTTCAGATTACTGCATTACACAAGTCATAACATAATTATTCAATACATAAGACTTAAGCAAACCAACTACATGAGTCTTATTATAGTAGCAGCAAGTATAACCTGTTATCAAATACACATAAACATTATTTTAACTGAAACAAAATGAAACCTAACACAAGTTACAGTAGATTTCCAGTTAAATCACAATAAAGAATAGTTTCTATAGGATGTTGTAACTCTCTGCTTTGCACTTTGCTGCTGTAGCAGAGTAGAGAGAGTGGGAGGAGGAAAATCTACATTCTTTCCCTTCCCCTTAGTATATGGAAGTCAAGTGTGGACTCTGAGGAACAACTGTGGGAACCTGAAACAAAAAGTGTTACGAACCAAGATGCCATCAGGTTTTCAGCTCTCATGAACATTGTGAAAGTCACTGTTGCGCTGTGACTCATGCATAACTGATACAGGATGAAAGTTACCAAAGACATCTAAAATTCAGTGACCAGAAAAAATTTATACAATATGTCCTCATTTCCTAACAAACCATATAACAGACTCACCATTTTTGTAATCAATTGAAAATCCCTCATCAGAAGACAGAATTTTGTAGCAAATAATTCCATTGTGCTCTGAATCTCTATCTATAGCAGAGATCATCAAAACAGTGGTATTTGCAGGTGTGAGTTCAGGTACTGTTACCTGGAATGTAAACAGCAGTATGAGTTACATATAAAATCTTGTAAATAGCAAGGTACCTTTTTAAAAGTTTGATTATTGAAAACTAATACAGTTCTCAGCTTTGGGAAAGGTTTCACCTGATTTCTTTCACCTGAGAAGAAAATGTAGAAACTGACACATTATAAATAATGCAAGAAATGCACCCAAGGTAAAGAATGAACTTGGTGTTTAATAGATCCATTCAGTAGAGATTTCATTTCTGAGTGAAATAATGTATTGAGTCAGATATACATTTACTGAAATAAGGTAATGTATATTGTAGCTAAAACTAACACTTCTCCTTTCTTTCAGTTGCAACATATTTTCAGTTCAGGACTAGAATTTGGAGGCCTGTTCTGAAGTCTCTGTTTACCTTTGAAGATTCTTATATACTCTAAAAATCCAAGTGTCATTATGAATGTTATAATTTAATTTAAATTATAATGTTATAATTTAAGTTTTATGCCTCTTTCTTTTTTCCAGAATCTAGGAAATCAGGAAACAAATTTCTTTTTTAAAGAGCTTTCAGTATGTGAAGCCCAGATGTGTTATTTTTGTGATCAAAATTTTCTGGCCCCTTTTAAATCAGATTTCAGACATGAATATGATACAACAGTTACCTATGTCATGACTCCAAAAGATAAGCATCTACTTTGCATTATTAGTACATGAGTTGCATTTGCATTAAGTTAAATGCATATTTAGGATAAATATGAAAATATGTGAGAGCACAATAAAATTTCTGTGCTGTGAATAGGGAATTAGATATGCCTTTCTACTTTAGGTAAAAGTGAGCTAAGAAAATGTTTGGACCAGAAACTCAGCTGGTTTATATTATCAGAGCCAATGAAGCAAGGCTGATTTACATTGGTTAATAATCTTGCCTGTAATGCCTATACCAATCTGCACAAATATTCTTAGTACTAGTACATAACATTTGCCTATACCATTTTCCAAAACCAGAAAACACGAGAGATAGGGAAGGCTTAAAGGCCAGATCCAAAACAAACACCTAAGCATATAAAATGTAGGCACCTAAATTCATGTGAATGATCCACAAAAGCCCCGCCTAATCACTTACAATATGAGCCCGAGTAAACTAATTCTGGCATCACCATCTCCACATGCATTTAAGCACAGTAATTTACTGCACTGCCAGATACCACTAATGGGACTATCCAGCAGCACACTAAATTAGTCTACTGCATCCTAATTGCTGTGCACATGTAGATGGTGATGCTCTACTGCATAGCAAATTAGTCTGCTGCACAGTAAAACATCTCATGTAGATGCACTCTTAGCTGCCTAAGCTTTGGCCAATAAAGTTATCATATTTTCTTGCACAAAATACATTGCAGAATAAGATACAAATATTGTTTTTTTTAAAGGCATAATGAACCCTCTCCTACCCTCACCAATTTTTCCTTGTAGTAAGTGACTGAGTAGCAGCAGCTAGGGAACTAGGCTTGCTCACTGTTCTGCTCCCTGTGGATTGCAGACTTAACTTTTGCTGCTAAGCATCAGAAACCACTCTTACCATATTTCTCACATATAATGAGCTCTCCAATTTCAAGCAGCTGTATTTTTTGAGGAAAAGTGCAGGATGTACATGAGAAACTACGACATTTAGGCAACTAAATTTCTAATATTGCAAATGCCCAGAGGCACTTCCATCTTGGCTGAACTGAGTATCTTCACGCCCACTTTCTATTAAGAACCTGTCTGAGGTTTTACACTAAGCACAGCAACCATTGACAAATTACTTAAACATCATAGTGGTGGACCTTTATGTAGTAACCCAGTAATTAAAGTATTCACCCAAGTGGGAGACCCAGATTATAAGTCCTCATCTAACCTATATTTCTCCACTCCCAAAAGAGTGCCCTATCTACCAGGCTACAGGCAAAGGTAGGAGTATCCTGCACAGCTCCTATTGGAGACGAGCAATTGTAAAGCCAAGAATGCAAGATTCATGGGGCCAGAGAGACAGCGAGCAAGTGAGCAAGAGCAAGCATGACAGCAGCCCAGTGAAGTATGCACTCCGCAGAGGAGGAAAAGTCCAGAGTTCCTGTCCCTGCTCCTCATGCTATGCTTTTTATCCACTGGATGTTTAATGTAAAATTCATAAGAAGTTTTAGCAAGCATGAATCAGAGCCCAAGTTTCCCGTTATACAAGGCAGGGGTCTCATCACTGGGCTAGTTATACTCAATCTAACATGCTCACTCTCTCTACCTCACTCTTTCTGTGGTCCTGTGAATCTGACATTCTTGGCTACACAGTGACACAACTTCAATAGGAGAGGACTAGACTGCCTGTCCATCTTATGTCAGCTCCTTCCCTACATGAGCTTAAATTCTGGCACACTGGAGAGGGACTAGAAGAACCAAGTTCTCCCTAGATAAGTACTCTAATCACTAGATTATTATGAAAAAGGTGGCTGGTGGCAGCATCTCTTTTTTGTGTTGTAAGAGTGATCTAGTCTGTCCTACTTAAAGGGATGACTTATGTGCTTAAGTCCGTAAAATGATTCTAAATTGTGAATCCCTATGCCATGTACGTGCTGCTACAGAAAAGTGGTAGAAGGGAGCTGGTATTTCAGCCACGTTCCTCTGACACTTCTTAATGGTTGGCTCAGGCATTCTGTACTCAGAGAACTGGCTTTTGTGAACTCTATTCTTAGGCACCTAACTTTCCCCATATATTGTATATGGTACTGTAAAAGGATAGGGAAGCTTTACTTGTGTTTGTGAATCTAGGAAATGGGCACCTAAAAGTTAGACATAGTCTCATTCAGCTTTGCCATGCTTGTGTGCATCTACACAAGGCATCTTAATGTGCAGCAGACTGCTGTACTGCACATTAGTGTGTCATGGTAAAAATTATGCTTGTGTGTTAATGCACAGTAGAATTAGTCTACTGTGCATTAAGCATCACAAAAAGTTTGCCTTTGCTACTGAGCATTAGCACAGCTACTGTGTCTTTATCTAGTACCTCATATTAGAGGTACTCAACTTAATGTGCAGTAGCAAAGGCACACTGATGAATGTGTAGACACACCCCTTAAGTCTCATATCTAGGCCTAGGGAACTAAGGCCCCTGGCAGAGGTTACACTTGAGATGTGATTCACCAGTTAATTGTGGTTTAAATTGCAACCTGGTCACATGTTCAGGCAATTAATGATGCAATAAAACAGGAAATAAGCCACAATATTATTCCACAAAATATGCATAATACCATATTTACTTGAATATGAGGTTTATCTCCCTCCCAATCAGCAAGAAGAAAAAAAGCCCCTCATTCTATATTCACATACCAGCAACCCTGCCCCTCTGGCCCTCCCATTAACTATACTGGCTATCATTTAACTGCTGTCAGAAGCAGCATGGGCTCAGTCATGGAAACCTACAATGAAGTTGATTGAATGCTGCCCATGCTGAGCATGCCCATAAAACACATGGCCTATACTGGGCAAACACACTGCGTTTTTGTTTTTTTTTGCACCGGTCCTGGAAGCACTAATACCAGGTCAATGCATGGAGTGGATGGAACACGCTCCGGTTCCACCACCCAACACCAAAAAGAATCTGCTCAATATAGACCTCCTGTGGAGGACATATCAGAGGGCCAAAAGCCCCAGCTACGTGGTCACGCTGCTTCCCCTGCCAGGCAAACACACTGCTAGGAACCTACCACAAAAATAGATTAGTGAAGCCATCTGAATAAGACATAATGCCCATTGTACCCAGTCCCCCTCAGTGCTCTTTTTCAAGTCATGGTGAGCCATTACATCAAATATATTTTGATTTCCTCTTCATTCCCGCAGCTGAACGTGCCTTTCTTTCCCATTTCCAGTGATGCATGTTTCTTCACAAGCCTTAAATTGTTTGGTAAATATCACCAAGCTTCTACATTGCTGAGAGGCTCTGTTCCTCTCTCTCTTAGCCTGTCATATGAGATTAATGTGGCCACTATTTTCTTGCTGTAGCAGCAGGAGGGAGATTAATTCAAGACAACATTCCAATAATTAGATTCTACATCCAGAAAATTGTAACAAATTTATACATTTTCCATATACAGAATCTAATTACTCGAGGATAACCTTATATTCAAGGTTGTAAATACAATAATTTTGTGGCTGGTTTCCATTGTGCCTTACGTTGAACAATGGAAACCAGCCAAAAAACACATCAGGGGTCTCAATTGGTCCAGGTGCAGTCTCCACTGGTCAGCAATTGGCTGATTGCTGGCTGGATCCACAACAGCACTGGAGCCAGTCCTGCCTGGTGCAGTCCGAATCAGTCAGCAATCAGCTGATCATTGGTTGGCTGGGACCACCCTGAAGCCACCTGGAGATTCAGTGATGTCCTGGTCCACCTAACAATCAGCAGATTGTCAGGCACCAAGTTCGGGTCCAAGGATGATGACCCCCTTGCACTAACAAGTAGAATACGTTTTGGATCTGATCCATGATCCCAAAATTGCAAAGACACTTTTTTCTATTCAAATCCAGTATAAAATAGCATCAACTGGATAGTATTGTCATCTGGTGCTGTGCGGCAGCCCACGGTGGCTGAGTGTCATGGTCTCAAAAAAGTGCCTTGTGCATTGCTACTTATATCATAAAAGCAGTTAACTCTAACTGGCACCTCTATAGAAATATAGTTTTGTCAACACTGAGCTTAAGGAATGAATGAGTACAAAAACTGAACATACTCTTAGTGCTACAAAAAGGACCAGTAAATCAGAGTTGAAATACATGAGAAAGAGAGCATGAAGAAACTTGCACTGCTACTAATGATGCAGCACTGACAGACAGAAATTCCTTCTTCTGGGTATTCAAATGCATCTTTCAAGAGCACAAAAAGGACGTTTCAAGGGTGATATGTGTGTGTGTGCATGTATATATATGACCATTTAGTGACATATTTAAATTCTACAGATTTGCCAGATTCTTACCTGGTATGAGTCCTGAGTAAACATTGGTGGATTATCATTGACATCCAAAATATGAATAGTGAGCTGTGCTTCTGTTTCATATATGGAATCTGAAACTCTGATCCACAACTCATACTGAGCAGCTTCTTCAAAATCCAATGGCTCCACAAGTGTGATTACTCCAGTGTACTGATTGATAGCAAATTTAATTGCAGGATTAGCATTGTCACTAAAACTATAGAGAAGAGCTGGGCTTAAATCCATATCATTTGCTAATACCTGAGTAACAGAGAAACCAAGTGGGGCATCTGAAACAACAATGTTCAAAATAGTGATCAGTTATTTAAAAAGCATAGGGTAGATAGATATTGCATAAGCTTGAGAGTGTGCAGAGGAGAGCCATGCTCATGATCAGAGGTCAGGAAAACAGACCTTATGATGAGAGGCTGAGAGCCATGGGGCTATTCAGCCTGGAAGAGCACAGGCTCAGGGGTGATCTGGTGGCCGCCTATAAGTTTATCAGGCGCTCGTCAGGATCTGGGGGAACATCTGTTCACCAGAGCCCCCCAAGGGTTGACAAGATCGAATGGTCACAAACTCCACTGTGACCGATTCAGGCTGGACTTAAGAAAGAACTTCTTCACTGTCCCAGCCCCCAAGTTTTGAACCACCTCCAGTTGCTTGAACCAACCACTCTGAACACCTTCAAGACACATTTGGATGCTTATCTTGCTGGGATCCTATGATCCCTCCTGACTTCCTGCCCCTGGGGCAGGGGGCTGGACTCAATGATCCTCCGGGGTCCCTTCCAGCCCAAATGTCTATGAAATCTATGAAATATTTAATCTATTTTCAATCTTCATATGTAAATTTTAGCACAGGTTAGTTGTATATCCTAGAATAAATGCAAGATCCAGGCATAGAAGGTGCAATAACCCTGGTTCAGTCTTTAGAAATCTCTGTCAATTTGCAGTTTACTATAGACTGCCACATAAAATACAGTTATGCAGGAAGGGATCCAGGAGGTGTGGTGGCACAGGGTGCATTTACATGTACCATTGCTATTGCACATTAAGTTTAGTACCTCTAATATGAGATACTCACTATATGCTCAGTAGCCAACACTACTGCGCAGGAGCAAAGGCTTATGGCCTTTTTGTGATGCTTAGTGCACAGTAGATTAATTCTACTGCACATTAGTGCATTAGCACAGCTTTTGTCATGGTGCACTAATGCACAGTAGATTTACTCTACTGCATACCAAGCATCTCATGTAGATGCACTTACTGTCCCATCTCCCTTTGGCTATGTTGCCTTACAGAGTTCCTCATGTGGCATGAATGCTATGAACTTACCTTCTGACCAGGGCCAGCTCCAGCTGCAGTCCCAGCTTTCACACAGAGTCCAGAGCCTGTAAGATGCTACTGCCACCTGTCCCCTCTTTTCCCTTGCTGCTGAATTCAGCAAAGTGGGGGGCATGAAGGAAACAGTACTCACTGGGCTCCAGCCACAGCCTGTTCTGATCAGCTGGTGAGTTCATAAATGTCACAACATGTATGCAGCTTTGGAAGGAGCTGCACTGACATGCTGGTGAACTGAGAGCACATTGTACATGCACTGCACAGCCAAAGACACTGTGGCTGCATGATACAGGATCTGCCCATGCAGCTATGATACCCTGTCAAGCAGTGCTCTGGATGCTGAGTGTCCCTGAAAATAAGGGACTTTACTAAAATGGTCAAACACAGATTTAGTGCTGAATATCAGGCAAATACAGTTGAAAATTCGGACCTAAGTAATTCAGAAATACTAAAATTCCAATGTTTTCATCTTAAGAGTGAATGTTTCTATTACAAATGAGAGAGGAATGTAAAAAATGTCTTAGGAACGTGACAGTGGAATCCAGGAATTATAAAAGAAGATTGTTTTTCTCAATATCTTAAGGTTAGTTTTGTCATGGCTGAGGTTTTTCCAGTGTTATCATTTTGTTACAAAAACCATGAAAGGCAGTCATTCAGTTTAATGTTCCCTAACAGCAATAATACTCTTGCCATACCACCATACTTACTTTCAGAGACCTGTACTTTGCCTGGTACCTGGATAACTGGGGCATTGTCATTAACATCCACCACCTGTATTGTTACTATACATGTAGCAGAAAGTCTGGGGTTTCCTTTGTCAGTGGCTTGTACAACCAACCTAGTATTGAAAGGAAGCCACAGTTGTCATTGTCAGCCAGCAATCACAGACTTGGTCAACAATATTATCAAATGTGCAAAGAAAAATGAAAAATATGAGGACAATACTTAATACTTTCCTTTCTTCTTGGAAGTGTGTTTCCAAAATTGCATTTTAATTTCCAGCATACAAATGAATAACTGGAATTTTTTGGTTTTGGATAGCTTATAAGGACATAGTCCAAGAGGTTCTAGGTGGCAAAGACATACTGGGCTCATATCGAAACCAAGTAACAACTTCCTTAAGAATCTTTGTTTAACTATTGACATTACTTCTAATTGATACTAAGAGCTCACAGTAAACTGTGGCCTTCTCAGAGCTCACTGACTTTAACGGAGCCAAATTTTATCATCAGTGTACTGTCCCATGCAGATGCTTACTACACAAGGAAATGCCTTGAATTTTATTAAAATTACTTTGAATTCCATTTATGTAGATAGATAATAGTGATCCATTCAAGAAAAAAAAATCATACAAAGATTTCGTTTCTTAGAACTAGTTTCTACATCATCAAGAACATATTGCTTATGAGGACTGTGTGAAACAGCACCGTTTTGTTTCAACTGCCATTTCGCTGTTTCATTGGGACAGTGTTTAGTTTTGAGTATTGTTTTGTTTCAAAAGCACTGTTCTGTTTCATTTCATTGAAACTGTTTAGCTGTTTTGATGTTTCACCTATAGGCTATAATGGGGAAGCACAAAACTGCCTATACTTTTGTCATTTTTTGGCAGATCTGGATGAAAATAGCAGGGATGGTAGCCCCTTCTGAAGGAATGAAACCTGCCGTGTTTCAAGGAGATAGGTGCAGGGGTTTCTGGGACACTGCGCCTCAAAATCTTGATGGCAAAACTCATGTCACGTGCATGTGAAGGCATAGTGGGATGAAAACTGCAGGCATTGTAGCCCCTGATGAGGCCATGAAGCCTGCCAGCTGTCAAGGAAATAGGTGTAGGGGTTTCTGGAAAACTGCACCTCAAACTGCTAACAAGCAAAACTCATGACATGTGTGACTGTGTGTGTGTGTGTGTGTGTGTGTGTGTGTGAAGGCATGCCCTCACTGGTGCTGGGGCCTCTAGACAACACGGCAGTGTGCCCCAATGAGGTCTCCTTCTCCCCTACAGCCTCAGCCTGGTCCACTACTTTAAATGAGAACAGTAATAACTTAGTAAGCAGCACAGTAGCACCAGCAGCATCTCAGGCAGCCAAACTGTGACAGAGCCTTGCTTTCCTTTCCTGCAGAAGGTTCTTCTCCAGTGTGTGTGTTAAGGCACGCCCTCACCATGTCCCTCCCCCTTTTTACCCCTCCCTCTCCTTACTTTCTGTTTCTCTGCAGGCAAGCCTGGCTTCAGCTTCAAAACTTGAAACGTTTTGAAAGTTTCAAAACATTTTGACTGCCCTTGTTTCATTTTGCAGCTGTTTCAAAGCCCTTTGTTTCATTTCGATTTTGCTGTTTCAAGCTCAAAACAAGTCAAAACAACATCGAAACAAAACAGCCGGTGAAATTTCACATGGCCCTATTGCTTATCATAAGCAATCCAAACCCTGCAGAAGTAGAATTCAGTATTAGATCAAATTTACCTCTGTGGAATGTAGCCAACCTAAGGTAGTTTAGTATCTGCTCTAAAAAATTTTTTAAAAGAGTTGATCAAAAAGTTAATCTAATTAAATGTATAAACATTTTGGAACTAGGAAACATTGAATGTTTATAAAACATAAACATTTTTGTGATATACGGTGTTGTCAGTCTTTCTTGCAGATCATTCAAAAAGTGAATTGTTTCTTCTTCTGAGTCACAGTGTTGACTGAAGTGACAACTAAATGGTGACTTTCTTAATATCTATATTACAATATGGAACACCAGTGCTGTAATTTAAGCTGTAGATTCTTGAATCACGCAAACTGTGCTTTGGGTGCTCCTGCGGTTTATGACATCAACAGAATACATAACTTGTTTCACAGGCTTGTATTTAACTGGTGACCATGTATAATTCTGTATAGAAAGCATATTTTGTCTAGAATGAATATCAGCAAGGTACATATGGAAATATTTTACTAAAATAATCACTTTCTAAGGTTTCAGTGAAAAAAAATCTCATAAAAACATCTCAGCCAAGACATTAAAATGAAGTTTCTGTCAGCACTTGTATTATAACTCCCTATTCTGGGGGACTTAGAACTTCTGGGGAAGAAAATATTTGATTTAGCTAAAATAAGCGACTGTTTCCAAATTTTGAAAAAAAAGCAATGATGCCATTTTGAAATTAGAGAAAACATTTTTTAAAACATCTTTTGCTGCTCTTCTAAGTTCTTTCAGTAAAAGAACAATCCATAGTTTATTAAGGGAGAGCATATAAAAACTTCAATTATAACAAAATTTCATTAAAGATGAACTTATTAAATGGTTCAAACTTAAATTTAATAAAAGAAAACTCAGTGTTCAAGATATATGGATATATCATTCTGTTTAGTTATTTAATGCTTCATTAACAGTGAATTGTGTTTCTTCAGAATATTTATTCCAATACTCTTTTAGAATAGTATTTGAGGGAACAAAGCATATTTAGTTGTCATAGATACACTAAAAATCACAGATGCTTTTGACTTAGGAGAAAAATAAAAATAAACTTCAAATGAAATTTTCTAGACTCCAAACAATAAGTTCACATAAAATACTCCCCATAGGTGTCTATTACTAAATTACACTGACATTTAAAAGCAATCATATTGTGTTGGTCTATATGATTTTCCAAAAACTATTATGGCTCTTAAGAATGACGACTGGATGATGAAAAGTCTGAATCTCCAAAGGAAAGGAAAACTTGCAAGTGACTTAGGCTTAGTTTAAGTGTCTTAGTCACAGTCATATGGAAAAAATCATAATTCTAATGATACAGTATACAGGAATCTAGGTACTTTTCTTTTTAAGACTGTAGTATATAAACTAGATCAGTATGCTAATCATTCAATACGTCTTTACCTTCTCTTCATATAATTATTTGTTTGCTTTGACTTCTAATCATGGTTTAATTTGTAAAAAAATAAAAAGGCATGTTAAGTGGCAAACTTCAGGAGAAATATCAGAAAACTAACAAAGAACAGCTGATAGATGACAATGCTTGTACCCTCCACATGAATTCTAGTTAGTATATGGATAACAGTCCTAGCAAAATTAAAAATAAAATCAACCTTAAGTATCGCATAGAAGATGATTCTGTTTCTAAAGTCAGCAGCACGCTGTGTGTTTATATTGACTTGACTTGCTTTATGCAGAGAACCAGCTGTGGAATTCATACAAATTAAGCTGAAATCAGGGAAATGTCCTTTTTTCTGAAAAAGGATCACCCCTCCACTCTATGCTCAAATAACATTTCTACCGAAGTGAGAATTTTCCTGAGAGGACAACGCAACTGGATTTCAAGACATTTCCATTCAAGTGTTAAACCATGGAGGAAAAGGACAATAACATGGCAATCTTTTCAGCTCCCAATACTTCAGAAAGCAAAACAAGGCACTTCCTTTAGTGGATGATACAGCTATTCAAAATAAGATCGTGTCTGATATCTGTACTGCGCTTGCCCTTACTAGGATCCAAAAACTCCAATAGTCAATGGCTCCCTGTTGACTGGGGAAAATGTAAGTGGTGATATTCTTCTTTACATTCAATCCACTCATGGTGTCAGAGTGGTCATTTTCTGAAGACAGGCATAATATAATACTACTTTACCTTTCTTGCATGCTTCGATAAGCAGTTGGGGTTCATTCTAGTGAATGACTTGTTCACATTTTCAAGGGTCTACCCTCATCCTTATTACCTAGAAATTTGTGCTGTCTTGCAGAAATAAAAGACTCTGTAAAGCAAGAGGTAGCTAAGAGAAGTTCAGGAATGCCGCATCATCTCAGGACAATGAAATTCAAGCTCTACTTCCAACTTAAAATTATATCACTTAACTCTGAACTCATATCCATAATTTAAAATTCTCTTTTATGTCAAAAATGGTTCTATTTCTTTTCCTATAGGTGAACAAAGAAAGGAGTAAATCTGTTTCAACTGTCGTGGTAGAGTTCCCTCCTCTCCACATGTGGGCACTTGTCATCATGCATAAGGTGCCTGAGAAGATCAGCTACAGTGCTCATCTCTGTGTGTGTTGTAACTGATTTAAGAAAACGATGCTTTTTCTTCAAAAAGGGAACAGTGTCAGAGACTCTACAAAATCAATAATAGACTTTGCTGTCACTATTCATTTTACATGGCAGGCCTTCAGCTATTAAATGATGGGTATGAAACTATAAAAATAGACAGCACAAACATTATCAACTTAAGGTAAATAAAGTGAGGATCAATATGTATTTTATAAAGATGCTGTACCACAAACCTATATGATGAAATGTCTTCATGATTCAGGATTGCATTTGCTGCTAAAATCCCTTGTGCTGAATCAATAAGAAACAGTTTATTTTCATTACCAGATAAAACTGAATATTCAATTTCTCCATTTAGCCCACTGTCAAGGTCAGTTGCAAAAATCTGTTTGGAAATAAAATCCATAATTAGAGATAGCCAACTTCACCTTCTCAAAGAAGAACATTGTATAAGAAATACCCCACCCCCTCAGTTAGTTTCATTTTGGGTACACAAACTAAAAGGAAGTGTCAAATAGTTTACGACCAAAATTTTGTATGCAATTGCCATGGAAGTTACAATAGTCAACTTATTCACAGTCAACCTGTAGGTTGCAATAATCAACCTATTCACAGTCAACCTGTGAACAGAACTGTTTTTGCAAAATAACAAGATTCCACCATCTTGGGTTGGAGCATTCTGCTGAAGATTTCAAAATTCCAAGAAGTAAAGCATTAGGTGACTGAACTAACATATTCTTGTATAATAATTATTTTAATGTTGCTTATGTTATCCCCACTTGTACTTCTTATTGTTGAACTGGAGATATAATGTATATAATCCAGATTAGACCAGAAGTATGCTTCTTTTAATTAGAGGAATATAGGAAGTTTTATCCTCTCAAAAGATTCCCAAGTGTTGCACTGGACTGATTATCTAATGATTTTTTCCCAGTGGCAGACATATATTCCTTTAAATACTATGTCCATTCATTTGCCTAATGGTTTTGCCCTCAGGACAGTTGTTGCTGTCTATTTACTTATCTTTATGGTCTGACTTGCAATGGAAAGGCATTCACTGAGAAAAACATATTCCTTTCTAGCCCAAACCATGCCCCTCTTTAGCTCCGATATAAGCAGGTAGGGAAATATTTTTGGAGACTGGACCCATTCAGAGTAAGAACTGTTTGTACACTTACATTAACATAAGTTAGCTGTTCTTTCACAGTAGGTTTTAGACCAGCAGTGGGCAATTATTTTGGGCAGAGGGCTGCTTACTGAGTTTTGGCAAGCCATTGAGGGCTGCATGACAGGCAGCCAGGGGCAGATAAATAATACTTTTCTAAATTTTTTAGGAGCCCCGCAGGCCAGATAAAATGGCCTGGTAGTTCGCATCTGGCACACGGACAACATTTTGCCCACCCCTGTTTTAGACTGAATGCTTAGATTTGACTTCCATTTTACTTCCATTCTGGTTAGCTGAATGACTTCATTTTAAAGATGTGGCCCCTTACTGTATGTATAGATACTGTGTGTGTGTATACATATACACATACACATACAGTGAACATGTCTACATGTGTGCTTTAATGTGCAGTAGCTTATTTTACTGTGCATTAAAGCACTGTGTAAAAAAACCATGAAAATCTGCTAATAAGCAGTAAAATAAGCTACTGAACATTAAACATCACTAAAAAAGTGTGTGCTTTCACTACTGTGCATTAAACCAGCCTAAAACATATTTATTTAGTACCTCAGGGCACCTATACATACAGAGAGTGCACAGACTGCTCCAAAGTGCTGGATTTCAGTGTGTCAGAGAAGACTCAGTTGAGTCTCCTGAAGCGTGGTAATTACCACACTCCAGCAGCCTCCAGCATCTCATGTATCAGGTGAGGGCTCATGAACTAAAGCTCAAACAAGCTTAGTTTCAGTGCCCTCACTACCATTTTTAAACTCAGGGACACAGATACAGGAGATGCAGTGGCACTTTAATTAGGTTCTCAGAGCTGCTCTAATTAAAGTGCCGCCCCTCCCTCCACCTCTGGAGCATGTGTAAAAGTGCCCTCACACTGGAGGTATTACATTTAAATGTACTACTGGTAGCAAGAATCTACCTATAAAAAGCCCACAGGCAAGTAAAGAGCATGACCTGAATAAAGCCTTAAAATGGCCCAGAAAGAAGAGGATATATAGGGAAATCTGAACAAGGATGTCAGAGTGAAATTCAGTACTCATCTAGTTGTTTTAAATACTTATATACTAACACAAAAAATATGAGGAAATGTATAGCCTAATTGGAACCAAATAGACATGGTGGGATAATTCACACAATTGGATGGGCATAGTAAGTTCAGGAAGGACAGGTAGTGGAGAAAAGAGAAAGTATGGCTTTGATTATTATAGAATCATATAATAAGTAACAAGAAATGATTCTATAAATATGTTAGATATCAGAGGAAAGACAGAGGAAAATAGATATCTTAAAGGAACAGGAGATGCTAATAATGAACGATACAGAGAAGGGTGAGGTGTTTAATGCCTTTTTACTTCAGTCTTCACAAAAACTCTCTGATGACAAGTAGGGGATGGGTGCATACCTAGCACAGAGTAGGTAAAGAACAAATGAGATATTATTTGAATAAGATGGATGTTTTGGAATCAGCAGGGCCAGATGATAGTCATCCTAGAGTACTCAATTAATTTGTGAAAGTAATCAGAGACACTGGCTATTATCTTTGAGAAATGGAGATCAGATGAAGTCCCAGGAGACTGGAAAAGGCAAATATAGTGACCATCTTTTAAAAAAGGAAAGAAGGACGATCTAATGAGCTATAGTCCAATCAGCCTAACACTTATACCCAGAAACATAGTGGAGAGTAACAAATTTGGAAGCACATGCAGGGTAGCAACATAACGAGGTACAACCAACATGGATTTTTCAACAGCAAGTCATGCCTAACCAAGCTCAATTCCACCCAAGACAAGATGATGGGCTTTGTGGATAAAATCAGAGCAGTGGATGTGATATATCTTAACTTTTGGTGAGGCTTTGAGAATGTCTTCTACAGAATTCTCATAAATAATATTAGAGCATATAGTTTAAACCTTTTTCTATAATTGTGCTCAAACTGAAGTCATTAATAGCTCAGCATCAAATTAGGAAGAGTATTAAGTAACTTCACCAGAGGTCTGTTCTGAGTCTGATACTGTTCAATATCTTCATTGGTGGCTTGGAGAGTGCAGTTGAGCATATGTTTCATAAATCTGCAGATCACTCTAAACTGGGTGAACTTACTGCAATTTTAGAACACCAGATTAGGGTTCAAAAGGACCTCAATAAATTAGAAAAATAACTAAAGCAGATAAAATTCAATAAGGACAATCAGGTCAGGACACATCTATACAGGCATTTACATCACATTAAATTTGCTGTGCAGTAAGCATAAATAGCCCAGCACCTACACACGCAGGTATTAAAGCACATTAACGTGGTGTGTGCTCTGAATTGGGACTCAAGTTAGTCCCAAGTCAGTCCACACAGTGTTACTACATAGTAAGGTGTCTACACATGTGTCACTGCACAGTAACTAGTCAGGAGTAAATTTGATCATCATCATGCAGATATCAAATTTACGCCCAAGGTAGCATAATTCACCATAGTTACTGTGCAGTATAGGTGTGCATGTGTAGATGCATACCTGTACTGCACAGTAATTTTAGGTTACTGTGCAGTAACTGTGCATGTGTAGATGCTCCTGCAAAGTACTACACTAAATAAGGAACAATAAAATGCACAAACACAAAACATGAGATGGCTAAATAGGGTCCAGTACTTTACAGTAGGACTTGGGGTTTATAGTGGATCCTAGAAACCATGGCATATCAGATAATCTTTATATATAAAAGGATCCCCTTCATACAAAGTGGATGAAAATTAATTGTTCTCTGTGTCCACTGGGGATAGGACAAAAAGTAATAGTCTTACAATGAAAAAAGGGTGATTTAGGTTGTATACTAGAAAGAACTTTCCAACTATGATGGTTGCTAAGCACTCGTACCAATTGCCTAAAGCGGCGTTGGAAGA
Source organism: Crocodylus porosus (assembly GCF_001723895.1). Classification (NCBI taxonomy): domain Eukaryota; kingdom Metazoa; phylum Chordata; order Crocodylia; family Crocodylidae; genus Crocodylus; species Crocodylus porosus. The sequence goes on from NW_017728913.1 coordinate 12,213,422, forward strand.
ACTGTTCTTCATCTGGCACAGAGAGGGAAAGAAAAATTTGAACAAAACATTTGAACTAATGACCAGTTGCAGACTTAGTAATCAGACATAGGATAATGGTCCATCTTGATAAAAATTAACTGAAGCTGAAGATCAAATCGAGACAAAATTAATCAAGTCTTTCAAGTTGCCAAACAAGGATCATAGTATTGAAGAAGGTAGCCAACTGCAATCATGTGCATAGTATAAGTCTGACACATACTTCGCTGGACTATAGACACAGTTTGGCTAAATCTAGTTTTAACTAGAGAAACTGATTTATAAATACATATTCCCCATTACCTGCATGATGTATGTACTGTAGATTTGGCCTTCCCACACTGATGTTTTGTAATACCTTTGTTCAAATTTAGGTGCATTATCATTCACATCTTGTATCAAAACTGTTATGCCACAAAGTGTTGAAGTCAAGCCATTTTCAGCCAAAACTGTAAGATGTATTTTGCTTTTGAGTTCATAATCAAGAAACTTCGGCTCTTTCACTCTAAGTTCACCTGTTTTAGTTCCAAAAACAATTTAAAGAATTTATGTTATGTACATTCACAGGTGAAATAAAATTTTAAGGTGATGATAAAAGTGAAATAAAGAAAAAATAATTGTTTACTATGGAAGGAAAAGCACCAAGTTGAAAATATATATTTATAACTGAAATAGGAAACCACAACATATATGTAGTTCTTAGAGTTCTCATTACGCAGCCTCCACCATTGAATAAATCTGTGAATTCTAAAAACAGTGTAAGTGTTTGCTTCCTCTGATCACCTAACTTTGTCACTATAGACTTCTCTCCCTCCTGCTGGTAACAGCACAAATCTAGGGCATAATACTTTTCTCCAGCTAACAGACACACAAGCAACTTCATAAAATCAAAAGCTTCATTTGTATCAGAACGAGGCATATCTTTGCAACTGTGCCTTCGTAACACAGCAGCTTGAGCTATGCTTCACAATGAAGTCCACTTTAAGGCTGGTTTCATAATTCTTCACATGAGGACACTCTCACTGTGGAGGACCCAGGGATACTACCCAGAAGCATGTTATGCCTACTCAATCCTGATCGGCATGCTCAGGGACATATTAAATTGACTACACTGCCTCATTTCTGGGATTTGGTTCATGATGAGCAAGCGTGAATGAGTAGGGCATGCTTTTTGTCAGTGCTTTTGGCACTGTAGCCATGCCTTAAGCAAATCATTCTTCTACCATGAAAACTGCATTATAAAATAACTGTTGGGTAGGGGAAAAAGTACCAAATACACCCCAATTACAATTTTTAATTAATTTATCGTGTCTGGACAATGAGAACTTAAAGTCTGCACACTGATTCTCTGTCACTGTTCTCTTCCTTTAATTTTACTTCTGGTTCAACAAAAACTGGTAGAAGCAGCAAAATGACTGATAATTAAGGTGTAAATAAATAACCTGTGAACTAATGTCAGTGTTATAGCTTACAGTTGTTCTGCACAACTGACTTGCAGTAATATCATCTTTAACATGAGATAATGAGAGTGTCTAGTGCCCAAACAATGCAACAAGGGACCTCATTTGTGTGGAAATATTAGTTAGTGGTGAGATAATCTGTGTTGAGTATTTGCAATGGGTATGAAAATCACATTGTCAACTCTGTGTAGCGTCATATAAATGGATGTTTCACTGTACTAGCACTAATTACCTGGAACCAGCTTGAGAACTGCATACTGAACTTTTCACTAACATTTTCTTCTTGAGGCATGTTACTTTTGATGGTGTGAAAAAGAGCTATGTGTACATCTTGGGATAGCATACTCTCTAGCTTGGTATGTGAGAACTGTATGACAAAGACTTCTGTCATTTCAGTTGCCTTTTTTTTTTTTTATAAACATAACATTTAAAAAGAATCCATATTGTTAACGGTGGAAGCTTTACAGATGGTGTTCAGTACAAATCCCCTATGTATAAGCCATTACTGCCAAGATTTTCAAACAAGAGTTTCTAAAGCTAGAATCTTTAGACACTTGCTTAAGAAGTGAGTGGGGCCTGATTCTTAGCGGTGCTGAACCCCCAAGTAGTTTCCATCCTGTTTTATTTCAGGAGGCCATTTAGATGGAAAACTATTGTACTTGTGGTGGCTATAATCTCCTGATTTACTGAAGGTTTGCCACTTGTTCTATTCTTATCAGAAAGGCATATTTTGATAATGCCTTATACAAAAGTTCCCTAATGTACATTTAATTTACATTAAATAAGACAGTTGAATGTTAGTAAAATAAATGACTGAAAATCATGTTTGACATTTAACTAAGCATTAGAGATATGTCTTGCACATAGCTATATGGAAATACATTTTAATAGTCAGTTGGTATTCAGAAATTGAATGCATTTTGTATTTGGGAACATTTTTAAAAAAATACTGGTTTGGGATATTTTTCATTACTACCTAGAACATTTTTCAACCATCCTTGCTTGATAACTGTTGCAGTATGTGTTTCATGGCCCATAAGAAAAATACTGGGTGAGAACTCTCCTAAGCATGCACATTTCCTTAATATAGTACAAAATGCAGTTAATAATCTGCTGCGTGTACCATAGAACTAACAAAAATGGCTAGATGACAATCAATGTTACTTATTTCTATAGTAAATGTTGCTCTTTGAGACAAGTTGTGCACCTATACCTTCTACTGTTAAGGTATGTATACTCAGTGCATGAGAATCAAGCTCTTTGGCCACCCATGTTTCTGGGGCAGAGCATGAGGCCTATGTCCTCCTGTGCCCTCAGCCAATGATGCAAAATAACTTAACTGCCCTTACCTTATTTAAAAAGGAATATTACAGATGGCCATAAATGTGTCCCACAACCACCCTGAAGATGCTGGGAGGGAGGGAAGGTGCAAGACATGTACTGAAAAATAACAGTTACCACAGAGGTAAATAACCACATTTTCTCTTTGGAGTGATCGTACACATATACATTCCCACTGTAGGGGATGATGCAGCAGTTGCCATTGCGGGTGGCTGAACTTTGGCATCTTCCTAAACATGGAATGAAGGGACTGCCTTGCCAAAGTCAAGGCAGAAGAGTACAAGCTCTGAACTACAGCATGTTTTGTAAAGATAAGCAGTGAAGACCATATGACAGTCTTATACATATCAATAATGGGAACACTGTTCCAAAAAGCTGCTTCTGAAGTATACTAATAGAATAAGCAGATACTTGTACAAAGAATTGTAGCCCAGGCGGTACTCCACAAGGTACCCCCTCTCCAACTGAAGGGATCAAAGCAGGTGCACAAGCACTGTGGGAGGTATAGGGACTCTCCTCCCCCTATGCAGCAGAGCCAGACCACCAATGGGGACTTAACCATATGCCTTTTAATACTGAGGAACATAACAGGCATAAGTCAGAGGGTATAGTGGACACTACAATGACCCAAGGGGGCAGGATTCAACAAAGGTTAGACACTTGCAATCATTGACAAAAAACAGGGTTAACAAAATATAAAACATAAACAGCAGAACAAACAATACGGGTTGGTGAAATATAAAAAGGCACAAAATGCAAAATGTCAAATGATAAGGAAATATAGGGCCTTGGTACCTGGAGGGGGAGAAACAATGGTCCCTTTCCACTGGAAGAAAATTTGCTTCTTGTTACCTCACTCACCCTAAGTCACCTCAGCTGGGACTTCAAAGCAGATCTCCTGTGTGGTAGGCAGGAACACTGCCACACAGCTGGCACTGCTCCAATTGACTAGGGGTCTTGACCTTCCTGGAGCCCCGGCCTCACATCAAGCTGCCTGGCCTCTGATTGGAGGAGCTGGAAGCAGAGCTGGGAACCTCTCAGGTCACTGCTCAGATCCTGGCTGGAGCAGGGGAGCCTCTCCTGCTGGCTGCAGCCTCTCCTTGGGGATCCTGGAGCCCAGTGGGGAGCCTCGCCTGCCGGCCGCATGCCACACTACTGAGGGTCCCACTGCTGCCTGCAGGTCCTGCTCTTTCAGGCTCTTCCAGGGCACTGCTCCTGCCCCACTGGCTTGGCTCTTGCCAGCTCTGTGAAGCTCCTTCCGTGTCCCCCACTGGTCTCTCCTCTGAGTCAGCCCACGCTGCCTCTTTTATCCCCCTCCAGGTGACCCAAGGGGCCAATTGGGACACAGGGCGGGATGAGTCTCTGGGGCCTGATTGGTGCGGAAAGGGAATCCCAAGTCCTCCAATCATCTTTTACCCCTTTAAAACCCCTGGGCTAGGTCACTGCAAGCTAGCTCATCACAGAAGATTTGCCACTTAGCATGCTAGCATCCTTACAAAAGATGTAATTCAGTTAGATATTGGGTCTTTTCATTCTTTTGGTATAAGAAATTAAAAACGCAGGCAAGTGTTGTTCTGTTCTCTCATTATAAAAGGAATATTGTACATAATGAACATCTAATATACATCTAATAAATGAAGCTTTTCCTGATCTTTGTGGCAGTGGAAATTGGTGAAGAAGGCTAGTAAATGTGCTTTCTGGTCAAGATTAAAATTCAGAATTTTAAGCCTGGATATTGGGTGGATGCTCAAACAGACCTTGTTCCTGAGGAATATTGTGCACAGTAGGAATATCCTGAGTATATTTAGTTCTGCAACTCTTCTAGGAAATGTTGTTAACACTAAGATGCTATTTCATTTGTTAGGTGAAGAGAACAAGACACCAACCTCTACAATAATGGTCCTATGAGTTGAGAAAGGACAATGTTCAGACCTTGTGGTAGAACTGGACCTTGAAACTCCATCTTGACATGGCCTGTTAAGATTTCCCCATCTAAGGATGTGAGATAACTGACTTGATTTGTACAAGAAGATGAATGACTGAAACTGTAGCTAAACAGATTTGGATTGAGTTAACAAAGAGCCCAGAGTTCTTCAGCAGTAAATACCAAAGATAAGCTGGATTCCTGTTTAAGTGAATGCAGCTGGCTGCCTGCAGCCCCTATGGAAAACTGATTTCATTTTTCAAGATACATATTCCTAGCAGACTTTTTCCTGTTATTGATAGGGAAATTCTGGACTTCTTTACAGCAAAGTCTCTTTTCAGAGCAAAGAACTTAATCACTGATCAGCTATTTCTGAAAGGTGAGGTCCAAACATAGGAGTTGGTTTTGATTTTGTGACAGCAGGCTGTCAAGAAGTGGGAGGGCTAAAGGAGGTGGTAGTGGTATGTAGAGGTCCTATGGGTCAAGACCAATACTGTCTCAGATGAACTGGTACTGTATCACTAATGAGTGTTCTTTCTTCATTTGCATTAGTACACTGGAGATCAGAGGAACAGAAGGGAAAGCTTATAGATACTTCACTGCCCATGGAAGTAAGAATGTATCTGTAATGGAATCTAGGCTTTGTCTTGTCCTGCGGCTATACATCTGGCATTTGCTGTTACAAAGGTGACAAAGGGATTCACCATGGATAAGAATCTACTTAAATCATGCTTTTGCGACTTTTGTGGAAACCATGAAAAATGGCGGTTTCTGTAATCACTCCAAAAATTGTGTTTGCCACAATTTCCGGCAGGATCACCTGAAAAAAAAAAAAACAACTTACGAAAGATAAAATTCTGGCTCCCCGGTGGGGAAAGCACCAGCTGGCAAAGTGGCATAAAGGGGATAAACCAAGATGGCGACCATCCATTTGTTCCTCCTCCTCTGCTAGAGCCCCTCTGCCAATAAGTGGAGAGGGCTGGGGCTGCATGAAGGGCCATCCTCTCTACTAATTACCAATCAGTGGTGAGGGGTGGTGCCTCTGAGGCCAGATAGCCAATCAGCAGTGAGGGGCAGAGCTACCATGAAATACCCCCAAAAGTGGCTCTGCACACCACAAGTGGGCTGTAAAAAACCTTTTGTTTCACCCTAATTTAGGTAGGTCCATAACCATGGATGATCCTCATTTGCAAAATATGTTGGTTACAATTTTATATTTTGAAGGCCGTTCAGAGTGTTGACAGAAGCTCCTACTGAGGATATCTTCCAAGGTGTTTGTCAAACCCAGGAAATGAAACAACTTTAATGAGATGTGGCTTCAGAAAGGGTAGTCAGAGAGAGACCCTGTCCTGATATACAGGTTTCCTTCAATTTATGCTATACGTGCATTCCTGGAGAACGGCACATAAATTAAATTTGCATAAAGCAAACCCACTTTACAATGTAACAAATAAGGATAGGTTCCCATGACAGTGAGGGAGGCACAAGGGAAGGGGTGGAGGGCGGGGTGCCACTCCCAGGGCTGCACAAGGCAGTAAAGCAGAGGGAACAGAGCAACACTCACCCCAGCCCTGGCTGCAGTGGCCCCAAGAATGGCTGGGACCAGTGGCCTGCAGCTGCTGGGCTGCACCGTGCTCCGCCTGTCCCCGTTTACCTCTGCTCCTGAGCTGTGCCATGCCCTGGTGCAGGCAGCTGGTGTTGGCTGCTCCCAGGGTCGCTGCAGCCAGAGCTGGGGTGTGTGGGGCCACAGCCCTTTCTCCTCCCCACAACAGACTTACCTACTTGGGTGTGGGGGCATCTATGCTGACTGCATAAGAGTGAATTTACCTCGCATATAACAAACTATGGGTCTAAACATGCTCATCGCATAAGAACGAATTTGCACATAAAGAACCCATATACATTGAGAGAAACCTGTAATAGAATTGATGTGGTGTTTTTCTGTTTGTTCAGAGATTTCTTAGGATGATATCTTTCATTGGACCAACTGTGAAGTTGGGATTGAGTTAAATGAGCTTTTGAATGAAAGGCACTCTTCCTCACGTCTGATTAGCAGGGGCCAGGCACAGTGTAGTAAAGAAACAGCAGTGGGAAGGCGTGAGAGAAATTCCCAGGGGTTATAGACATAAAAGTAGCAGACAAGAAAGAGATCAAGGCCTATCAAAAAGGTCATTCTCACCTTTCATGTGTGGAAAGAATTCAGGAGTCAGGTAAAATATAAATGAGCATGTCTAAAAGGTAATTAATGCTCTACAGTTAATGCTCATTATGTTTAATACTTGTATAACCAATTACTAAATCAATGCACAGTAACTGGCACTACTGGACAGTAGGGCCAACACAGCGTTTTAGCGACGCTAACTTTGCAGTAGCCTAATATTACTGCACAGGAGCATATTAGCATGATTTTTGCCCTGCACGCTACTGTGCAGCAGAATTAAGCTACTGCACGGTCAGTATCTCACGTAGACGCACCCAATGTACCATAAAACCAATATCAATGTTTAGTCCTTGATTTTTAGTGTTAAGCCAGTTTATGATGTTTTATTCCCTAGTTCTCCTTTTACAATGTAACAAATTAAGCACGAGGATAGTGAAGTCAGAAAGGCAGTGCCTGTTCTGTTGAGAAATATGCTGTGAGAAAGGAGCACATTTTTCAAAACTACCACTCCCTCTCTGCCCTCACTATCCTTGTGCTTGTTCTGTGAGAAATATTCTGTGAGAAAAGTGCACATTTCTGGAAAACATGCCTCATCCAGAAAGAAGGATAAGATGCAAATAGGTGTTTCATCCAATATGTCTTCCTCTGGTATGTCTGAAATGGGTATCTGGTCCAGTGATGGTGGATACTGAGATTCCTTTCTAATGAGATCTGGGAGTAAAGGAAAAAGAGGTCTGAAGTGGCATTTCTAAATGAGACTAATTCTACCGTGAATTAGCGTGTCACGGCAAAAACTGTGCTAATATGCTAATGTACAATAGAATTAGTCTCCTGCGCATTAAGCAGCACAAAGACTGTGCACCATTGCTACTACACATTAGCGCTGGCTACTGCACATTTGTGTAGTACCCTATATTAGAGGTACTAAACTTAATGCACAATAGCAAGAGTGTATTAATGCACATGTAGATGTGCCTAAGCATAACAAAAGAGATTTCATTTCTAATGGGCTACCCCTATGAGACCTAACTTGGATAGGGTGCAATGTACAGAGGACCAATTGGTCAAACTTACTGGCAATATTCCCTCAAGATATCTGTCTTTTAAAGAACAGGGAGTCTAACAGAATGTCTCAGCCAGGTGGACACCCCTACTTCATATTAAACTGTATCATTTTTTTATTAAGTTTTTACTTCTCCATGAAATAACAGGGTCTTGATTCCCAAAGGTTAGCAGTTGCTAGTTCCTCAGGGCACAAGAGTTTTAAAAAAGGGATACACTTAAGTCTTATGGTCCTTTCACAGAGGTTTTACACTAGTCTCCTGAAATCAGTGGTGTTGCTCATGATTTTAACAGGATAATATCATACCCTTTACTTTAGACTAGCTATAGAAAATTGTATTTGTATGTATTTTTAGAATAAAATAACTCATTCTTGTGCTTGGAGCACCTTGTTATATTTTGTTGCCCATAGGTTTTGATTTCAACTAGTATTAAGCAATGAAAATACATTTGTATAAAATAAGCACAGCAAAGAAACAATATATATATTTTTAACAGTTGTTCCAATAACTGAAGCCCCAAGAAAATGCTTGAAAAGCAAATTTAAAGAAATGTACCTGTCATGGGGTCTATGGAGAAAACATTTTCATTATCACTGAAGAGCCTGTATTTTATGCTTTCTCCTGTTGAATTATCGTCATAAGCTTCTACAGTCAAAAGTGAGGTACCTACAGAAACAGTAAGAGTTTTTCGTTAACTTAACTGTGGAAGCTTTTATGTGAATGTGTTATTTTTTTTACTTTATTCAATAACAATGAATACAAAGACATTTGATGATATTAATGGTGCCACTGTCATGACTTACGATAGTATAAACAATACTAGCAAAAAAACTCTGGCGAAACTCCATCTAATTGGTAAAACTTTTTTTTCCTAACAAACTTCCATTACTCCACAAAATAATCATTCTCTTTAGGCCCCAACCACTTCACTTCATGGGGCAATGTAAAATGGTGGACCTTGCAACACACAGTAAACATCAAGAATTTCTTACTGGCTGAACTAAGGCCAAAATTGTGTACCATTAAAGTAATCTTTTTTCCTACTGAGGCATTTAAAATTTCCCCAGGTTAATGTCTGGACTGGTTTGAGAGCTAGGCCTTCTTACTGAAGAGGCAGTATTTATGGAACTATTTATTTTGAGACTGACTTCAGGAATTTATCCCTGGCTTTATTCAAGACGTGGTACACATCTCTGCAGATTAATCTGCCTTTGGTCATTTTAACTTCATTTTTTCATGACCTACTCTTGGAGAAGTGACTCCTTTTGTGAGCTTTAAGAAGACTAAGTCTGAGTACTGGAAGGGTTGTTTAAATTTGTGTTTACTTAAAAATAAGAACTTGGGTTGCTTTGTGTAAAATAAATTCTAAAAAGAAAATCAATCTTAAAATGAATCTTAAATCTAATGAAAATGGCATTGATCTGACACAGCATAGAAAAGACATGAAATAAAAAAACTTTGCAATAGCAGAAAAAAGGTAAACTGAATACATTATTTAACAGAAACTGTGGCAATGTTTAAAAACTATGTACTAAGGTTTCCAAATGGTTTTTCTTTTCAAGTCAGTTATGAAGCCAGTTACGAAGCCATATGACAATTGATTTTAACCAGTTATAATGAAACCAGGTTACTGGACAGCTTGGCCTCTTCCAGACCGCATTATACGTTGGTACTTATGTTATTACAGGAGGCATGTAGTTACTATAAAATGTCCTATACTTGGAATGGAAATGGAGCATCACTGGAGTTTGCTTTACCTGTTGTGCAAAAAAAAAAAATCACATGCTTAATACTTTTTAAAACAAGATGTATTGTGGCTCCTCATTTGCTTTTAAGCATGGCAGCCTAAAACGAACAAAAAAACTTGAGTAAGAAAACATAATCTGTGACTAATGGGTTTCTTTGTACTAATTAGGATACCTGTAAAACCATATACAAAAAAACAAACTAAAACCCCAACAACCTCCCCAACTTCCCATCCCCCCAAAATATGATCTGCATCTATATAAGTATACAGGCAGAAATAAGAAATGTGCTGTTGCAGGTTATTGCATGTAGGGCCCTTCTTGGATCACAGGCAACTGATTGCATTTTCACTGATATGCAGCTTACTTGAATAAAACAGGCAGCAATCTCCACTGTTAGTGTCACTGTGGGGTGATCATACAATTCTGATACATCACACCCATTAGGGAGAACTAGAAGAACTAGGAGGACAATAACAAAGGTTGGAAAGCCTCTGCAGAGGACCCAGCTTGCAGCCCAGCTACGACTGCATGTCTGTCATTCCCTCAAACTACAGCATCCTTAGTGAAGCACTGAAAAGAAAAAAATTCAGTGTCTGAAATATGAGTCGCTATTTCTTGTTCATACAATATCCTCTGACTGATTTTTAAAAGAAAAAGAGAAAAGAAATCTGCCAGAAATAAAGGCATTTGATATCCTGTTTTTCAGAGTATTGTAAGTGGTTCAATAAAACCTTGGTCTGATCTACACATTCTCAGCTGTGATGTCTTTTTCTCACATCAATAAAATCGTTTATACCTTTTTTGGTAGATAGCAAAGTATTTCTTTGATTTCTGATACTTTTTGGCCATGCTGTTGTAATAAAATGGCTTGCATTTAAACAATTAAATGAGACAATTTCTGTAGAGATTGTTTTCATTTTGGATTTGTGCCTTTTAGTCTTTTTAACAGATGTGATGAAACACTGGAGTCTCTAACAAGGCTCAACTAGGTGCTGTGTGGATTATATAGCAAAAGACAGCTCCTGTCCCAAAGAGCTTACAATCTTTAGCATCTCTGTCCAATATGCTGTTCTCAGATACAGTTGCACACAACATCATGCACTACTTGAAACTTCTGACCCAGCCAAGCACAGATGAAGAAGTCAAGATTGAAGTAAGAGCCTAAACTTAAAAGACCCCTGCTGCTTCATCACAGGAATTACATCAGAAACAACTTAATTTTAAAATATTTCAAACTATATTAAGTAATCAAATGTATCTGACTTTACATTATAAGAGGGGTGTTCAATCTCTAGGCTGAAGCCCAGGTCCAACCTTGGTACTGTGTCATCTGGCCCACAGGGCTCCTCACAGATCCTGTGGGAAGCCCCATAAACCCCGGGCCTGCATGCTAGGTCAGGCATACAGGGCAGTGTAGGGCCTTATCCTGGCTCATGGGGACCAGGTTGAGGCATCATGGGACTCCTGAAGTCCAATCCCTGGTGGGTACTGGCAGAGCAGGGCCCCTGAAGCCGAATCACGGCTCATGGAGGTGGTGTGATGCTCAATCTGACTTGTGGAGTGGTCCTGCACCATTCATCTGGCCCACAGGACCAAAACTGTGAACACCACCATATTAAACCTAACAGGTAACAGTTTGTACAGTGTTTGCTCAGGTGGCAAACCAGGCATCTAAAGTATCACACGTCATGTTCTGTCTGAAGACACGTATGCCCAACTCAGTACTGATCTACTGTACAGTCCAAGCCATTGGGAGCCTAGCCATATGCTTATCTATGCAGTCAAATGACATTCCATATTATTTTCTCCCCTTTTGTACTCCATGCATTAAATTTAGGCATGCCCCTAGTCCTTCTAAATCTATCCCATTCTTGCCTTTGTGTTTGGGGATACATTTCTTGGGCAGATAAAAGAAAAGACTACATATAAGAGGTTAATACATTTCCCAACCATGCTTTATATGTATTCAAACAAAATAAATGTGAATCCTGTAGAAATAGCAGATGTAAGAAGGTTTTATTGCTGACTGACTCCCAGATTGTGCAACCCAAACTACAATTCAGCTGGAAAAAGGTGCAACCATAGTGAATAATGGAAGGGTTTCTCACACTTTGGAGAGAGCACTAACTTTGTAATTTATTAACTGACTTCTAAAACTGTCTATTGCAAATGTAGTTTATAAAATTTAGAGAGATGAAATATTTGATACTATGCAAAAAGAGGGTTTGCTTAAGGTCACCACACTTGGGATCAAATACTTTTGTTTAAAAAACAATCAGACTATACAGGACCAAAACATGAAGCCTAAATGGGAGTCTGTTTAACTATAGACTGATTGCCAAGTCAGAATGTTAGAACTGGGCCTTCATTATTTATACTACTTTCAGTTTGATTATGATATGACTTAGATCACTGAGGGTGGGTACAGACATTACACTTATTGCGCTTTGAGCATGCAGAATGTGCTTTACAGCTGTAACAGAACAAACATTCGTGGCACATAATGCGCTTTAAAAATCACAGATCCTGTTCTAAGTTAACCCTAGATGGATATGTACTAAGTTAAAGTGCTTTCTGTGACAGTGCTTTATCGAAGATCTGTGTCCATTCCCACTGTGGGTTAACTTATAGTTTGATCACTGCCATCCCAGGCATCACTGTGCTGGGCTGCTCTAGCCTCCAGTGGAATTCCTGTGCTCTGCCTAAGCATCAGGCTGGCCCTGCCCCCTTGGCTGTCACTGACCTGAGTCAGTGACAGCATCTGATCCAAGCCCCACATGCAGTTGGGTAAGAGGGTGGGGTAGCAGAAGGGGGGTTTCTGTCTCTGCAGCTGCCCCAGGTTGGAGGTGGCTGTGGAGGAAAAGACTTTAGGGTCTCCACTCTGCCACAGCAGCCCCAGCCAGGCAGTGGCACACTGCTCCCCAGCTGGAGTTGTTCAAGAGGAAAGGCTGTGGGGTCTCCCCTCCCCATAGCACCCCCAACCAGGTAGTGATGTGCCACTACTTGGTTGCAGTGGCAGAGACCCTAGGGCCCTTCCCCTGCAGCAGCCCTGGCTGTGCCACACTGTGTCATGCTGCAGCTGCTGGCTGAAACTATCAAGAAGCTGAGGGGGGCAGGGGAGAGGGAGCCCTCCCCCCAGGAGGACCCAGCCTACACCCCAAAACCCCACCCAGCAAGCTGGGGGGGCGGGCTCATGGCAGGGGAGCTCCTTTCCTTCCCTGTTGCCCCCCTCCCCAGCTGCTGATGACAGTCAGCAGCTGGTGGGAGGGAAGGGCTGGGGAAAGGGCTCTGGTAGTCTCCTGGAAGACATGCAGGAGCACCCCGAGCAGCCAGTGTGGGCAGGCTGTAAGCCCCCCCACCCCACAAAACAGCAAACATCTGTTTAGTTGGCGCCCACTCTAACTTTTAGCACTTGGAGTAAAGTGTGATAAGTTAAAGTGCTTCCACCAGGGGCTTTCTGAACTTCTGTACTTAGCCTGAAGTTTTGTCATGGTATTGGTCAGAAGCAGAAGTAATTATCATGTGGAAAATTAATTCATAGATTTCATAGATTTCTAGGTCAGAAGGAACCTATTAGATCATCAAGTCCAAGCCCCTGCTCTGGGCAGGAAAGAGCGCTGAGGTCAAGTAACCCCATCCAAGTGCTTGTCTAATCTCCTTTTGAACACCTCTAAGGTAGGGGAAAGCACCACCTCCCTTGGAAGCCCATTCCATATTTTGGTAACCCTCACCATAAAGAATTCATTCCTGATGTCCAATCTAAATCTACTCTCTTTCAGTTTATGGCCATGGTTTCTAGTAACCCCAAGGGGCACCTTGGTGAACAGAGCATCCCCTATTCCCTGCTGACCGCCCTGCCCCCACCCCCACATGAATTTGTAGACAGCCATGAGATCACCTCTCAGCCTTCCCTTGTGGAGGCTGAAGTGATTCAGGTCCCTCAATCTGTCTTCATAGGATCTTACTCGCAGGCTTAATTGTTGATAGTGATTATCTGAATATTAAATTTTATACTACATACACTTCACTAGGCCTGATAATATATTATTAACAAAAGTAAGATTTTCAGGCTCAGACTCATATCTAGCAAACCAAATCAATTAGAGGGTTTAACTAGAATATACTTCTTCCTGAGCAGTAACATTGTTCCCAGAACCATGAAATAATATCACAAAATATAAGAGAAAAACAATCCTACTTCATAATAATCTCTCATATGCAAGAATGTGCTGCTTCAGAGCATAACACTTTTTACTAAATATATATAGTAAAATTTCAGGCTAAAACCTGGTTTATCCTGCAGCTTCCCTAAACTTCCTTTAATCAAAACAATTCTAATTTCATCCAATTTACATTTATGATATGTTAGTGGGAGGCCATCTGACTGTGGTTTTCTCTTACCATAATTCTTTGGGGGTGTTCCATAATTTCAAGATGGATTGCTTAAGATCCATTTAATGTGTCTGCATTAAGGAATGCTGAGGATCAGAGTGGCCTATTCATTGTTTTCAGTTGTATTTTCTTTCCTTTAAATGTACAGGTTTCCTAGAAAAACATGTCTTAGAGTTTAAATAACTATTTAGAAAAATAAATAAATCAATAAATAAAGGGGTGCCACAGTGCAGTGTCAATAATTACACCAAAAGAAATCTTTCCCCCAAAGATTATATGGCATCTTGGGCAGCAGTGACCACAAGATGATTGAGTTCAGGATCCTGAGAAAAGGAAGGATGGAGAGCAGCGGAGTAAGGACCCTGGACATCGTAAAAGCAGATTTAACTCAGAAAACTCATGGGTAGGATCCCCTGGGAAGCCAGACTGAGGGGAGGAAGAGTCAAGAAGAGCTGGCTGTACTTCAAAAAAGCCTTACTAAGAGTTCAGGAGCAAATTTTCCCAATGCACAGGAAGACTAGCAAGTATGGCATAAGACTATCTTGGCTTAGCAGGGAACTCTTCAGTAAACTAAATCACAAAAAGGAAGCTTATAAGAAGTGGATACTTGGACAACTATATAGGGAGGAGTTTAAGAGCATTGCTTGGGCATGCAGGGATGAAGCCAGGAAGGCCAAAGTGCAATTGGAGTTGCAGCTAGCAAGGGATGTAAAAGGTAACAAGAAGGGTTTCTACAAGTATGTCAGTAGCAAGAGGAGGATGAGGGAAAGTGTGGGTCCCTTACTGAATGGGGGAGGCAACCTTGTGGCAGAGGGTGCAGAAATGGCTGACATGCTCAATGCCTTTTTTGCTTCAGTCTTCATAGGCAAGGTCAGCTCCTGAACTACTGCACTGGGCAGCAGAGTTTGGGGAGGAGGTGAGCAGCCCTCAGTGGTGAAAGAACAGACTAGGAACTATGTAGAAAAGCTGTATTTGTACAAGCCCATGGGGCTGGATGGGATGCACCCAAGGGTGCTGAGGGAGTTGGCTGATGTGCTTGCAGAGTCATTAGCCATCATCTTTGAAAACTGCTGGTGATCAGGAGAGGTCCCAGATGATTAGCAAAGGGCAAACACAGTGCCCATATTTAAGAAAGGGAAAAAGGAGGATCCCAGGAACTACAGACCAGTCAGCTTCACCTCAGTCCCTGGAAAAATCATGGAGAAGATCCGCAAGGAATTCATTTCTAAGCACTTGGAGGAGAAAAAGAAGATTAGGAACAGTCAGCATGGATTCACCAGGGGCAAGTCATGCCTGGCCAACTTGACTGCTTTATACGATGAGATGACTGGCTGTATTGTTTCAAAGATACCGGTGCATGTGGTGTGCCTTGATTTTAGCAAGGCTTTTGATATAGTCTCCCACAATATTCCCCCAGCCAAGCTAAGGAAGTATGGGCTGGATGAATGGACTGTAAGGTAGACAGAAAACTAGCTGAAGCATCAGGCTCAGAGAGTAGTTATCAGTGGCTTGATGTCTGATTGGCAGGTGGTATCAAGTGGAGTGCCCCAGGGGTCAGTTTTGTTCAATATCTTCATCGGTGACCTACAGAATTGCTTAAAGTGCACCCTCATCAAATTCGCAGATTACACCAAGCTAGGGGGAGTAGTAGATATGCTGGTGGATAGTACTAGGATTCAGAGTAACCTAAACAAATTGGAGGACTGGGCCAAAAGAAATCTCATGAGGTTCAACCAGGACAAGTACAAAGTCCTTCACTTAGGATGGAACAACCCCATGTACCAGTACAGACTGGTGGGTAACTGGCTGGGTAGAAGTTCTGCAGAAAAGGACCTGGGGTTACAGTGGACAATAAGATGAATATGAGTCAGCAATGTGCCCTTGTTGTCAAGAAGGGTAACAGCATACTGAGCTGCATTGGTAGGAGTACTGCCAGTAGGTCAAGGGAAGTGATTATTCCCCTCTTTTCAGCACTGATGAGGACACACCTGGAGTACTGTTTTCAGTTTTGGACCCCTCCACTACAGAAAGGATGTCAACAAATTGGAGAGAGTCCAGCAGAAGGCAACAAAAATGGTGAAGGG
>NW_017728913.1:12230023-12254572 GCF_001723895.1 Crocodylus porosus
GGTCCTGCTTTGAGCAGGGGGTTGGACTAGATGACCTCCTGAGGTTCCTTCCAGCCCTAATTTTCTATGTTTCTATGATTTCTGGAGACATTCAATCAATCCCCATCAAAGCATCAGCATACACCATGAACATTCAACAGGCCTGATGGATGCAGGAGGAAGCAAAATGAGTTCAGGACTATCCACTAAAGATACACTGCCCCACAACCCCTACTGATACCAATAGAACATCACAGTTAAATTGAAACTGTTAGGTCAACCTGAATAAAAAGAGGGACAATGTAAAAATCTAGACGTGAGGAAAGGCTTATATCTTCCTGCTATAATGGTGCTCCACAGACATGGATTTTCCTTCTCAGTCCTTCTCTAAACCTCTCCAGAGAATACTCTAGAATGCTCTAGGCTAAGGAATATTCTGAGGTTGGTCTTCATCAGTCACTCTTTTTGGAGCTGTTCCAGTTTGTAGAAAATATTTGAATATTTTTGAGATAAAGTGAGAGAATGAAAATTATCCTCTAACCTGGTGTTTAGGACACCCATCCCCTGCTTTTAGCATGAGAGACCAAAATCAAACCATTTCATTTCAATCTAAACAAAGTGTTTGTTTTATGTGTATATATTTTTCTTGATGATGTTGCTTGGTGACTAAAACTCACAAAAATGATTTAATTGTACAAACCTACCAGGACCTAGAAGTGAGTCTGCCTTGCAACTTGTAGGATGTACAAGACAAAACATGGGCAAATAATTTGTAGCCAATAGTTTCAGCAACAAAGTTAACGCTTTACTGTTTGCCATCATTCAGGAACATTTTTTTTTTTTAATCAATTTGTCAGAAAACTATTCTATGATTGCTTTACATTAACACACTTCATTGCATGTATCGCTCACATACTTTATAGCCATTTACTAACAACTTGAGAGTTTACCATTCCCACAACATTTTTACAGTATAAAGGAATATTTCCTTATTTTGCAAATGGAAAGTCCAAAGCATAGATAGGACAAATGACTTGTGAAAAGCAAGAGCCATTAGGTGGCAGATGAATCGCAGCATGGGTTATATCTCCCCAAACACCTGGCAAATTATACAATAGTATTCAAGTATGTGAAGGCTGTGAGAGTTATTCCTGTGTGACTCTTGCTGTTTATCCCTGAAGCATAAAAACTTGATCACCATTATGTACAGTATGCATAACTATCTATCAGATAGAGTTTTCAGCTACATTTACTTCTGAAACACATTGACTAAATGAAGATTTTATTTGTGATTAAACACTGAAGCCCCTTTCAAAAACTGTGTACAGAATTTAACGCTGACCTCCAGAAGTACAGAATTCTATAGTTATACCCAGAAAAAAGAACATCTAAACAGACCCCATGTGTATTCCTTTATCTACAGAGAGTATTTAAAAATGTAGGATTCTTTCTATCGCTTGCCCTTGAACAAGTCTGGTTAAATAAGAATTCCATGCACAATTCTTTTAATAACTAGGGAATCATTCAAAGGGTCTGTGTTTTTTTGTCCTTACTTCTGTTCACTCTATTGCAAGACTTATGCTGTAAGGAAATTTTGGAGTGTTCCTGAATGCAGTTTACTAGTAACGTTGCTACCACTAAACTCATTTAGTGCAACAGACATAGGTGACTGGTGCCTCCTGAGTCTGGGGGGCACCAGTGGGGCACAACCTGGGGGGGGGAAGGGGCTGCTGGAGACCGGCAGAGCCAATTTCAGGGGGAGACACAAGCACATTTCCCTACCAGCTGGAATGCTTGCTGTCAGGGGGGGCACCAGCACTCTCGGGGGGGCACGTACCCCCCCATATCCTCCCTACACGTTGCCTATGACAACAGATACATAAAGGCCTCATCTAAGCTTTCACTTTGCCCTGTTACAAAGACAGCCCTGTTTCTTTGATGTTACAAAGTTGTGAGTATAGGGGAGAGTCAGGTCTGGCAGTTATTTACCTAGTAAACACAACTGGGAACAGGATTGCACCCGAGGTGAATGTTAACTGATTAGGAGCCAGCAGCTACTTAAGTCCACAGCAAGGGGTCTTCCTTTGCCCCTTGGGGCACAGCATGGAGAGATTCAGCGGGGACGCCAGGAGCAGCAGACCCAGTGCTGGAGAAGCTTGCTGATAAGACAGGCTAACTGGGTGTAGGTAACTACGGCAACCAGCAAAGCAAGGAGGTGAGGAAGGGAGGAGAAACTTACTGGCTGAGAGAAGGTCCCATGGAGGAAGGATCCGCAGGTACCGGCAGGAAAGAGAAAAAAGAGTGGGACTGGAGTAGAGCTGACTGGCTTGGGGGAGTGGGCTGTGAGAACAGCAGGGGTTCTCCACAACCTGTGGGGAAGTTACTATTAAACCAATTTTCTTATATCCTGCTTCTGGGGTGATTTACTACACCTTCTCTCATTTGGGGAATTAACTTCTTATTCTTTCATCATTCCAAAGTACGACAGTCAAGTCCCGGGGAGACAGATTTCGTTATCCACCCCCACCCGGCCACATACTTCATTTACTGAACTACTAGCTATATAATTGTTTTACATCATATAGTCAAGGAGGGCTTTTTCTTTTTTTTTCTTTTTTAAATTAAGCCAACGTATGTACACACACACTCACACAAATATCTAGTGCCTTCACTCTCACTAGATATATGCTGGCAAGGAAAACAGCACAGAGTAAGTACAGAGAGCACTTAGCTAGAGTCATCTTGCTGATAAAGAGCTGTCCAGGGATGGACTTAAGAGTGCAGTATCCCTTATTTCTCTTTAAAAAAAGAAGCATTTCATTAATGTGAATAAAGCCATGTCATAAAAGCAAGAGCCTGGGACTCCTACAGGCCAGCAAATTAGGCTCCTTTTGGCCCTAGTACACTGGCCAATAAATAATAGTTTTCTCACTCCAGAGTTTGCATACATAGCCCAAACCCAGTTGGACTTGAAGTTGCTGTTATATGTCAGAAAAAACATGCTCCCTATTCTGTTCATCACCATTAGCACTCCAAAGGCCAAGATTCTGGCTACTGTATGGACATGACTTTGTCTGATACTCACCTGCTTCACTATTTTCAGGCACAGTTATTTCATATAGTCTTTGACTAAATGAAATCTCCTCCTCTTGCTCCCTTGTAGAGACAGACAAGAGAGCTGTAGCTGTCCTCTGTGGGAAACCTTGATCTGAAGCCACTACAAAAAGGTAGGTAGTGAAGCCTTCAGAAGGCACAGGCTCTTGAAGAGTAACCTCTCCTGTCTTCGTGTCCATCTGAAACATGGGTTCTGGTACCATAAAACTAAAAACTACAGTTCCATTTGGCCCCAGATCCACGTCCTCAGCTCTCACAGTGACTACTGTCTGATTCACAGAGATTTCAGCAGACACATAAGCCATGTAAGGGTTCTGTAGAAAAACTGGATCATTGTCATTAATATCATCAATGTACACCATAATATTGGTAGTAGTACTTCTTGGTCCCTGGATGCTACAGTCACTTGCCACAGCTCTGAATGTATACTGAGATTTGGTCTCTCGATCCAGGGCTTTTGTTGTAATTATAGCACCAGTTGCACTATTAATAGCAAATGCTCCAAGGGTGTCATCAATGAGAGAGTATACAACTTCACCATTCAGGCCATCATCTTCATCAGAAGCAAACAGCTCAAGAATTACTGATCCTTCTTCAAGGTCTTCTCTTATAGAGGTTTGATAATGGTGCTCTGCAAATATAGGGCTGTTATCATTTTCATCTAGCACTGTAATCTGCAGCTGTGTTGTAGAGCTTCTTGGAGGGATGCCCAAGTCACGGCACTCAATAATAAGGGTAAAGTTGCTGGTATCCTCTCTGTCTAAGCTACGAGTGGCCAAGAGTTTTCCTGAAGTATCATTTAGAGTGAAGTATGCCCCAACATTTCCACCTTTAAAATATAACAAAAACAAAACAATGATAATCTATTACAATTTAAAGAAACCCCTAACCAATACCTACTTTGGGGGCCAGATGAGTGGCATGGGACAGGTCCATAGGCTAGATGAATGGTGCTGGGCAAGCCCCATGGGCCAAACAGGGCTCACAGGCCCCTTTCCCCTTGACATGCTGCATCCAGTGTCTGTGGTGCCTGCTCCAAAATAGCGAAAAAAGTTCAAGATGACACCACATGCCGCACTTGTCCCAAACGAGGTGGAGTGAGTTCTGTATATAGCATAGTCCCGGGCCAGCCAGAGTGGCCACTTAATCTTTCATGCAGGGGACCTATTATCCTTCCAGCCCCCACATGCTGGATCAGGCATTGCAGGCCTGCACTACACACAGTACCTGCTCTTGGACCTGTGCTGCACACAGTGCCTGCCCCAGACCAGCTATAGGTGCTGGATCCAGCATGCAGGGGGAGTCCTGGACTGGCCCTCTGTACATGCTACATTTAGCACTGGTTCTAGAGTGGGCACCATGTGTCCTGGCTCTGCTCATGGGTCTGGTTTAGCCTCTGCTGTGTGTGGCCTGTGGGTCAAATCAAGACATGGGGCCAGTACATCAAGGACTGGATGATATGACTCTGCAGGCCAGACAGGCCATATCTTTGACACCCCTTCCCTATTTTTAAATGTATGGACATGATCTAACTAATCATAGGGATGGTGCAGTTATGGGCTTCTGACATATATTCCTTCTTCTGTAAGAATCAAAACCTGCATTTCATTTAAATCGGTGTGTTGCAGTGACAGTAAATACAAAATGTCATATCCATTTACAGAAGAGATGCTTATCCTTTTATTTTATGAATTATTTTTACCAGATGCTTGTCCTTTTCCCCAAATCAACACACCTTATAAAATCGACTGCCACTATCCTGCTGAACAAAGTGACCTCTTTCCAATCTTGGTTACAAATTCAAAAAATCTATCAAGCATTACTGGCAACAATTGTAGTTACTTACTTCTTGCTCTCATCTACTAACCTGTCTCTTGGAAGTCAATAAACTTTTTATTATTTTTTAAAGCTAAAAATAAAAATCTGGAGCAGTGGATTTGAGAGATAATTAAAATGTTTTCAAAAAGGGGGAATAGAATAGCATGTTCTAACAATGCACCCAAACATTCCCGGTTCAAGTCAAATCACAGTCCCCCAGCATCCCAGCAGTCCTGGGTTGGGCTGTGCTGTCTGCTCCAGAGATCAAGGCTGTCCCTGTCCCTCTGCTCCCTGGCTGGAGCAGTGAGAGCTGGCTGACAAGGGCAGGAGGGGGGCAGGGGAGGTCAAGCCAGGCTGGAGATGCAGCCCAGCCTAGGGGCGGGGGGAGGGGGAGCTACTCCTCCCAGGCAAACCCCAGCTGGGGGCTGGGGCCACAGAGGGGGGCTAAACATCTTTTCCCCTGCTCAAACATATTGGTGGCTGCAACTGTGGATTACAAATCCCAGAGGCATCTGGAAGCAGGAAGAGGAAGTGATAAGCAACCCTGCAGGGTCCTGCTGCTGTAATTCAGGGCTGCCAATCCCAGAGACCTTGGGGGAAGCTGGAAAAGGAAGTGAATACACAGCCAGAAAGCCCTGCTCTAGCTTACCCTGTCGTCTGGCCTGAGCTACTGCAGGCATGTAGCTTCATTTCCTGAATCAATTCCACCAGTTTAAGCACCTCCAACCCAATCTGTCCCTGTAACAGGGTCCTACCCCAGGGGTGATCATAATGTCCCTAAATTTTGAGGGCCAGGTTGGCGGATTTAACTACTTGTGGGTAAAAGAGGCTTTTAGTAATTGGAAGATGTTTTGGGGTTTCTATGTGGAAGATGAAGAGAAGGATCAGATTGGAGACCTTAATCTGAGAAAGGGTTTGGAGGATAATACTAAAAGATACAAAAATAAAAAGAAGAACATTAGATATTTTAATCCAGCATTTTTCAAAGGTGGGGAATCATAGGGCGCATATACACATACATTGAGACTGCTCCCATGCACTGTAATTACAGTCCATTAGAGCAAACTCAGGTAATCGAGTCTGCCGGAGCATGGTAATTACTATGCTCCAGCAGACTACAGTGTCATGTGTACCAGTGTCTCCATACTGAAAAATGGCAGGGGTGCTTTAACTAAAACTCATTTGATGAGCTTTAAACACCCCTACCTCCATTTTTCAGTGTGGGAACACTGATACACGTGATGCTCCGGGCACTTTAAATAATGTCACTCTAATTAAAGCACTCTTTCTCTCCTCACCTCCTGAAGCATGTGTATAAATGCCCAGTATGCACAAAATTAAGGAGAGGCCTTTAACTCTACAAGGTAAGACTGAAAAAAGGCAAAATTAGGTTCATTTTCCTGAAGGAAGGCATTACAAAGGTATGCTGCTCTAGGCCATCCCCTACCAGTGCAGAACTGGCCCCTACAGTATACTTTTCTGTGCTCTGCATCTCCTTTTAAATCTTCTAAACAATTGAGTTTTCAGCACTTCCCCTTCAGACACTGTCCTCATCCAAAAGAACTTTCTGAATGCTTTTAATTTTTCCTCCTTTGGTGATTACACCATACATATACTTACAGATGCTTACCATGCTTCTCTTAACCAGCAAGCTATATTTAGGTCTGAATTCCTCTTTATAAGTTGAAACTTTTCTTTTATGCTCTTCTAAATCTAAGGAGTAGACTGAAGTGGTGATTTGAAAGTCCTCATCAATGGAGGATATGGAAGAAGGGCTTTTCCAAAATAAAGAGAGTCTTTGGATTTTATGATGGAACACATGAGACCTGGCAGCTGGATTAGCTGAGATAAGAACTATTTTAAAACCTGGAACTGCTGTTTAAATATTTGTATAACTTACTTGGC
Organism: Crocodylus porosus; assembly: GCF_001723895.1. NCBI lineage: Eukaryota > Metazoa > Chordata > Crocodylia > Crocodylidae > Crocodylus > Crocodylus porosus. The sequence continues at coordinate 12,236,840 of NW_017728913.1, forward strand.
ATTTGTACACATGCTAATTAAAGATCATAACTTACCAGTTATTTGGTATCTCAAAGTTCCATTACTGCCAGTATCCATGTCTATAGCCAATGCTGTGTGAACTATGGTAGGTTCTTGGTTTTCTGGAATTTGAATTTCAGAGACAGGAAGAAGAAACTCCGGAGTATAGTCATTTTCATCTAATACCCTGCAGACAACAGTTGCTGTGCTGGATAAAGAAGGTGTTCCACTGTCTCGAACCAACACTGAGATGTAATGTATAGAAACCAATTTTAATATTGATGATATTAGTGTAATGATGAATCTTCAACAGTATCAGAAAATCAAGGTACATGTGTTATGAAGAAAATACACAGCTGCTTTTCTTCCTGAACATCATACTACCTTTAAGTCAAACAACAGTGATAAAAGATAACACTCCAAGTGAACCCACTCTCCCAGTACCTCCACCCATTTTACAGTACCATATAAACTTCTCAGACTGTTACCTTTAATACTGAAAATCTCTTGTGCCTCCCTGTCAAGTGATGCAGTTGTCATCACCTCTCCAGTATCTGAGTTTATCCTGAAATTTTCATATCCTGTTCCTGGTAATATTTCATATTGCAGCAGGGAATTTATTCCTTCAAAACATAAAGGAAATCCCAATAAAATACAAAAAGTTTTAGGGTTTATTGATAACCACTATTCCGACACTATTATACTTTTTCAGTAATCTTTTATTCGGACCAGGGATTACAGATGATCTCTTTTGTGAGTCTGATCCAGCCTATGGACCATCTCCATGCCCACCATCAAGCCCATAGAGCCAGATGAGTTTGATACTCCTGCTGTACAGTATGTGATCATTATTATACCAGGTCATCTCTGGAGAATAAGTAAGCTAGCAAATGCAGCAGCTATTTTTTTCTCCTTTCAAAATGCCTTGCCTCTTGCATAAAGTGAGAAATCTGATTCCACATTCCTATCCATTACCGATTCAAAATAATTTCTCCCATATTTTAGTTTCAGTGCTCTCCTGAGAAAAGTATAACGTCATTTCCATCATTGGTTATAGAGTAAGGTCATTCACACTATTAACTTTAATGAGTCTAATCCTACATTACATACAAAAGGCAGCAGCCATTCATCTTGTACTATTGTGCTGGTTTAGTTTCAGCCTTTCACAAGTTCAATTCAATCATTTCTCTTTGCATTTTTTAAACAATCAGTCTTTTAGTAGTGTAGGAATAGTCAGTACACCTGGAAAAGGACAGAGCTGTTAGGAAATGTTGAAACTCAGCCCTTCAGGCTTGAACCATATAGGCCTGATTTCATTTACACCACTGAAAATCTGGATGAACTCCTCTAGAGCTTATGAGCTATGTAATGTCAGTGTGAGAAAAGGTCTTATAAATGTAAATGTTGGCCACTGCCTCGCTTCAGTTTTAAACAACCCTGATAAGATACCATAATTAAGTCATTTTATCATGGAACTAACTCCTATAAATACATTCACTTGTAAATTAATAGGAAGGGGTAACACATTCATACATACAGTTAAAGTGATGGAAGACAAGAAGAATAAGCTATAGCTAAAATAAACTAACAATGGCAAAAAGAAACATGAAGAACCTCCTGCAAAACTGAAGATGAACAACTCACTTAAATCCATTCCCCAGCAAAATTTATGGTACCTAAATTTTGAAAATATCCCTGTACCTCTAGTTGCTCAAAAATGGTTACATTAGCTGATACAGACCTCATTAACTACATCTAAAAGGGAGAAAGGAAAAGATACCTGCTTTGGCAAAAGCCTATGGTGCTCTGCAACTGAAGGACCTTTTAAACTTGTGCTGTTCATAAGGGTCATTATTATGTGTAGCCAGTGTTAAACAAACATACAAGTGCCACAATAGTCAGCTAGCCACATTAATACAAAATTAAAAATAAAACATCTAACCTTTGAAATAAAAGGAAAAAGACACCTTTTTGTCTTTTGAAACAGGCTTTTTTGTTTAATTTTAGTCAGTAGCCTGCCTGCCTGCATCTTTCTTTCAGGCATCCAGTTCAAGTCTATTAGAAGATGACACAAGCACATCTGACCCTCTATAGAGAAGAGGGGAATGATGAAGAATACTCAGTATATTGTGATACCACACACCTGGCATAGTAGGTGACATACATTTAATTCACCTCTGTATGTACATCAATGAGTGAGCTGGCCAGAATATTTTCATTAAAATACAGTTTTATTGAAACATGCCAATTCCCTGAGCCTGGAATATTTGGTCTGAAATACTTTCGGTCCAATGAACTTTTCTGCCTCAAAGGAAGGAACCCTATGGGAACCTACCTCGATTCATGGTGAGGTTCCTATTGCTTTCAGGATCTGCAGCTCTAGGATACCTGCCAAGTAAATTGACATTGTTCCAGGGACCTTAGTGCTTCCACAGCGCATAGCCCCCAGCCATGCTAATATTTCCCGGTCCTGCCCCAAAGCTGACAACTTGAAAGTGCTGGATCTAAGTGAAGCTTATAGGACTTACATGCTCCCCACTGCAGAGTAGGGGCACAGAGTTTAGAATTCTTCTCACAGCTTTGGGACAGCCCCATCATTCAGGCTGGCCTTAGGCTTCAGACCCTTAAAGTATTAAGCTCCCCAGACCTAAGGCAGCCTTTCTGAGGGCCCCTAAGGCAACAGCTACTCAAAGCAGGCCACCGCTTTTTCAATTGTTCAAGTTTCTGAAACATTCATGTGTGATCAGAGATTTTATCAACATTTTTCCTTCTATTCTAGAGTTTGGATGCTCCAAAGGAACTGAGAAATACCTTCACCTGATCAATAATAATATTCCTAAGTAACAAAATATAATTGCATCTTCCTGCATTGTACAGCCAGTATGAAATGAAGGAAAAAGGACTATTTTCCTCATGTAATAAATACTGCACCCTCTCTGGAGATAAGAACTCTTTCAGTGAACTCCTCTCAGGAGCTGGTAGTCCACCAAATATTTAATAATTATTTTATGTAGGTGAAACAACTGCATTTCAAAAGCTGAACAGTCCCCGGCTTACATTACAGAGATTCTCCAAGACAGAGGTTCCTATTAATCCTCTAATATTTTTTCATGATACTTCAGTATGGAACTGCAGAAAATGCTGAGCATTAGCTTAAACACAGATCTTGCCAGATGCACTTCAACGTGGTTTGAAGCCCAAGAGATTTTGCATAAAGGAGGTTTCTCAGGCCAAGTGTTCAGCCATTCTGCTTGCTTAGTTCAGATGTTCTGCTCTTGTCTAATGGCTTAGATGTATAGGTGGTTTCCATGCAACTTATTTCAGGGGTGAAATGATCCAAAAGGAAGTAACTGCACACTTCAAGTTCTCCAGAGGTAGGTGGCATGTGTAAGGAAACTGAGATTCTCGAAAAATATATGAAAGAACAGAGAGTAACGTGGGGTGCCGACAGTAATGCTGTGAGTGCTGCTTTTAATGAGTAAACGTGGTCTATTGGTGAGAGCTGGTGAAACAGGATGTCCAATGAAAGTCAAAAAGAATGAAAGGGCATAGATGTTAAGGATTCAGCAGGGTTTACCATAACTGCCACCTCAGAGTAATAGCCATACTTGAGGCCTGAGTCAAACACAATGGCATGTTTTGCTACCTGTAAGTAGAGAACTAAGGAGACTGCAGGCTGTATTTTTTTCAGTAAAACCATTCAAGGAATACATGAAAAAAAGATAGATGCAGAGGTGAAGGTGGTGTATGTAAAACAGGCAAAGAATTTTCTTTCAGTTGTGAAATGTATCTCCACCCAAAATAATGTAATTCATAAAGCAAATGAGTTATAATGAGAAAAATATTGTGGCATTGTCTCAATCATATATGAAGAGCAAACATCTCTTTCAGGTTATATGTTTATTTAAATATTCTGGGTTCCTCATCTTATTGCATTGCGAAGGGCCTTTTAGTTTTTATTTTAAATAGTACTATAATAGATGCAGAACACTGGATCAAATATTCTGAAAATGAGAAAAACTCCCAATAGAATTGTGGTTACTGGAAAACATGTTAAAATAATAATTTAAAAATGTCACTAAGGAACGTTTAGCCGCAATATGCTGCTGAAATTCTGTTTGTACTGCCAGCTGCATGCTGACTCCTAGTCAGTGCCACCCCTTATGCTTGGAAGGTCCTTCCTATTCATTTTGCCAAGTTGCCACAGCCTGTTCATTCTAACTGACCTAAACATTTTATTTATTCTGCCCTGGGCACAAGAAATAATAGTAAATAAATACAGGGTGCAAGAGGAGGAAGATTCAAGCAAATTCTTATTGTTCTTCTGTGTCTCTTTTCAATTGCCTAACTTTTCATATCAGATACTACACTATTTTATATTGTATCTAATGTTTACCAATCACGTTCTTGCTAATTAATAAAAACGAAATAATACTTTGTAGTATGAAGTACAGGAGCAGACACAGACGCTGCTTAGTTGTTTTCCTGCCTTTATGCCATAGATTCATACTGTTTATGGACTTGGTTACTTACTCACGTCTTGCTTTCCCTAACCTCCTTTGCAGAACTTTGGTCCAAACAATGCACAAATGTGGCAGACATGGGATGAAGGGTCCCTCCTATATGGCATCTCCTTTGGTCTGTCCATCTCATACTTATCTTCTATAATAATTATGATCACCATACCAGAACTGTAAATCTTGTTGGCTGCTGAAGATTGTTTTGTTCACCAGCTCTAATGATTTTTTTGGATAGCACAAAATTACACAATGCTACAAAAAATATGTGCAGGAGAAGACCATATGGTATGAAGGAAATCATTCATAAAGTTGATCTGAATTTTGTGCCAGTTGCAGAAAAGACTTCAATTCTGTTTCAGATTTTGACTTATTTGTTTCTAACCTAATAGAAGGTAACTGGAAACAGACATAGATTTTGCATAATTATACTCATTACCACATGTACATATTGCATATAGGAAATCAAAGATGGGATCCTCTTTAATGCATAGATTGTGTATAATAATCTATCTTACATATTCAAAACAAGTTAGTGACTATGAAATTGTTACTTTTCTTGTTGCTGCTTAGAAAAAAATTCTCGCATTTTGACTGTTTCTACCATACACACAGAGCATATGAATAACTCTTCTTTCTCATCCACTTACCTAACTCTGAAAAATAATGTTATTACCCTTAAAATATATGTGATGCCTCCATGTCAGAATTTTTTATTCTTGTCAGCAATCTGCAGTTACTTTCAGCTTAATACCCTGTTTCAGTTTAAGTCCATAAAAAATCTTGGTTGACAGTGCCCCTCTATGGCCAGAAAATATTAATACATGCTTGCCGGTTCTGTTACAAAAAATCATCTGTCTTTTAAGATATCAAAGATATACTTGTAAGGAGGAATTAAATTTGCATACATATTCACTATAAAGCAAATATATATTGTTAACAACTGATGTTTCAAGGAAAAAATCATTACCTGCCTGTGTCAGGTTCCTAAACAGTACTATGAATATTTCTTTTACATGATGGTTTCCCAGAATTTGGGTCCCATTTTACTCTTCCTAATGCCAACTGAGGTTTTGCTATTGATGTCAGTGAAAAATCAGGATTTTGCTGGATGTCCCTTAATGTAAACATTTGTTTTATGAAGTGCTGGGGCAAAGGGCCTTGGTGGGGAAAATATACGACTTGGGAAGCATCTTATAAGGACATTGTTAGATAACCTGTGGCACAAGGTTTATTTTTTCTGTCTTTTATTTAAATAAAGGTTATACAAATGTGATATTAAGATATGACTTTTCTAAAATTTCAACATGTCCCTTTAGTTTCTGCAACACAAGCACTGTAGCATTACACCAGCAAATGAAACCAACCAGTCAAAACTAAGAACCCAATTCTCTGCTCAGGAAGACTGCTGAGCCTGGTGAGTCCCATACATTTAACAGGGTCTCAGCAAGTTCCCATGTCTGTGGATCAGAATGCAAGATAGGAGTTTACGTAAAAAAGTAAGCAGTTTCAATGTTTAAACATAAATTACATTTTAATTATTATTATCATGTTTCATTTAAACAGTTATAAACAACACAAGGGCTTTTTTCTTTACATTTTAATTGGCAACATACTTTTAGGCTGATGTGCTTGTCTTCTACTTTCCTTTTTTCTGTTGAATTATTTACATTTGGAACTCAGAAAATGAGGAATAATCTACTCTTTACAGAACTGTGGTTTAGTACAGAATATTCAAGCTGGACTCTGACTGCAGCAAATTCTAAGGAATATTATTTTTTATTTTGCTATTTTTTTCAGCTACTTTGGTTTGTTTGAGCTTGTGTTGCAGAAGGCTGAAGCTTTTCTGGAAGTTGAATTTCATAGGTTTAGAAATGTGCTGCTTTAGCTAATTTAACAAAATTCATTTTAATGCAATAGTATACTGTACTACCCATTTCCACAAAGTTTTCTGAGCACCAATTTTTATTCTATGTGTGCATCTACATGTGGCCGTATGGTGTCTTTCTTACTGCACCATCATTTAGTACTTCCTTTTGGAAGTACTAAAAGACGGTGCAGTAACAGCCCATACTGCACCATGCCGGCCATGCATAGTTATTTTTGCTACATCACCATAGCAATGTGCTGTAACAAGGGAGCACCCTGCTACAGCAATGTATCAGTGGCATCATGTTTTTTGTCAGCAGATGTTATAACACCGTAGCACATTGCTATGGCACCACAGAGTCTTGTGTAGGCAAATCCTATGTGTATTAAAAATGGATCCAGCCCAATCCTGAAGAAAAAAATGCCTGCAAACTTTGCAGGAATAAAAATATGAACCCAGAGGTAGATTTCAGAACTCAGAACCATATATAATCTGGGAACAAAATTAGGTGGCAAGCATGAACCAAAGTCTGTCATTAAATACATCCAATATGAAAGTAATCATAGAATCATAGAAAAATAGGGCTGGAAGGGACCTCAGGACCCCAGTTCAAACCACTGCTTAAGGGAGTGTCAACTGTGCCTAAAGAATCTCATTTCAAGGTTTGTTTAACCATTTCTTAAAAACTTCCAAGGATAGAGATTCCACAATTTAACCACCCTCATAGTAAGAACTTTTTTTCATAATATTCAAACAAAATTTACCTTGCTGCAATTTAGAGACCATTACTTCTTGTCTTGTCTCATATGACAAAAATAGTTTTTATTACCACCCTTCATTTGTTTGAAGACTATTATGAAATCACACCTCAGCCATGTCTTCTCCTTAAATAATTCCAGTACTTCCAGCCTTTCCTCATAAATCATGTTTGCTAGATCACTAACCATTTTTGTTGCTCTCTCTCTCTAACAACCTTGCAGTAGTTCTGCATTTCCTTAGCTAACCAATCACAATGTCATAGGAAAAAATTGATACATATCACATCCACTGCTCTTTCTTCAATTTAAAAAGCCCATAACCTTGTTGGAGAAGGATATTGGGTTGGTTAACCATGACTTGCTTTGGGAGCAGTTAACGCAGCAGTTAACAGCTCTATGAGCAATTAATACTGCTATTACTCTCCCACTGCCAAATACCTGGACCCATGGGGAGCCCCACAGGCTGGATGATCCAGCTCTGCAGGCTGGAGGTTGAGCATCACTACTGTAAGTGCTTAAAAAAAAAAGAAAGAAATGATTCTTTTATTAAGTGCTCCATAATCTGTCTGGGTATCAAATTTAGACTATCTGCTCTGTAATTTCCTGGCTGTTCCCTGCTTTTTAAAGATGAACACTACATTTGCCTTTTTCTAGTCATCCAGGACTTCATCTGATCTTCACAGCTAGGGACAGAAGTTACACATAAACTGGTTTAACTGATTTAAACCTGTAAACAGAACATAAGTTCAGTGCACAAAAACTGCTTTCAAAATTACCAAAACTGGTTTAAGATAAACATGGTTGGATGTAGTATGAGACTTAACTGATTTAGGTCAAACCAGCTTATGGAACTTCTGTCCCAGATCCCTTCCTAGCTCAAGTTAACTCACAGTCCTCCAGCATCCCAGGATGCTTTGCAGCCCTGGACTATGCTGCCTGCTCCAGTGGAACAGGGACTGCCTCACCTCTCTGCTCAACCTCCTTCCTGCCTGTGTCCATCAGCCCATAGGGACAGGGAGGCAAGGGAACAGCCCCCCAGCCCATCCTAGCCAGGGTCTACACAGCATGTGGGGGAAAGGAAAGTCCCTTTGGTGTCGGCATTTCAGACCCTGACAACCCTCTCCCTTTCCTCCTTCTCCTTCTCAGCTGCTGATCGCTTCAGCAACTGCCACATGAGGGCGGGAGACGAAGTCCTTCTGGCTGGGTGCCTGCCCATGCAGCCCAGCATGAGGACAGCAGGGAGCTGCTGCCTTGGGGGGCTTCTCCCCATCCCAGTCCAGGGTCCCCAAGCCCCAGGCAGCCCCAGGGAGCTGAGGGAAATCTTCCCGTCCCATATCTTGCCTTAGAACCTTATTTCAGCCCCCTCAAGTCTCAGGCAGCTTGAGAGAGCAAAGGGAAGTTCTCCTGCTTCTCCATGGCCAATTTTGCCTTAGCTGCTGTGAGTCTGAGGCAAAACAAATGCAGGGGAGCAAAGGAATTTCCCTCCAATCACTGGGCTACCCCTGAGACTAAGGCAAATGGGTGGGGTTGGGAAGAGTTCCCCTCAGCTCCTGGGGCTGCAGGACCCTGGGCTGGGGTGGTGGAAAGCCCCGCAAGGTGGGGGCTCCGATGCTCCCATGGGCTGCAAGGGCAGACACCTGGCGGGGAGGACTTCTTCTCCTTTGCTTCTGTGGCAGTGGCTGAAGCAATCAGCTGCTGGGAAGGAAATGGGGAGGAATTCCCCTCAGCTCCCCAGGGCTGCCTGGGCTGGGGAACCGAGGCTGGGGGAAACCTCCAGAGGGAGAGGCTCCCCCAAGGTGAGCCAGCACCCGGACAGCAGGCTCTTCAACCCCTTGCAGGGGGACATCAGGAGTTTGGGGACACAATATAAGCTTTTGCTAGCTGCTTAAAGGCAGTTTAGAGGAAGCTGCCTAGTTTGAATTGATTCAGCCTCTGACTTTTTTACTTACCCTATGAGTTCTCAAAGAGAACAGGCAATGGCTGTGCAATTAACTCAGTAAATTCCTTGAATTTTCCAAGATGAATCTCATCTGTCTGTCAGGGGCCACAGTCTTATACATTCATCCTTAGTAATATGGCCAAGCTTCTTCTTTTTCTAAAACTCCTTTTTAAGTTTCAACTTTTTAAACATTTTACTGTTTAGCTAATTTGGTATCTGACTGTATGTCCTATCCATTGTTTGCATATGGATAACCTGCTCTTGTGCCCTTCATATGGACTCTTTACAGTAAATCAGGAATCCTGAACATCTTTTCCTCATTCCCTTATATTTCCTATGGGATCCTGCCTACCAGTTCTCTGAATTTGTTTGAAGTAATGTAAAGTAAATTACCTGAATCTCTGTCTACAGCTTCCACCTTAATGACAAATTCCCCTGGATCTTTGTTTTCACAGACTGTAGCTTCATACAGTTGCCTTTGGAACTGTGGTCTCTCATCATTCACATCAAGAATCATTATAGTCACAATCTGTGTCGCAGAGAGTGCTGGTGTGCCATCATCAAGAGCCATGATTGTCAAATTATAGTAATCTTGAATCTCATGATCCAAAGAAGTAGCTATGATTAGTACTCCTGTTGTAAAAAAGGAGGAATCAAATATATCATGTCAGTACAGTCCCCCCATTATAGTAAATTACATTATCACAATAATCACTTACTATTTATATACAGAACATTTTTTTATTTAAAAATGCTGACTTGTTGCAGGTAAATGTTCTGCAGAAGTGTTGATTTTGACAAATCTTCTGAAGGACCCCAGAGTCAATGGTCAAAAAAACTGCTTGCCAAGCAAGATTTCTGCCAGAAATATCAATTCCTGCCAGACCTCCTGCTCAGGTACATAGCAGCTTACCTGAAGGACTGACTTAGACCTTGGGCCTGAAGTTTTCCAGGGACCATAGCTCTAGGTGGTTCCACTGTATGGACTGTCCAAGAACCTGGAACCACACAACTTCTAGACTTCTGGCATAGCTGGGTCTGTGATTCCAGCAGCTGGATACTAGCTGCTCTAGCAGTTAGGAAGCCAGGCAGCCCTAAAGGCAACTGGCCACCTGACCCTTTACCTTTATAAATCTGATGTCATAGAACGTAAAGGATAAGATTCACAAGGATTTCTGTTTACTTAGCCAAAGAGTCTTCTTGATGTTTGGTGAATGGAATATCATATAAGCTCTTGCAAGCTGAAATGTCAATGCCAGAACATATGCAATATGCATAGCTCCTTCCCATCTCACTCTTTTATATAGGTAGTGCTTAATTTACGTATTTACACACACACACACACACACGTGTGTATAGGGACCTATTTAATTTTATGGCCAAAGGAATTTATGGCCAAAGGAATTTTTGTGGCTTGGTCACAGCACAAAGAGCCAGTTTCACAGGCATTTCACAGTGGCTTCAGCCCTCGCCACTGATTGGTGGAGAGGCCGTGGAGGTGGGGAGGGACAAGGGGCGGCTGCCATCTTGGCTGCTGGCTGTCCTTTGTGCTGCCCTGGCATCCAGTGCCTTCCCCTCTAGGGCAGGCTGTGAGGCAATGAGGACCACTTAGGGGAGCCAGCATTTTATTTTTATTAAGACTTTTTAAAAAATTGATTTCACAGACAATTGCAGATTTCATGGTTTCTGCAAAACTGCAAAGTAGATAGGTCCCTACATTTGGGTGTGTGTGTATGTGTAATCTCTCTACAGTGTAGTGTAGGAAATGTAGCATTTAATCTACACCTGTGAAAGGGTTTTCATTGGTCATTTAAAAATATTAAAGGCAAGTTTGGCTGCTACATGTGCCTCAGAAACAAAACAGAACAAAAGAATACCAACCAATCAACCAAAGAAACAAACACCAGCCACTAATCACAAAGAAAATAGGGCATGAGAGCATAACTTAAAACAATGGACATAACTACTATTATATTCCAAGGAAAACTGCATTCATGTTTTAAATGGTCATGGTGATAGCAGTTACAGTTTTTGTGCAGGAGCCAGGTTTCATGGGACTGGCACAAGACTGTTGAACAAACTCCCACCGAAGCTGAGGACTACTGAATGGACTACTTTCCTTTCTAAGTGAAATGCATATTTCTTTGATCCTGCCTTTGACATAAATATATAGGTACATATACATGTTGGTATGTAAAAAAGTCCAGACAAAATACAGACACTTCTGCTGGGCTGAGGATGAGCAGACAATCATGTAACAGATGTCAGTCATACTGCTTAACGCATTGCTGGTATGCTGTTGTGGTGAACACCATATAACAATTATGTACAGAAGAAAACAGAAGAGAATTTACAGTACCTGTGGTTTTATCTAGCATAAATACTTTGTTTTCATTGCCTGAAAGAATATGATATGCAATTTGTCCATTTCTTCCTTCATCTGGATCCTCTGCAATTATGTGATGCACCAGAGAGCCTACCTCCGCATCCTCCATGACATAGGCAAGAGGAGAAGACGCAAAACTGGGACGGTTGTCATTGATGTCTAAAATGACAATTTTTACTGTCTGGGATCCAAGTCTGCGATCTGTCAAGTTTACTGCCTGATCTGCTGCAGACACTGTCAGGACCACAGAATGAGTAACTTCTCTATCTAACGGAACTGCTGTGATCAAGGTGCCATATGAAGGATTAATGAGAAATGGATTTTCACCAGTGTCACTCATTTTTATGGAATACCATACTTTGCTGTTCAGAAAGCTGCCATCTCCATCTTTTGCATTGAATGTGTATACTAAGGTGCCAACAGGTACATTTTCCTCTACGCCAATCACTATGAAATCCTCTTGGAAGTAAGGGGAGTGGTCATTTTTATCTTCTACATCAATGCTGAGGAAAACAGAATTGTTTTGTGGAGGATTCTTATTACAATCCTTTACAACAATCCTCAGAAGGAAGTGAGAAGCTGTTTCATAGTCAAGTTCCTTGGAAAGAAAGAGCTCCCCTGTTGAACTATCTATTTCAAAATGAACATTGTCATCTTCTTCAGCAATACTAAAATGCAGTTTTCTATTGGCCTGTGGATGATGACCAGCCAACTTTATAGAACTCAACACTTGTGCAGGCTTAAAATTTTCAGGTATGATGAAGTACTTGATATCTTGATAAAAGATAGAATTCCCTTTGGGCAGTGGGATTACCTGAAAAAGCACAAAACTGTTAATTTTTTTCCTTTTGAATTATTGGCATTACTGTAATGTATTTTATTATAACTAATTAATGGGTCTAATCATTTGTAGTTTGTGCATGGAAGGCCACATTAGCTTACATATACATCAAGGCTAGAACAACCACTTTACTGGCATAGTGCTGATATACTGTCACAAGAAGCTTTAACCATCTGTTAAGCTTATTAATAGTTTATGGCTAAAACACCATCTCCAAACATTTTACAAGAATTAAAATCTATCCTTAGCAAATATTCCGTCATTCAAAAGTATTATCCAGTAAGGCATTAACCAGATTCATCTTTTTTCCTGTACTGCATTCAGGATTGCAAAAGGGTAAGGAATGAAGCTTCTCTCTCTCCTACTGAATCTCACGAGCATCAGAGAAAAAAAAGCTACACCGTAGTGTTTTCTTTGGTGGTGCTCTTAAACACCTTCATTTATTTAATTATTATGAATATTTGCCATTATTTACTTTCCCAAAGTTAAAGAGGTAATTGACTTCAGGGTGGTTACATCACTATATAATCTCCTACATCACATATCATTGTAATGGTTTAAAATTAGAGAAATTCTTCAACAGTTGAACTACTGACTGGGAAATGAATGGCATGCCCTTTAAAGCTGCCTAAAATTAACTTTCATACCAAAGACATATGACTAGTATTCTGGGTGGGATTCAACTTGTAATATATATAGGAGTGTGGCCACCTGAAAGCTTGGAGCCTTGACCAGTGTGTGTGAATGAGCTGAGAACAATTCAAATGCAGCAAACCCAACTTTAACCCTAGATGAAGGAGTATTAAAGTTGGAGCAGGTTTGCTGTCTTTAAATTGTTCTCAGCTCATTCACACATGACAATTAGAACTTACCCCCTGCTACCCTTTTGAAATATTCCCCTTTTGAAAGGCCTCCAAGAGTTCCTGTGTCCACACTGGGTTTACAGGAGGTCCTGCCAAACAGATCTGTTGTGGTTCTGCTAAGTAATATGTGACTAGCTACAAAAAGACATGACAATGACTTTAATGTTCTCCTCACATGGCAGAGCTTGTCACTTTGCAGCTCCCATATAGGCCAGCAAATGGGGATAGGCTACCTTCTTGTCCTTCGAAGTGTAAGAGAAGGTAGAATAAAGGAATAGGTGTGATACAGTGAAGAAACATCATCCACTGTATTTTCCTTTTAAAATGTACTTTTCCTTCTGCCTACTTTGATCTCCAATTTTCACTATTTTCATGGGATATTTTTCCTCATTTAGTAACCTCCTCTTGCTGGAATATGACTTATAATTGCAAGTCAACCCATAATACTGGAAATGAAATGAGGAAAATGCATCTGTCCCCTGCAATTTCCTCATTCAACAACATCAAGATTGGAAAAAATGTCAGGAGATAACATGAGATAACAGGCTCTTAAGTTCACACCATACATTTTATTTTCCACATTCTCATCCTTTGGGGTTCCAATTTTTAAATGAACTGAAATTCTAGCAACATGTTTCTAATCTGTGCTAAGTAAAATGGTACCTGAATGTTAAGAGTCATGTGTCCTTGAAGTGGAGGCATTCCTTGGTCACTTGCAGTGACAATTATTCTGTATTTAGATCTCTGGTTATATGAAAGAGATTCAGTTGTCCTTAGCTCACCATTGTTGGCATCAATCTGGAAGGGACCTAAACTCTCTTCTATAGCACAAAGGAAAAAAAAAAAGAAAAATTAATTCTTAATTCAACTGTTGAACATACAATGTCCATTGTCCATAGTAACATATTGTTAACATGCTTTGTAATTAATGGTACAAAATGACAATATCTACAGTTCCCATTTATTTCTATGGGAGTTGGGGTGGCCAGCACCTCTCCTGATTAAACTCATGATTACTCTGACCCGCTTCTAATGGGCTCAATTCTAAGGTATTTATTAGGGGTGTGTGAAACAGGCCCTATTCAATTTGGATTCAGATTTGGCCCAAATCAGGGTCAGTGATTCTATTTGTTGATTTGTATCACCATCCCTGATTCAATTTGGCCAAATCCGAAGATTTGATGCTGATTCAGAGAATCAGCGATTCAGACACAGACACAGCTTTAAATGTTTTTTCTACATACCTTGAGGTACCAGGCATGGCTCGTGAATGCTGCGATGCAGGGGTAGATGGAGCATCCCACAGGAGCACGGGGTGGGGGGAGCATGTGCTCGGTGGCGAACCCGGAAGTGGACCAGAATTACTTCCAGTCCACTTCTGGGTCCACTGGGGCGTGTGCCATGGGCCCCCCCCCGCACCTTCCTGGCTCAGTGATCAGTTGCAGGGGGACCCCATGTGCCCCCCCAGACCCAGGAGGCACCAGTCACCTCGCTGGGAGGGGTTCAGGAAGGGGGCCCCACGTGGTCTTTGGCAGACCCAGAAGTGGACCGGAAATGCTTCTGGTCCACTTCCGGGTCTACTGCCGAGTGCACTGGGGACCCCCTCCCCACCCCTACCACACTTCTGTGGGACACTCCATGTGCCTCAGCATCATAGCATTTACGAGCTGCCTGCTACCTACAAGTACATAGAAAAAACATTTAAAGCTGTGTCTATGTCCGAATCATCGAATCTTTCCCGATCTCTCCAAATCAATTCAGAAGGTTCCAATTCGATACAGAGAGATTAAAGGGTCCCCTGATTCCATTCAGATTCAGAGATTTGGCCACCAAATCAGGCCATATCTCCGCTGGATTGAATAAGGGAATGAAGCTTGGCACAGCCCTAATATTTATCTACCTACAAAAAGGAGATAAAGAATATATAGTACTTGCTTAGTTCAATGCCTACATCAGTAATCTGTGCACAAGTGGGCAACACCCAACTAGGCCTGTTAAATTAGCTCTTGAGTGTGTAAGTAAGCAAAGGCAAGGAAGGGATGAAGCCTTATCAACTGAACTGGTATGGAGGGAAAAATAAGCTGTGCCAGGGAAAAGGTGTTTTGGGTTCCTTCACTGGTTATGAGAATCCAAATTCAGAAAGTCCCTGATCTATTCCAACTGAAGTGCAATGATGATGATGTAGCTTTGCATTCATGCTGACCAGGAATTCAAGATATATCTATGAAAACCACACTTGTATTATATAGAGTTTAATCGTATGGCTATTTATCCCAGAACAAAATCAGAAATGGCTAGAACCTATACTTTTATGCTACATGAATGTGGCCATATGGCCAGTAACTGGCAAGTTCTCATTTGAATTACCACTAGCCACTACCCCATACTAGTATTTATTCTATAGTGGCAAAAAAAAATAGTACCAAAGGAGTATTGCTAAAACCTACACAGCTATTCAAACCTTTTGGCTTCCACTTTAGTGTAATGCAATAAATTACCTCCCAGTTAACACAAAATGTGAAAAAAAACAGCTACTTGTAATACATTATTAAAAACTGGGAAATTCTAATGTTAAAATAGTGTGTATTTTAAAACAGTTTGCCATATGCATTTTTAATAAGGTGTGTTTGTGTGTCTTACAAAATCATGTAGTATACAGCTGCTATTCAAAAAAGAAACTGCGGTAAAACAATAAATCTGATACAGATGTAGTATAGAAAATATCCAAAAGAAGGATATATTTTCATAAGCACCTAACTGAGCATGAAGCTGTTTATGTTCCCCAAATTTGCACATACAAATTAGATAGCTACACATATAAATGCCGATTTGTGTATACAATTACCTTACTCCATCTGAAAAATATTTGCACCTTAATACTTTGAACAAGCAATATAGGAAGCTATTGAATCCAGTCCGCAGCTGCCTCCACGCCACTCTGCATAGGGCCAAGCCCCACCCACTGGCTCAGGCCGCAACCAGGGCATGCAGCTTTCAATGGGGCTGTTCCCAGTGCTGCTCTGCTCCCCTCACCTCCAGTGAGATCTGCCTAGCTGAAGCATCCCACCTGCCCACCCACCTGGAGCAGTGCAGCAGGGGCAGGAGAAGGAGAAGGAGCCACCATTGGAGGTGAGGAAAGGAGAGCAGTACCCAGCCAGCTACAGTCACACTGGAAACAGCCCCACTGGAAGCTGCATGCACTGGCCAGGGCCTGGGTCAATAGGGCTATTCTACTCCCCTCACCTCCAGCAGTGGCTCCTCCTCCTGCTCATGTCCCTGATATGCTACTCCAAGTGAGGGGGAGCATCAGCTGGGCAGCTCCTGCCCCAGTGTGTAGGGTGCCAGCTCCAGCTCCTAGCTGTCTTCCACCCGCTCCACCTACACGGAGCAATGAGCAGCCAACCTACAGACAGGTGGACTGGATGGAAAGTGGCTGGGAGCTGCAGCCCTGTGTGCTGGGCCAGAAGCTGCCCAGCTGAAGCTTCCCCCACTGCCAGCCCCACTGAAGTGGCACAGCAGGAGCAGCAGCAGGAGAAGAAGCCACCACTGGAGGTCAGGGAAGCAGAACAGCCTCACCAGCCTGGGCCCTGGCCAGCATGTGCACCTTCTGGCAGGGCTGTTCCCAGTGTGGCTGCAGCTGTCCAGGTACTGCCCTGCTCTGCTCTCCTCCCTTCTAGCAGCAGCTCCTCCTCTCACTCCTGCCCCTGCTGCAGTGCTCTGAGTGGGCAGGAGGAGGGGAAGCTTCAGTCATTTGGCTCCTGCTGAAAGCAAGAGGAGCAGAACCACACTCAGCTGTCTGCAGCTGCACCAAGAACTGCCCTCCAGAAGCTGTGCAGTGGCCAGGGCTGGGGCTGGGGCACAGGTGGGACTGTGGTACAGGCTACCCCATAAGGGGTTTAGCCCCATGTGGAGTGCCACGGGAGCAGCCGCAAACTGCACCACCTGGACAAACTCTGCTGAACACTGCCCCCACCTCTCCCTCCTTCCTCTCACCCTTGGCTTATTCCCAGGACCTAGCACCCAGGCACCACCCCCCCTTCACACACACACACACATTCCCCCCAAACCCTCACAGGGCATGGCAGCATGCAGGGAGTAAATCAGCATCACCCACTATCTCACTCTTCAACACTGCTTCCCGACTGCCCAAAGCCCCATAGGGAGTGTTGATGAGTTGCTGCAAGTAATCTAGTTTGACCAGGGTTAGGTGCCTAGGATCCCTATGCTCTAAAAACATTGGTTCCTCTAAAGAAGAATCCAATTAAAGTGTAGTGCACAGATACTTTATACGCAGGATGGGGAGAAGAGAGAAGCTGTAAAGGGCAATTCAGAAAAAGAACCAATATAAAACACTCAGCAGAGAGCTATGTCTGAACTGATCTCCCTTAGGCATGTGAATCATAGTTTCTTGTTTCTAGGGTTGGAAGGGACCTGAGCAGATCACCTAGTCTGACCCCTGCCATGGCAGGAAAGAATACTGGGGTCAAACGACCCCAGCAAGGTGTTCATCTAGCCTTGTCTTAAAGACCCCCAGGGTAGGAGCCAGCACCACTTCTCTT
>NW_017728913.1:12254672-12288501 GCF_001723895.1 Crocodylus porosus
TCCCCCCTGACTAGTTTATAACAGGCCATAAGATCCCCCCTCAGCCTTCTCTTTTGGAGGCTGAACAGGTTCAGGTCCCTGAGCCTCTCCTCATAGGGCCTGCCCTGTTGTCCCCTGATCATACAAGCGGCCCTCCTCTGGACCCTCTCCATGCTGTCGACATCCTTCTTGAAGTGCGGCACCCAGAACTGGACGCAGTACTCCAACTGCGGCCTGACCAGTGCCGCACAGAGGGGGAGGATCACCTCTTTGGATCAAACTGAGTATTATGTGTCTCTGTTGATTTCCAATCCCCTATGCTTTTTCCTGACTCTGAAAGTAGGCATGGGAGTGGCTATATCCACCTTTTACCCAGGGATTAGAGAACTTGAAACTCGGGAAATAGGAAACCTTTGTTCTCAGCCCTTCTCAGCCGTAGGTGATTTGACTTCATACCTCCCACTTCTTACAAGGGTTTCTACCACCAGGCTATAAAAACTAGATCATAGGAAAGCAGGGCTGGTAGGGAGCACACAAGGTCATGTAGTCCAGCCCCTTGCTTAAGGCTAACGACTAAACTATCCCAGCCAGGTGTCTGTCTAAACTGCTCTTGAAAAATCCCAAGGATAGAGATTCTACAGTTTCTCTAGTTAGCCTGTTTCAGTGCTTGGCCATTCTCAGAGTCAGAAACTCCTCCTAATCTCCAACCTCAATTTCCCCTGTTGACGCATATAATAGTCATGCATTTATCTGTTTGCATGCAACACTACATAAATTTTATATGCAACTTTTCATAGAGAAGCTGAGAAAAATGAATTGAATAGAGATAATATCAATCCAGTTTATGCAAGTTGCTTTTAGTCCCAACTGCAATATATGTGATTTGCATCAACAACAACTGCCATTCAAATGCTATCTGCGGAGTATCGTGTCTTGTGAAATGTGTCCAGAAAATCTGCGCTCAAAGATAGCAACTAGTTCACTCTTTTCATAGTGAAACCTAAAAACCAGCCTTCTGTCAGCTTCTAAGGTTGAAGGTGAGGTGGAAAGCTTGAATTTCCCAGGTCTGCTTCCATTTGATTGTGGTGTGCCTCCAGTTCATGTTAGCACACCCACTGAACAAGTGCTTGCAAAGTACAAGTATCAGTTCTGTATATCCTTAAAAAAGGAGCTTTAAGTATTAAAAAATATTTCTTCCACCTCAGCTACTTCGATACATAAGCTCAACCAAAGCTTGACAAACAGGGATATTTGGACATAACATATAAGAAGTAGCTCTCCTTTCCTTGTTAATTTCTAGTGATGCAAGGTGAAAATACTTGAGGAGCACCACATAATATGTTATCACAAGCTGCAACAGAAGCACTCAGACCATTTGGACACAGGCATTCAGAGAGCGGCCACAATCTGTTCCAAAAAATCTTGAGGTCATCTAAACACAAAATACCATTTGCAACAAGAAAAGATTTTTTTGGGTCATAACTGTTACTGATATCTTTTATTCTATAGTTGGGAAGGATATAGACAAGCTTTTAGGTATGAAGTACTCCTCCTGAGGTCTTACTCCAGGCATACCCTTCCTCAGGTCTTAGATTTTAAATGGGTATTTCATCACAGTTAGTTCAATAAAAGATATCACCCACAAAAAACTTTGCCTCTCATATTTTTCTTGGATCATCAACCCAACTCTATGAAAACCTGGAAAATATAATTTGATCATTCTCAAATATAAGGGGCCTCAATATCTAATAGTATCTACTATTATTTTCTTTTTCTATCCAATTTCCAATGGAATTGTATCCAACACAAAAACTCTAAATGAGTTTTCTGATGCTTTAAGCCTTGATCATCCCAACCACATTCTGAATGTAAATGTAACTCAGGAGCTTCAGCTTAAATTCACACTAAGGAGGAAAGAACAGTATTCAGTAGAAAAGAGGAAGACAGGGACATGCCCTGCCCCCACAAATAGGTTTATTACAGGATCCACATGGGAATCCCACCTGTGCTGTGCTCTGGGCTCCATCTTCCCCTAGAGCAGGGGTTAGCAAACTATAACCCATGGACTGAATTCAGCCCACAAAGATGTTGAATGCAGCCTGGGGCAGCACAGGGGATCAAAGGACATATAGATGTGCTGTGCTGTGCTGTGCTGTGCTGTGCTGTCCACCCCCGCTCCACAGCACCGCAGTCTATGGACTTCCTGCACTATGCCTCTGAAAGAGGCTGCAAAGGGGCTGAGTACCAGGGCCCTGGGCTGATGAGAAGCGTAGGTGGCCTGGGCACATTGGGAGGTACAAAGTTGAGGCTTGCAGCAGGGGACTGGGTTGCACTTTCTATTCCATGGCAGCAAAAAGATTGTCAGTCCCTGCCCTAGAGAATATGAACTGCTATTTGTACTTGTCTATGACAGAGGTGATCGGGGTGGACCCAGAGGGGGTACAGTGGCACAGCTACAACCCCGTCTCAGACTGGACTGTGGTGCTGAAACACCTGGGAACTTAAAAAAAACCTCCAAAGCAGAAGAGAATCCCTCCATCACCGTTGTGCTCAGATATACCACTTCTGCCCTCGCCCCTTCTTTCATCCTCCACCCGCCCCAGATGCTTTCCCTGAAGTCCTAGGGCAGGGGACTCTTCACAGCTGCTCCCGCCCACTCTAACTGAACATCATGGAAGCTGGGTTCCACTAGGGCAGCTACAGCAGCAGCATCTCCTTGCACCTGCTCCTGCAGGGACCCATTAATATGGGGAAAGCCACCCCCTCCCCATTACTGCTGCTGCTGTTCCCACCTAGGGCAAGCATCTGCAGTGGGCAGAAGCAGCTCTGAAGTTTCCCCTGCCCCTGGGGACAGTGGGGAAAGCAGCAGGGACTAGAGGTGGAAATGACCGAAGGGGAGGATATGCCCTGAGCTTGGAGGGGAAGGCAGGGATGTTCATGTGCTTTGGGAACTTTGAAAGGTCCCTAGAGGCTCTGCCTATACCAGAGGAAAAGGCTGGGAGCAGGGGTGCAGCCACCTCTGCAGCTGGGGTGGCCAACCCACACCCCCTTTTTCAAATCCTAGGCCTCTGGATGTGATCCTTCCCACCCTCTGACAAGTTAACTATGTTACTAATGAGAATCATCTCTATGAAAAATCTCACAGTATGAAAATATACCTAGATTTCAATTCTGAATGCTTGTTCTGACTTCTCCCCTTAAATACTCTCCCTCTAAATGCTCTTAGCCATTTATGGTTAACTTATCTACATAATTTAATCTTTCTTTCAGTTGGACATTCCTTAAGGGTGTTAAAAATGTTAAAAATTACTTAGTGACTGGCATCCCTGCAGAGCTTGAGAGCTACACAGCTGACACTGAGGCATGTAACTCTTGATCTTGTGGCAATCCCTTGAAAGTTGAAAAAAATCACTGCTTTGCATACAGATTGCCAGTTACAGAAGCTTGTGTTTTTACAGGTACCAAAATTAATCACATTATATTTCTTTGTTGCACCAGCACTGAACAATATCCCAAGACCACAAAGTCCATCACTATTCTTGATTTTCTACTTTTAAATATAAGCCATGTAAGAATATAAGAATCTTACTATTAAATAGAAGAACAGATGTAAAAGGCCATGAGCCGAATAATAAAACATTAGTATCAGACAAGTTCAGGTGTCTCCAAATTTCTTTAACTGCAAAATGGCTAGTTTCATGTTTGCAGGGTTTGGAAATTTTTACATTATTTTAAAGTTTTCTTTATCTGTCCAAATAAATCTATTCATTGGAGTATTTTTTAAAGCTACATATTTGGCCTTTGTAGGGAGATTATGGCCAATCCTGCTTTAAAATAACCATTGATGGATGTGGTAGACTAAAACACTTTAGATTAGATCTTTTTTGAATGTCTGTACCACATGCATCATGCTTCAATGTGAGTTGCATTCTGCTACCATCCTAGATGCTTCTCGCTGGGTAGCTTGTTAACTTTGGCAGGTTGTTGTGTGTTCTCAGCAAGTACCAGCCCAGCCCTGCCCCTGGGCTGTCACAGAGCAGACACAGAAAAGGCTTTGTCTCTTACCAGCACAGCCAGGTATGGGGGTGTAGGAACAGAGCCTCTCTGCTGCATGGATTACCATCCTCCCAAGCCTGTGGGCTCAGGTCTTGGTGGGGTTGGGTCCATGTGGCAGGGAGAAACTAGGTCAGTTTCTTTATCTGGACCCAGTTCCCAGTGTGACAAAAAGCTGGCCAGGCAGCCCCACGCTACAGCTTCTGGCTGCAGCTGTCAAGAGGCTGGGGCAGAAGGGGAAAGGAGCCTCCCCCTCACCCATATGGGCCCCCAAAGCTTGCTGGCTGGGGTATTGCAGGGCTGGCTGGCTGGTTTTTTGCCAAACCAAAAAGGAAGCTCTCCTTGCCATGAGGGCCCCTCCCCCCACAGCTTACTGACTGGGGTCTCAGGGAGGTCTGCTCTGTGTGGCAGAGAGCCTTCCCGCCTGCCCCAGTCCCTGGTGCAGCAAAAAACTTGCCAGGCAGCCCTGGGCTGCAGCTGTCACAAAGCTGGGGTATTTGAGGGGAAGGGGACCCCTCTGCCACATGGATTCAACCTGGCTCCACTCCTGGAGACCTCAGTCAGCAAGCTGTGGCAAGGGGCTCCATTCCCTGCTTTTTTTATCCCATCCTTTACTGACAGTTGCCAGGTGGGGTGGAGGGTGTAGGGAGTCATGCAGGAGCATTCCCCACCTGCTGGCCTTGCCCAGGTTAGGCAGGCAGTGAGCCCCCACCATGTCTGTTCAAGCCATTCCTGCTCTAACTTATAACACTTTAAGTAAAGTGCAATACTTAGAGCACTCCTGCCAGGAACTTACTGAACATCTGTTCTTAGCTAGGGAGAATCCACTGTACTGCCTGAGAGAAGGAAGGCTACAGAGATAAGGAGAGGGACAGCTATTCCAGGAAGACTGGCTCTTCCTTTAGCAGTCTTGGACTGTACAAGATTGAGAGGCCTTGGCTGTTGCGTACTTAGCAGCTCCCACCACTTTCTTGATAGAGGGTATAATTTTTTGAGAAATCTTTAGCTCAGCACAAAGGTGTTTACCGTCCTCTTTGGTCTCCTTCAAGGAAGTGGCAATTTGGTTCCATATTTTTTAATTCTTAGAATCTTGTAATTATCACATAGTACTAAATAAAAGGTATTATTTTGCAGAGATAACTGCAACTGCCTCTTTTTCAGAGTGAGAAGTAATGCACTTTTGTGGCACTTTAGTTTTTATTCTTTACTTTGCAATAACAAATAATCATGACAAGTATAAACTGATGAGGGCACAAAGCTGAGCTCTAACTATTCAGAAAAGAGCAGCTGGGAAAATGTAGAACTCAAAGACATAAGAGCTGTTTTCAATCAAATACTATATTTTATATATCAAATACTATAAATTGAAAAATACTAAGCATAAAAGATATGGACTCCATATATCCTGTGATACAAAGCAGGGTATAAAAAAAAATAAGTTATGGCATCTGTATGTGAACTCCTCACTGATAGTTTTTCAGAAATAAAATTTTATTCTTAACACATTTTGTATTCTTGGACAAATAATGTAGCAAAATCGGAGGACCTGCCATGTTTTCCTCATTGTCAGAAGTAAAGCTGTGCCCTACATAACAGATGAAGTACATTACATCAGACACACAGAAAGAACACATCTACATCTCTAATCAACATTAATGTTCCACCCATTCTCTTGCCGAAATCTTGGATGGTTTTCCCACTGATTTCACTGGAAGCTTAATTGGAGTGAGGTACTAATGGATGTATGGGGAAAATGAAAAGCAAGCAAGCAAGCAAGCCAACATGCTTCAGACTGTTAAACAATATCTAGAGAATCTGCTGCTAAATAAAAGGTGAAACATGAACTAAAGAACATAAGCGTCATTGTTTGCCCAGATTATTTTTTGATCCCTCTGATCGCTTTCTCAGACTGCTATGGACTCCTATACTAAGAAGATTTTAAGTTGGTCATGAGAAAGAAGAGATCATTTTTCTTTTAAGATATTAAACAGTTGCCCATAACTGATTGAAACCTTAAACTCTGCTGTATATGCTTATGGACAATTATGGTCCTAATCTTGTGTGAGCTGCAGTATGTAACAGCTCTGCCGTCATCACTCACTGGGAACAACAAAGGTTCTGGGAAAACAAGGGAGAGGGTGAAGGGAAAGATGATGTCTGCTCATGCCTCCTCAAATATTGTGATATGACCCAATTCCTGTTTATACTGTAAATGTAGCCAACTCCTGCTTTAAAGCCCCTTTACTCTGTTGGAATATTGTAATAGGGCCTAAGTCTAAATAAGAATCAAAGAGTGCAAGCTGGCTCCACTAATCCTTTCATTGCTTCAGTACCTTCTCTTTTGTGCATCACAGTTATCAATTCTTACCTGGTGCTATTGAACATAACACTACACCATTGTTTCCAGAATCAAGGTCCTTTGCAAACACAGTGGTGACAAGCATGCCTCCTGGTTGTCCTTCCAAAACCTGTCATCAAACAGCTTGTTTAGAAGTGCATATTACAAATGAAATGAGTGCTAAAATGGATTAATTCACCACAAAACAGTTTATTTTGGACTTTATTTCATTAAACCTAATACTGATGTCTAAATTGAAATTAGTAGGGAAATCTTATTTACAATTCAAGTTTTATACCACAAGATGGTGCTCAAAACAACACACTGGCTGATCTTTAGGAGGTCACTTAACTAGTTATTACAAACCTTGATATCTAGCTCTTTTCCAGATGGGATCTGAGGAAAGATAGGCTGATTATCATTGATGTCAGTAACTGAGATATATATGGTTGTTGTGGCATTAAGTTGTGGAACTCCATGGTCTGTCACTAGTATGACCAATTGGTGATGGGCTTGTTGTTCATGATCTAATGCAACGCCATTTATAATTTCACCTGATGAAAAAAGAAAGGGAAGGAAAAAAAGGACAGAAGTACTGAATTAACATAAATCATAATATATTATCTTAACTTATTACATAAAATTCAATGCAATGTACCTCACACAGTGTAAAATAATGGTGCATACTGAATATAGCAAAACCCCAACTAACTATATTTGCTCTCACAAAAACACACAAATAATCCAAGTCTGATCATGTATTTCAGGGTAATACTATGGTCTTCACAGGACCAAGGTCCCTGAATTTCATATAATGAAACATCATACAGAATGGCTGCTTTAAAATAAACCATCTGATGTTTTTTTCATTATATTCCAGGAATGAGAACACATAGTGTAGCCCTTAACTGATGGGCAAACGGTCCTATCTTATCTTGACTGAACTTAAGGGTTAGAAAACTCTCAATACTGCTAACTACCTTATCTCTACCATACCTTGAGGCTGTAGGTCCCAGGCAACAAATCTGACAGTCCTCTCTCCAGATGTTCAACTGTACTCAAGCATATCCGATGAATTTTAAGTGACTGAAGATCTTCTGTTAGATTAACTTGTATTATTACGCAATTTTGAGACCTTCTCTACTATACTCTCTCTCTGCTTCCCTTTGAACTTTTGTAAGTCTATTCTAAGGGGCCTTGCTTTGAAACAGCAGTTTTATTTTGGAATTCTAGAATAACTAGAAGATGGGAATGCAGGGCATTTGCAAAGTGCAGGTGTATCAAATTCATCCAGCCCTGTGGGTCAGGTGAGCTGCATGGGACCCATCCACAGTTGCATGAACATTGCAGGGCCAGCCCCATGGCCTGACTTGGGCCCATGGACCTCCACTCCAATTCCAGATCCAGTGCTCACAGTGCCTGCTGTGGCTGGATCAGGACATGAGCTGCACACAGCACCCACTCTGGCCAGATCAGGATGTGAGCTATGTTCAATGCAGGTCCTGGACTGATGGGAGTAGGCTCTGTGTGTAGGAGCCAAAGTGAGAGCCAGATCTGGCATGAGGGCCCATGGAACCACCTCTCCCCCCCTCCCGCTCCCCATGTCTGATCCTGTGCCTGCTGTGGCTGGTCTGGAACTGCACTGCATGCAGAGCCTGCTCTGAACAGTCCAGGACCCAAACTGCATGTGATGCCTGCCTAGGACCATCTGGAGTGGACACTCTGTGCAGCCATCAGGAGAGGGTGCCAAGGGTGCTAGATCCAGCATGTAGTAAGGGAAAGGTGTCCAAACTTGCCATGTCCAGGGCCAGTACTGAGGGCTGGATGATATGGCTCTGCATGCTGAATCCAGCCTGCAGACCATATCTTTGAACACCCCAGCAGAGTGGAATCTCAGACTGCAGATTGGTGCTGTACAAGCTATCAGATTCCCCCCTTACTGGAATAAAACATGGATTTCTCATTTTAGCAGAGACACCCATGGATTTTGCAGCAAGGCCTCTGCAGGCTAGCAGAGTTCTAGCCTGTAGGGGGCTGGGGAAAGTGGGAGGAGGGTGGTCAGGCAGGGGAGCCATGTGCATGCACATGGCCACCAGGCAGCCTGGAAAGCAGCTCCCACAGGTAGGTACAGGGTGGGGGAGGGGGAGGAAGAGGCTCCCATAGGGAGGGAGGGAGTTGGGCAGGGCTAGAGCTGGGGCTGCTGCCCAGCCAGGCAACATGTGGAGCTTGAGGCCTGGGGAAACAATGCATGGCTATAGGGCCCTAGTGGGGAGTGGGACCACAGGCAACTCACTCAGAGGATGGAGAGGGGTGGTGGGATGCAGCCATGGATGGCGTGCACTTGGGGGGTGCGGAGCAGGGAGGATCTGCACCCCCCAGATCTGTGCATGGGGCAGGGGTGGGGCAAGCTGCCCACTGTGGGCTCGGGCTCCCTCCCTGCTACCCTCCCTTGGGGCCCCTGTAGCCCAGCTGGTGTGATCCAGTGCTGCAGGGCAAACCATAGCTGTGCAAGAAAGCTCTTGCCGCTACAGGCTCTGCACTGCCGTGGTGATGCATCCCCTGCAGTCACCAGCAGTGAGAGGCATAGCCCCATGCCGCTGCCTCCATGCACACAAGGGATGCATCGCCAGGGCAGCGTGGCACTCACAGCAGCAAACAGCTCTCCTGTGCTTTGCCCTGCACCACCGGCTCACACATGTGGGCTGCAGAGGTCTGGGGGGAAGGGCAACAGGGTGGGAGCTTGAGCCTGCAGCACTCACCCACTCCACCTCTGCCCCATGCGCAGATAATTATTCCTGAATAGCCAGTTATTTTGATGTTTGTTGGACTTACCTTTGTTGGTCTCAATTTTAACTTTTTATATTTGTGTGCTTATAAAATAGCAACTTGAGCTCCAGTGTCCACCTTGAACAGAGAGACAGTTAGCCATAGTCTGAAGTCAAGCAGAAGAAGATTAGATTTTCACCTTACAGACTAACCACATTTTGTGTGTGTGTGTGTTTACAAACTTTTGTGACCTGAAGCTCATGTCATCATGCATTCATCAAGGGCAAGTCAGCCCTGATATGATACATTTTAAGGCTTTAAATTAGGATACATATACACCAACCCAAGAAATCCGCAATACTTTCTATTCCAGGGGGTCCCAAATAGCATAATGGTGGATTTAATTTTCATTATAATAATAATGGGCATTTAAGGGGTTAAATATAAACAGTATGCTGGCAGGGGTAGGTGGGCAGCTGGTAAATCTGGAAGGAGGTATGAAATAAGACAATGTTTGGGAACCTCTGTTCTAGACTTTACACATTATTCCCTTACCAAAATGCTTTCTTCCGAAAGAAATAGTAGGGAGATTATAAATCATGAAGTGTTACCTGTATTGGAATTAATTTTAAAATATTTTCCATCAGACAAGAGGAAATAGGAAAGTTGTCCATTTCTTCCAGAGTCTCTGTCAATCGCTGTGAAGATGCCAACCACCCCTCCGGGAACTGGACTTTCCTCAATTTCCAAAAAATAGATATCATGCAAGAACATGGGGGAATTGTCATTTTCATCTACAACATTAACTATCACGGATGTGCTTGCATTTTGCCTTGAGCTGTCCTCTGGGCTGCTGACAAGGGCTCTAAAACTGTACATCTGTGTAGATTCATAGTTTAGATGTTTCCAGAGGTAAATCCAGCCAGTTTCAGGGCTGATTCGAAATGCAGCAGAGTCTGTGCTAGGCTCTAGGGAATACACCATCGTGAAGGCAGTGTGCTCTGGATCTAGTGCATGGGCTTGAACTTGGAGAATTTTGGTATCTAGGGAAGAGCTCTCACTGATTTCCACTTGATATATCAAGTTTTCAAAAGTCAAAATTGAGCTCATCTTTTGCTCTTCAACAATCACTGTCAGTGTTAAAAGAGAAATCAAGGGAGGACTTCCATGGTCTTCAGCTGCTATGGGCAGAGTATACTCCTTTTGCTTATCTGCAGACAGGGTTCTTGTGAGGTACACCACCCCAAGGCTTGGATCAATGTTAAATGTATTTGACTGCTTGCTTGCAATATTATATTTGACTAGGCCATTTAGCTCACTGTCTTTATCATCTGCATGAGCAATATACAGAGCTGTGCCAGGTGGTGTGCTCTGTGATATAATTATCTTATCAGACCCTGTAAGAAATACTGGGGGGTTGTCATTGACATCAATCACGGATATATTGACTTGGGTGTTACTGTAGACAAGAGAACTACCCAACTGAGACTGGACTGTGAGCACCATGACAGTCTGAGCTTCGTGGTCCAGCTTGTTTTTGGTGCGAATGATACCAAATTGTGGGTCAATATAAAATCTTCCATCAGGGTCACCAGAGGAAATTCTGTAAGAGATCACTTCTAAAGAATCTACAAATGGGCACAAAAACAAGCAATGTAAAAAAATATGCAAATGATAAATCTGAGTGCTTAACAAAATATGCTGTGGAACATCTGTGAAGAATCTATCTTGTTAGAATCAGCTGAACAAATGTAAACCTTCTTTACAGAGGCTTTTCTTTCCTGAGCTCTTTATGTTTCCTTGTTCATATCCCTAAAGCACTTTAGTAAAATGAATGCTACACAGCCTGAATCTGGCTGGATACAGTTTATTCACTTACAGAGTGTTTGATTTTCACCTGATTTGTAGGCTAAATCTTTGTAGAGAGTTATGGCTCTCTTGTTTTCCTTTAATTACAAAGGATATTTTGAAAATCTCCTGTGAATCATATTTAACAGAATGAATTCATTAAAAGCAGAGATTTCTTACAACCAGAATTGAAATACTGCAATATTCTGAAAGAACTGCATCTCATTGAGCTTCTCTGTAAATGGACTTCTGTGATAACAGAGGCCAAGTACAAACATTACACTTTTACTAGTATAACTGATTGGAAACTGGTCTATACCCATAACAGAAGTTTGACACACAGGCTGCTGCAAATGTGAAAAAAAACCCAACCCAACAGTGCTTTACTTTTAGCTCAGTGTGCTCCTACACCAAGCACAATGCATGCTCAAAAGAGGCATCACCTTAGCTTGACTCAGTTCACCCAACATCTGCATAGATCACGTGCTTCAGCAGGGCTTTTTAATGCTTTTTATCTAAGAGCTGATTGAATCAGGTATTACACAAAAGTGCCAAAAAAAAGCCCTGCTGAAGTGCCCAATCTATACAGATACTGGGGAGCCAGGTCAAGCTAACATGCTTCCTCTTCCAATAAAGCACTGTTTTGTTTTGTTTTTCACGTCTGTCAGCACCCATGTAGACTGGATTAAAAGTGGAGAAACCTGATCTAAGATTTTCAGCCCCAACAAAGGGCGAATGTGTGTTCTATTAGCTACCAGTCTAAACTACACCACTTACAGAAAACCACATAACTCAGACTGATTCCAACTCAGGCTTTTTGAATGTCTGTACCTAGGCTGAAATTGCTGTTTGTTCCATTGAAATCTCTTTCCCATCTCTTCCCACTGGGACATGGCATATTAGCAAAATCACTCCAGGGCCACAACAATGGCCCTAGTGGTAGCTCTTGTAGTCAAAATATTGTCATTTTAAAAGGAAAAGTGGGTAGATGTAGTTGATAATGAATTCATACAAAACCCTTGTTCCTGTCCCTCTATTTAGGGCTGCATCACTGATATGCTGCTTGGACACTTCGGGTAGAATTTCTAAGTCTGCATCACCAGCATTCAGCTTTAGCAGGATTTGAGCCCTTTAGCTCTAAAAATGATAAAGAAACAAAAAAGAATAAAATGGATCTAACCAAAAGAATAATATAAGATCACCAGGATTTCCCCATTTAATTTGGGAAAGTTTTCTCTTGAGGTAAGCAGCTGTCTAACACTGTTGCACATTCTATTCATTCTCGACTACTGCTCAAGTACAGGCTTTCTATGACTTTTTCATAACACAGGTTACACTTTAGCACATCAACTCCTCTCTGCACATTCACAAGTACAGTGCCCACTTCTACTAGTTTAACTAGGCTAGGCAACTGGGCAGCTGTTCCAGGTGCCAACTTGGGGAGAGGTGGGGGAGGGAGATGGCAAAAAAAAATACTGCCACTGCAGACCCATAATCATGCCAGCAGCACAACAGAAGCCAGAAGTTACTGCTGTCCCCATGTGTTGCACCTGGCTGCATTGGTACGCCTCTGCCTACCTCCCTACTCCTAATGGTCAAAGTCCATTTGGCAACTACAGCTGTTGCTTATAAGGAAAAGTGGTATCAGGAACGTATTTTAATGCATTTTTAGCTGGCTTTAATGCCATTTAACAACTGGCAATATGGAAGTGGAAGTAGTAACAACTCTACAGACAACCTGTACAGGGATCACAGGTGAGGAATCTCTATTATAAAAGGGTTCTTTATATAGCAGCTATAATACCAGTTGTTGTAAACTTAAGCATACTTTCTTTATATTCTGTATGCTTTAGCTCAGTGTGCTTGGTGTAGGAGCACACTGAGCTAAAAGTAAAGCACTGTTGGGTTGGGTTTTTTTTCACATTTGCAGCAGCCTGTGTGTCAATACCAGTTGTTGTAAACTTAAGGATACTTCCTTTATATTCTGTATGCTTGGTATATTGAAAAAATAACACAAGAGCTAAAAAAAACAGAGATTATCTGCATATGTCTCTATACCGGTTACAATAAGAAAAGGCTGTAATTTATGAGAATGTAATCTGAGGAGAAAACTTACTTGTAGGCACTCTTGCCTTTACAGTTCCAACAGGAGTGTCTTCAGGGACATCTTCAGGAACAGAAAAGGCATACCGTGACTTCTCAAAAATAGCGGGTGCCAAAGTTGTCTGAAGGATGTTTATTTTGATGGCTGCATTAATGACAGAGGTAAGGCCACCACCATCCCGTGCAGAAACATTCAAAAACACCACAGTATGATCCAAATGGCTGAGAGATGATATTAAATAAATAATTCCTGAAAAATACACAATGAATAACAACACCATTGATATCATGCTATTCTTGAGCAAATATTAGCTAAATGTCAAGTAGTCTCCATGTGCATTACAAAAATGAGAGAAATTTGAGATTTAAAAAAAAAACACTGCAAGGGGAAGACACATGTCTATACATGAAATTAATACACCTGAATTTTCTGTGCAGAAAATTCAAGTGGATTAAACTGCACACCCACATGCATCTGAATGTGTGCCCATTGGGAGCAACTTTGCTCCAGAAGGAAGCAGTTCAATTTAGAGGTGCTCCTGCCCTTCTCTCCCCTCCTACAACAGCTAGGGGGAGCTTCAGGCTCCCCCAGATGCCAGCTTCAGACTGACATGGGGCACAGGGGCTGCATGCTAAAGAGCTGTCCCAGCTGCCAGGCAGTTATCTGTCAACCATGTGGAGATCAGAACAGGTCCCAGTTTCCACATAGCCACCAAGCAGCTGCCTGCCAGCCAGGACAGCTCTCTCAGCCACGTGGAGATTGGGACAGGTTCTGATCTCCACAGCAGGCAGTATCTCACTGAACCAAGACAGCTCTCCCCACCCACTGTAG
Organism: Crocodylus porosus; assembly: GCF_001723895.1. NCBI lineage: Eukaryota > Metazoa > Chordata > Crocodylia > Crocodylidae > Crocodylus > Crocodylus porosus. Next base: position 12,268,592 of record NW_017728913.1, read on the forward strand.
CCCCCTGCTGCCTAGGCTGACCAGAAGCAATTTGCTCCCCGTCAGCGTCTACACACGCACTTCAGTGTATTAGTTTTAATGTACCCATTTGTAGGACCAGTATGTATAGGTACTAGAAAGTGGCAGATTAGATTACTCTACTGTGCAGTAATTGCTGAGCACATGTAGACAGTGACAATTTACTGCATGTTAGATTAGTCTAACGTGCAATAAAGCATCTCATGTACATGCACACACAGGGACACAAAACATGTTTCTTTATTTTGATTTTAGCAACAGCAGTTCAGTGGTATTTGAACTGAGACTATCAAATTCTGTTCTTATTTATGCGACAGTTCTTATTTAAATCAACAGTAACTTTCACTTATTTTGATGGAGTTGCTCTGGATTTTCAGAAGTGTGAAGGAGACCAATATGTGATCAGTAACAATATTTACTGAAAATAAATACTGAAATAAATACTGAAAATGAAAATAAATGCTGAGAATGAGAGGAAAACTAACCTGAATATGATGCACAATTAAATTATTTTCTGAAACAAGAACATTTATTTAATTTTAAATAAGTTATAGAAACACTCCTTTCACATAACTTCAGAAATAATAGACCCAAGACAATACATGATATAGCCACAAAAAAATATATGAGTGCCATGGTGCCTATAGGAAACATTACGAGAGTGATCACTCACTCACTGATCATAGCTTTAGGACAGCACATCCTTAACTAGTACTTGTGAAATTTGCTACACTGTACATTCAGCAGATTCAGTCCCTAGGCTATGACCAGCTTGCAGTTTTGCCTATCCATATGAGATAATTGTAATAAAAACAAAATTATTTGAAAATGGAATGTAATGCCAATCCCAAAAAGCCTATCATTGGGAAGATGATTCCTTAAAATAAAACAATTTTCAGCATTTGATTAGAATGATATAAACTATTTTTAATATATTTTCTTCTGAGGGCAGGAACACGCCTTTAATTACATGCAAACTATCCTTGTTCCCTTTTCATATAATATGCATACAATGACACCTTTAGCATTGGCACCACTTCCAGTGTAAAAGGCAGCATCATGAACATACAGGATAACATGTCTGTAACTCCTTCTTGCTTTCTTATGTAACACAAACACCTCTTAACTCTAACAAGAGCTTTATTTAAGCGAAGGGTGTGAAGCCTGCATTATGGGAGTTATGTCTAAATATAATTCTGTATTGGATACTCAATACTCATAATTATTCTATAGGAGAGCTAGTATTAGCTATTCATTGGCCTCTACAAGTAATTTTAAAATTTCTTAAGTTAAGAAGCAATGGCCAAAACAAAACAATTAACTCATGGAGTGTTATGAGATATTTGGTATAAAGAAAATAAACAGAATACCTAAAATCCAGGGAAGTGCCATACAAGGTACATTAAAGCAGCCGTGAGGCATATCAGAATGTTTGCCACATGACAGATTGTATGCCTAAAGTACATTGTGATCTGTGAGGCCAAAGATCAGGTGTCTTCAACCATCCAAAAAATGAAATAATGGCATTCAACAAATTTCAGATAAAATGCTCCCCATCACAATTTAGAAGCACAGAGACATTGATATGTGAGATGCTCTGGGCACTTTAAAAAGCAGGGAGGAAAAAAAAGCAAAGGTGAGTCAGGGAGACTCCCTTATTTGCCTTTGCCTTCCCCTGCCCTCCTCCCCACTTTTTCCCCCCTCCCTTCCCTGCTCTACCTTCTGTTTTCCTAATTTTTACTTATTGACATTCTCACTGACATCCTGTCACACTTTTAGCTTCTTTCATTCCTTGGAGTCTCAGATCAGCAGAGACTTCCTAGGCCTGAAGAAGAGTGATTGCACCCAAAAGCTTGCAAAGAACTTTTTTCCATCTACTCAGTTGGTCTAATAAAAGATATCATATCTACTCAACAATCTTACCTGCCTATACATTTTTGAAGCATCCCAGGACTCATGACAAGAACACTCACTCCAAGAACATCCCAGGACTCCTGACTACAATATTTAGTGCACAGATCCTTTGCTGGTGGTGTCTGGAGTACATGCACATACTGGGGACAACTAGACACGTACTTTAATGAGCATTAGCTTATTTTAAAGCACATTGAGCATCACTTAAAAACCATGCTCTTTAGTTAATGCACATTAAGACAGGCTAATGTGCATTTTCCTGTAATGTACCTCACAATGGAAGACAATGTTACATGTGTCCCAGGGATGGGGGTGGTGCCATGCTTTAATAAGAGCAGCTCCAAGAGCCGCTCTAATGAAAAGTGATGCCACATATAGTGTATCAGCGTCCCTGCACTTAAACATGGCAGCAGGGGCAATTGAACTAAAGCTTTTTCAATGAGCCATTTTTAAGCATGGAGACACTGATACAGAAGATGCAGAAGGCTGCTGTACGGCAGTAATTGCCACGCTGCAACAGCCTCCACACTCATGCATAGGTGTCCAGAGGTACTAGATTTAATGCACATTATCTAAAGCACATTAATGCATATATAGATGTGTCCACTGAGTAGTGCTGAGCTGTGGGGTCACAATGGCTTGAAATGCTCTTGAACTATGTCATACATCACAAATCTCTGGCTTTGGATCAATATCATGCATGGATTGTACTACATAAAAGTAGATGCTAAAGTGCTACTCAAAAGTGTGCTTGTGGAGTATCTGTGCTAAAACTTGCAGCAGTGTCAAAAAAAGGTAACATGCATTAATTCTGGATAAGCCAAGTGCATGGGGAATACCTTAAGCAGTTCAGCTAATGTAAGAAACTGATTTTTATGCACTATAGAAGGCTATATATGATAGCCGTTTCTATATAGTAATAGAAATATATAATAAGGTGCCCATAACCTAGGACTTTTTGTAGAAACCTGTGGAGGGAGTAATTCATTTAAATAGCCTGACAATTCATTTAAAATGCCTTTTCTGCTAAGTGCCATCTTCAGAGTTTTCTAGTTCACAAGACAGAAATATATATCTGGATAGTAATGGCATCTGAATTTTGTGTTTGCCACTCTCAATGCAGTGGCATTCCTTGTCAAATAGAGGAGAAATTAGATTCAATTCAGAGTGTGTTAGAAGGATTAAGAGCTAAAGCACATGATTTAACTACAATATAGTTGCTTGAAAACACAGGTTGAATTGAAGCATTAACGTGAAAAAACAGATTTTTACGCAGAAGAATGGAAAATACATAAAATACTCATAAATATTCAAATGTACATTTAGTAAACTTTCCAATTACGCTGCCAGGATATTATAATAATGAACTGTCCCTTAGCGTGTTTAAAATATATTCTAGAGAGGACTCAAAATCAAGGAAGAATGTTTTCCACTAATAACAAAGGACATTTATGCCAGTGCGACAAACCACAGTAATAACTCAGCAAAGATACAGATGGATTCAGAATCCGTTGTTGATCCAGTTTCTACCCCAATACCAGATGTATTTCCAAGAAGCAACCTCATTATGGACTTTTTATTCTGTTTTGTCTTCTGACCATAACTGGGTTTTACCGATTAGTGAGAGAGCTCAGTTTAGTTTTCTTTCAGGGACATCACATTTTGGCATTTCCAGAGGTAATTTGAGTAACTGTAGCTTGAAGGAAAAGGTTTTTAACCTTTTCCCCAGAATTTAAATGTACCAGTGTAGATTTTAAATGCTGTTGTTGTCATGAAATGGAATGATTTGGTGCTCCTATTTTTACTGTCAGCCACTTCAGTGGTGGCTATTTTTGCGTGGAATAAAACTAGTGAATGGTCCAAAAATTCTTTTACTTCAAACACTTTAAGACAGTATTTGGCAACCTTTAAAAGCCAGGGGCTGGAACAGTCTGGCTCCAGTCTAAAGTGGGCCATGTGGCTGCGACAGCACATCAGCAGCGGGGGGCTTTACCTACACCTATGCCATCCCAGCTTCCTGACTGCAGTGCAGGCCCAGCTGGAAGCTGCCCAAGCCCAGCGCACATTCTTGCTGCCCAGCCCCAGTGCAGATGCAGGCACAGGCAAAGCCCTCTGGCTTCATAGACTGAATCCACTGCTTCCAGAGGTGGGATCCAGCCTGCAGAACCTGTCAGTGATCCCTGCATTAGGATATAAAAGTGAAGAGAGTCTGAGGAAAATCTTGATGTTGATATTCCTGAATTTTAAGGAATGAATAGTGATCTAGGCACTCTGTTACAACCAAGGGCATTCAAGGAGTTCTGTAAGAAATGCCTCAAAATTAGAAATCCTCTCTGGCTGACCAAGATCAGCTACAAATCACACCCAAGCCAGCTAGCTACTATATGAACTATCTGCAAGGTGAAAGGAGGGACCACTAGTTATTCTCTGGTCCCTCCCACTGCTCAACTGCTCCAAAGAAGGGGAAGCAAGCAGGTACACAATGCCCTCTTATTCCTATGCACTTGGGCCAGAGGTCTGGAAAGCACCTATAGTGTTTGAAGAGAACTGCCAGATTCTCCATCTTTTGAAATCTTGAGAACAAAAATGGATGACTTTCTGACAATACACTCCCAGCCCTGGAGCTGTTTTCAGAATGGGAGAGGAGAAAGGGAGTGGAGGGAGCTCATGCTGAAGGTTGCCCAGATGCTGCTGGAGGGTGGAGCAGGTAGACTGGAGCCATCTGTGGGGGCTCCAATCCACCCACTCCACCCTCTGGATCCAGATGAAAAAAACCCAAACTAAACTCCCTCCATTCCCTTCCCCCATGGGCAACTGGTGCCTCCTGAATCTGAGGGGGCACCAGCAGCTGACTGCCTACCAGTGGCGGGGGTCCCCAGCGGCCAGTCACAGACTGGGGGGATCCCCCAGCAGCCGATTGCCGACTAGGGGTGGAGAAGGATCCTGGAAGTGCCACTGGTGCTTCTCTTGGCACTCCCACTCCCTGGCCAACGCCAATCTTGGGGGAGGGAAGGGGGGCACTGGCTGGTTCTTCTCTCAGGACTCCCGCTTCCCAGCTGGCAAGAGACAATCTCAGGGGGGCATGTGACCCCCCCCACTGCATCGCCTATGCCTTCCCCCATTCCTATTTGGAAGACAGCACTGGGAGCAGGGCTGAGCTGCTCCTAGAACATGCAGACACAAGTTACCGAACGCACTCCATTTTGAAGCATCTTCATCTGAACTCTCATGAAATGCTAATAAAATAAGCCCTTGAGCTGCCTTTGAACACTGATCACACAAAATTAAATAAATCTCTCTGTCTACTTTATACTGTGCACCTACATAAAAGGATAGCCAGAATCAGTCCTCAAAGACAGGGTTTCTTATGGTAGATACTTTTCACTGTGGATCTGATTTTGTGGTTCTGAATCCTATTGTGTAGTACCTTACTCTAAGATAGTTATGTAGGTCCTGTTGGGTTTCTGTAAAGTGCTACTCTTCAGAAGTAAGGAAGGGCAAAGCATTCTATGTAATCATTCACTGTTAAAGTGATCTAGTGTTCATACTTAACATGAGAACATTGTGGAGGTTGATTTTCACAACACAGTCATGCAAATTATAAGATAAAAATTAGCATCCTCTAACCTGGGACAGCAACCTATGGCCACAGGCTGGATCTAGACTGCCAAGCAGTTTTTTCTGGCCTACAGAGCAACAATTTCATCAGCAATTCAACAGCAGAGGAATCAGCAGCACTTTGATAGCAGGTGGCTGGATCAGAAACAGCAGCCCACCTTTGGACTAAGCTCCATGAATTCAGTGTTTTCCTCCTAAAAGGTTGCTACCTCCTGATCCAACTGGAATAATGAAGTTTGGATTGAGACTGCAATATTGTTAATTATCCCAGCAGCTTTCCAGATTTTTCTCATTACTTATAAAACTAAAAAGTAACTGTAAAACAAATATATAACTACAAGAGGAGTAAAATCAACAACTATTTTTAGCAGCATGAACTTGACTGATATGGTGACTTTAAAGCAAAGTAGTACTTCGTCAGTGAATACTGTTGGATTAGTGAACTGAAATGATCTGACAGCCAGCTCAGACAGGAGGCAGATGGCAAAAAGGAATATGCAGTTTAATCACCCAACCTCACCTTCAAATCTAGCAGCTGAACTCAATTAATATTCTGTAGATTGATGCTCATCTCCAGTGACCTATTCAGAATATGTTTTTAATCTGCCTAGGATTTTAACTCATAAACACTGCGAATTAAGTACAGCTTCAGTGTTAAACATATGACAAGTTAGTTACTATGTTACAGCAATTACGTGCTGGGCAGGGCTAGCAAACAAGAGAAGACCCCTTGACAGAAAGGAGTGGGAAGAGTCCAGAGCCTTTGATTCAGCACCATGGGCATTGCTGCCTTGGAGGAACGATGTAGGCACTTCTATTTGCCATTTATCTCATTTCTAACTTACATAACTCAGTGCCTATTTCTGCTTCTTTTATAATCTCTGAATAAAACATTTAGGTTTCAGGTTTATCATTTTAACTGTATACAAGGTGCACCTGTTTTAGTGGACTGATTTTCTTGACAGTAACCATGGCAACACTTTTTAAAATACAGCATATAAAGAGCTTAATAACTACCAGAGGAGAAAAAGCTTTGGGGGATGGATGGGGAGGGGGCATTATAAATTTAACTTACGTTCTCTCTGCTATAACAGACGCAGTCCTAGTTTAAAAGTAAAAAAAATTGTAAAGCTTAGTAGTGAGGCCCCACATACAGTTCTATAGCTCACTGAGTGACAGAACTATTTCACTGAAAGCCCAAAAGAGTCTAGGATTTTAATATTTCTGTTATAACCAGGCAATTCTTTCCATGCATACTGCTATACCCATTCCACTTCTACACTTCGTATGAAAAAAAGCTTTTAACTGTCATTGTCCTTTTGTTCTTAGACTCTTGGGGCAAGACCACAGTTTCTTTCATATGAAAATTATATGCACATCTATTTAAAGATTATCCAGGGAACTGGAGACACAATATATATAACCCAGTATAATTCATATTGATTGCATGCATTGAAAAATGTACACTATTACAGGGCTATGCCAGAAGATCAAGGGAACAAATAATAATCTGTTTTCTTTGACCAAATGGCCACCCTAGGAATGAAACCAACAAACAGTGGTATAAGTGTTCCTTATACCAATGTATTTTTTAACCCTGATTTTTACTGGATCTGACACAACACATGGCCCCAGTATTGGCATGTGGCTCCAGGGCCAGCACACGGTCCTGGACTCAGCACACGGTGCCAGAGCCAGTGCACAGGATCAGACCCAACCCACAGCTCTGGAGCCAGCACATTGGACTGGGTCCCATGGCACTGCCTCAGTGCCAGCATGCCAGATCAGGTCATGCCATTCTGCTTGGTGCTAGCATGCTGAATCATTGGACTTAAAAACAATATGGGAAAAGGACGCAGGCACCAGATTCACAGAGCAGATGAATTAGGCAGAAAGTGAATTTAAACTCTAACCTTCTACCTTTCAGATGTTTCTTCACCACAAATCTGAACAAAAGGGGAGCTACTCTACTTAGTGGAAAATACCTGAAACATCCCTGAAAGACAGCGAAAAAATTACTCTCAAATCTAGTGGTTAGCCTGTTATCTCAGACAGAAGAAACTGAAAAAATATCCCCCATCTCCTAGGTATATACTCTGAACTTGAGCTTAGGATAGAAGGGGCACCTCATCCTTTGATATTTCAATGAATCTAGCCCTTCATTTTCTTCGCTTTTCTTGTCAGTGGCCAAAACTAAGCTTTTCATTTGGGGTCAAATGGACCATTTTGTTCAACATAAAATATTTCAGTTTTTCATTTTGGCAAGAAGCACCAAAAAAAATTGCCAGTTTGTTTTATTTGAACTGTCTGGTATGACTGCTGAACTGACAAAACAATTATGCATGCAACCCTAACATATAATACCTTAAAACTCTCCTTCACATTAAAATCCTTCAAAGCAGTTAAGCACCTGGAAGACTGAGATGGCTGCCAGCCTGCTAATCTGTACTGGCTAACTGACAGCTGTCCTCCTCGTCTGCCTATATGTCTTGTAGCTTGACATACTAACTGAACTGTACATTTTTGGGGGGCAGAATCTGTCTTCTTGCCATGTCTGTAGTGTGCCTAGCATAATGAAATTGTGGTTTTGACTGGGGCCATTACAATACACATTAATAAAAAAAGTGGAACTATTGCAACGTAATTTTAACTATATTACAATTTATCTGTACTATGCCTTTTCATTAAAAAAAATCTGCCTATGCCAGCAAGAAAAATCATTTTATGAGACTGAGTGATACAGCTTGTAACAAGGGACAAAATATAAAATCTCATGGAGTTTTTGTTCTTTCTCAGGTGCATAGGACTGTAGGAAAGTAGGGCTGGAAGGGACATCTCAGGGTCATCTAGTCCAGTCCCCCACTCAGAGCAGGATCATCCCTAACTAAACCAACCCAGCCAAATGTCTATCTGACCTACTCTAGAAAACTTCCTGGGCTGGAAAGTCCACAGTTTTTCTAGGTAGTCTCTTCCAATGTTTGATCAGACAGTCAAAGAGTTCTTCCTAGTCTCCAACTTCAATTTCCCCTGCTGAAGCTCGAGTCCCTTACTCCTAGCCCTGTCCCTTATAGGCCAGAAAAAGCTTACCTTCATCCTCTATAGTCATCCTTCAGGTATTTGAAAACTGTTATCAAATCTCCCTCACTCTTCTCCAGACTAAAAAGCCCCAGTTCTTTCATCCTTTCCTTATGTCTTCCCAGGCCCTTAATCATCTTTGTTTCTCTGCAATGGACTCTTTCCAATCTGCCCACATCCCTCTTAAAATGTGGGGCCCAAAACTGGACACAGTACTCCATGTGAGGCCTCTCCAGTGCTGAAGAGAATGGAAGCATCACTTTCCTCGATTTGCAAGTGACAATCGTATTGATACAACCCAGTATGCTGTTAGCTTTTTTTCCAACAAGAGCATATTATTGGCTCATATTCAGCTTATGATCTATTGTAACTTCCAGGTCTTTCTCTGCAATATTGAAGTCTAGCCAGTCATTCCCCAGTCTGCATTTTTGCATGTAGTTATTCCATCCTAAGTGCAGGATTTTGCACTTGTCTAATGAATCTCATCTGATTGATTGTGAACCATTTCTTCAGTCTATCCAGGTCATTCTAGATTCTAACTCTATCCTCCAAAGTGTCTGCAACTCCACCCAACTTGGTATTGTCAGTGAATTTGCTAAACTCAATCCCATCATTCACATCATTGATGAAAGTGTTGAACAATACTGGAGCCAGGACAGACCCCTGAGGAACCCCACTTAGTGTGAAGATGCGGGGAGAAGTGGGCACGCTAGAGGAGAGGGACAGGCTACAACTAGATCTGGACAGGTTACAAGGGTGGGTGGATGAGAACAGGATGGGTTTCAATACTGACAACTGCAAGGTACTGCACCTGGGGAGGAAGAACCAGCACCATACCTACAGGCTGGGGAACTCCCTTCTCATCAGTGCAGAGGCAGAAAAGGATCTTGGAGTCATCATTGATGCCAAAATGAACATGGGCTGACAGTGTAGGGACACGGTCAGGAATGCCAACTGTATCTTGTCATGCATCCACAGATACATCTCAAGCAGGTCTAAGGAGGTGATTCTCCCCCTCTATGTGGCACTGGTCAGGCCGCAGTTGGAGTACTGAGTCCAGTTCTGGGCGCCGCACTTCAGGAGGGATGTGGACAACATGGAGAGGGTCCAGAGGAGGGCCACCCACCTGGTCAGGAGTCAGCAGGGCAGGCCCTATGAGGAGAGGCTACGGGACCAGAACCTGTTCAGCCTCCATAAGAGAAGGCTGACGGGGGATCTAGTGGCCTGTTACAAACTAGTCAGAGGGGACCAGCAGGCACTGGGGAAGTCCCTTTCCCCCCAAGCACTACCAGGAGTGACCAGGAATAATGGTCACAAGCTGGCAGAGGGTAGATTCAGGCTAGACATCAGGAGGCGCTACTTCACAGTCAGGGTGGCCAGGATCTGGAACCAACTTCCAAGGGAAATGGTGCTCACTTCTACCCTGGGGGTATTCAAAAGGAGGCTACATAATCACCTAGCCAGGGTTGTTTGACCCCAGCACTCTTTCCTGCCCAGGACAGGGGGTCGGACTTAATGATTTGCTCAGATCCCTTCTGACCCTGCCAACTATGAAACTATGGAAATGGTGGGGGAGGAGTGAACCATGTAATCATCTATGACCGTCACATAGCTTTCTGGTTAAGAGAGCCAGAGAGCCGTGGGGTCAAATTCCTTCTTGATCATGGGTCCAGAACCTGAGTCTCCTGCTTCCTGGGTGACAGTCTGACTACAACTCTTAGTCCTCAGTGGGCACATCTACACATTCATTAATGCACTTTTGCTAATGCGCATTAAAATTAGTATCTCTGGATGCCTGTCAACATGCTGCGAGGTTGTTCCGATGCACTGTAATTACAGGGAATCAGAACAGAGTTGATTAATCAAGTGTGCTGGAGTGTGGTAATTACCGTGCTCTAGCCAGCCTCCTTATCTTGTGTATTAGCATCCCTGCACTTCAAGATGGTGATGGGACTGCTTGAAATAAAGCTCATTCAATGAGCTGTAATTCAAGTGTCCCCACTGCCATTTTGAAGTGCGGGGACACTAATACATGAGACACCGTGGTGCTTCAATTAGAGTGGCTCTCAGAGCCAATCTAATTCAAGACCCCCCTCACCCCCCAACGCAGGAGCATGTGTAAAAGTGCCCTTCATAATAAGGTACCAGAAAAAGGTGCATTAGCCTATTTTAATGTGTATTAGTGAAATGCACATTTCTGTGATGATTTAATGCACATTAAAATAGGCTAATGTGCATTAAAGCGCGTGCATAGATGCATTCAGTCTTCCCATACTCCAGCCGCTGTTAGTGTCCTACAGTCTCCTGCATTCAGCATGCAACAGCTCCTGACATTCCAGAAGCTCAGGGTGTTGTGAGTGCCAAGACTCCTAGCATTTAGGTGCTGTGAATGCCCTTTAGGCTCTCAGCACTCTGGGCACTGCAGGTAGTGCTAGGGAGAAGGATGCAGGGTGACAGCAGCAGCTGAGGTACAGGGAACACTCACTGACTCTCCTCTAATTCGGGGTAAAGCAGAGCTGCAAGACCATGCAACCTTGTATCATGCCCTCTGGTATAGTCAGGGGGATGTACGTCTATCCACAATTGAACCGTTCATTTTTTAAAACATTTCAAATATTATGTCTCTCTGCACTCTGAGTCTTACATAATCGTGATTCAAACTATGTTCATTGTATTTGTATGGATAAAAAAAATTAGGCAACACTTCTACATAAGACTAGAAAAAGCAACCAAAAATCAAAGTATATGATAAACAAAGTAGACATGACTTTGGGCTGATGAACTACAGATCTCCCAAATAGAAATGCTGTTCTCCTACAGTCTCCTAAACTATCTGCTATGTTTTAAAAATCAAAGGCTGAATCTTCTCAATTATGCTATATAATAACTGACAGAGCACCACAGCACTCTTCCGGGTCAATCAGGGAGCATTTTTAGGTTCCTTAACTTACTAATTTTTTTCAAACACATATATTTAATCAAGAATCTTTTCAATAAAGAGCTTTGTAAGCTGCTACGCTTGCAGATCCTAAAATAGTGCTACCTTCAACTTAATAAAAAACTCCACTGCTATGGTAACTAGACAAGATATTTCTTTCAAGGTACTTTACATAGAGCGAAAGGTTTTTAGGCACAGGAACAGACGTTGACACATAAGACTAATGAGTGTGCAAAAATAAATACTGCTTCCCTTTACTGAGGACACTACCAAACATTCCACTCTGTCACTTTGTTACTCAAAAACTGGTCTACTATGCCACTCGTTATGATTGTCCATACCAGTCCAATATAGTAGGAACATTTTCCCAAGGTTATTTATTCTTTGTGTCAACTACTGTTTTCACAGCTCCCTCCCTTAGAGCTGACAGATAACATCAGAGAGCCCTTGTTTATGCACGGAGCCAATTAGCCTCCTGCAAGATGGCAAAGACTTGTAAAAACTAGTAACTGTTACCCTGTTGAACACAATAATAAAGAATGGGCTATGGTAAAGAGTAGTCTAGAAACAATTTTAACCTAATACTACCAGAATGGAAGAAAGAGAAAGAAAAACGTATTCATTCTTGGTTTGGCAGCTTTTTAATTTAATATTCTTTATTAAAGTGTCTTCAGATCTTCTATGGCTTGGGTATTTCAATAATTAAGTGCACACATTTTTAGGAATTTAGGAATTATTAATGCATTCTGCCCCTTTTTCCTATTATCACTCCATATTAACAACCTCTTGTAAATCATAAGAGCAGGGGAAAGTGATGAGAGTCTATGTGTTTACTTCATCTGGTGAATTCTTACATTCTTAGATGTAACTTTCAATGAGTTACAAGCTGTTTTGTTTGCAATGTGTGGTAGTACAATAAATCACAAGTGCAGATGGCAATCTACCTTTGCATTATTGAGTTCTTGGCATTCTACCATTGCATTTTTGAGTTCTTGATATAGGGCTTATAATAATTTCTCCCCCCCAGGGTTGGCTTTTAGAGATTGTAGAGGAAAGCCGACCTACTTACACCAAGAGCTGGCATCACATACATTTTTTCATGTTATTCTGCAAACACGACTTGCTGTTAGAGTCAAATGATGCTCTCAGCATATTCTACAGTAAATTATCATTGATCTCAAAGTTCAGTTCCTTATTGTTTCCTATTGTTCCCAGGCTTAGTCTTCTCCATAATTGTCACGGCCTACCAATCAAGCTCAGTGCTACTAAACTATGCGGCAGTCTTGTAACGGGTAAATATTCAGTAACAACTCACTTACTCTGCAACATACCAAAGGTATGATTAAAAACCTAATCAGCTAATCCACTGTCATGCTTAGTCCTCTGATTTTCAGTGCCCTGAATATGCTATCAATTACTTGTGCAAAGCAAAGGAACCAGGAACTGAAGTAGTTGTGGTAAAAAAAACAGGGCCTCAGAATGTTCCAAAACAAATTGTTCCTAGTTTTAAATGTGTTTTTACTCATGCAATCCCCTTCATATATGTAGCAATTTTATTACATATCATATAAATGTGTCAGGAATAGAATAAAAATTAGAAGAACAAATCTTTCCAATAATAAATTATTATGAGTGCCTCATTAGCAATAATAAAAATAGCTTTATTTTCTCTACCTTACTTTGATGTATTCCTCAATCTGTTACAAATTAAATACAGTGCAAAAATTACAGTTGAGCAAAAACTGCAATTCCTATCCCATGGAAGATTCTGGTATCTCAACCTTTGTTTTCATTTGAATTGTGATAAAAAGTCAAAATACCAATTTTTAAAGGAATGAAAGTCTCCCCAATGTGATTTGAAAAATGTTACTTCAATATGTTCTCTTTCAACAGTTTTGACTGATACAAAACATTTCCACATTCTTAACAACACATTTTATTTCGGTGTGTTGAACCAAATCAACATTTTATTTTGAGTCAGTTCAACATTAAACTGCACTTACCTAAAATCCTCTTCAATAACTCTTGGAAATTGTACAGTAGTTTGAGCTTCATACATTAATTCTTCTGTATGGAATGGGCTTCTAGTCAATTTACACCTGCCATAATGCATCCCAGTCATTTGAAACACGTAGTGAATATGTGTTTTGGTCAAAAGATACACAACAGTGCATCATGGGAGATTTAGTTGGGATAAAGAGACTCACCTATAGGTGAAAATGGGGGTATGAGGCATCCAAAAATACATTTTTTCACCTTAGGTGCAAGGGTAAGAGTTTGTGTTTAGCAATATTTTCTGATGGAAATTTTTAATTTTTCAGAAATTGCTTCCTAATAAATTCTACGGCATGCTTACCTTACTTAAATATGCATTTCTTGGTAATCAATGACTAACGAATGGAATTGTGTTTCTAAAGGAACAAATAGACTGCACTTGTGTGAAGAGTCCAGGCCATAAGTACTGCAATTTGACACAATGATGTCCACTAGGCTAAAATTACTTCTCAAAGTACTTTTTAGTTCTGCTAATTTGGTAGAGAAAATCAGTGTTATCTTGAAAAACCCCAGGCAATAACTCTAGGAGCTGCAAAGTCTCTAGGTCTTCTCTCAAGATATTTCAAAAATCAAAAGTGACAAACTCTGTATCCTTAGGTGGAATTTTTTTTTTCCAAAAGTAATAGGTTTGTTATGTTAGTTATGTCAGAAATACGGTAATGTGTGACGTGATGAAAATGGTAAAATAAGAAGCAGCTGCCAAATTTTTAAGAGTGACCATTGCTTAGATTTACTGTCACACCACTGGTTGTATCTGAAGGTTCACCCTTTTCACTACTGGTTCAAGCCATTCCTATAATGGAATGGCTTGAAATCTAGGATTTCATACTTTAAATCTAAAATTACTGGCCATGGGTTTATATTTCAGACAATCTGCTATCACTCAAATAAAAAAAAATGGTTAATCCAAATGTCTGCACATGGACAAATGCAATAAATGCCATTTACAGGATTCTAAGAGACTATTTCAAACAAAAGAGTCCAAAAAAGCACATAAATATCACTATGTCTTTTACAATTCTATGAATCCTGGTAATAAATATCTATGCGGTCGTGGAATGAAAGGCTTCCTTTTCAACCTAACTGATCTAGAACTGCTATCCAATAATCATAGCAGGTCTGAACCAAAACCCAAACAGGGGTCTTTTCAATTGGTTTTGGGTCAGGCCCTATCTCATAATATCTGCATGTCATTGCCGCTTTAGTATTTTCACAGTGTTGTAACAGATCCCTTATTGCAAATAATGTTTGCTCAGTATTTAAACTAGCCTATTAAATTTTTGGTTTAACAGTCATACCAATATCTTAACAAAGTCACAACTGACAGAATGATATCTTCTGAGGGGTTTATGTGTTTCTTTCTTTCTTTTTCTTCCTTCCATAATTCTTTTTTTTTCTTTTTTTCTTTTTTGAGAAAGACAGGAAGACATTTGATTTTTGTGAGGTCTATAAAACCTGAGTACAGCAGTTCATAACAGCCTCTAAGGAGAGCTACACTCAGATAAGAATGAAAATATATGTTCTGGACACTGGAAAAATCAAAGCCCTCTATAGCACAGATAATAACTTCGAACAGTACACAAGTTTTGACTTGTTATGGCATTACTAGAATATTATGTGACAAGATGTCAGCTAGTAATACATTTACTTTTTATGATTTCATTTCATACAAATAAAAATACTACCACATATTCCATATACATAGCAAAGTAACTCAAATAAAGGAAGAAGATGAGCAAAGTCAGTCTAAAAGACCCAATTCAATGATACCCCTGCCTAATTCCTGAGCACATGTTCAAAACTTACAAATGACTACTTAAACATAAAAATGGATCAGGATAATAAATCTACATAAACTAATGTTCTCAAACTTCCACCACCACATCTTGAGAAAAAGGCACATGTGACAGGACTTGTCATGACACAAACTGGTAATATTATGATATGCAAGCCACAGAAGGTTAAAAAAGAGGCATGTTTTGAAGCAGCTCATGACAGTTCATGCCACACTTCCTAAATTCCATAAATTCTATTTCTGGTACTTTCCATCTGTCTCCTTCTAGCCAAAAAACTGGGTCAATGAAGCTGAAGTAATGGCTGGAGTAATCTGTGTCTAGTCAGTAAATGTACCCTGTCCCAGAGCAGCCATCAAGCACATTTCCCTGCTCTGTACAGGCTGTATCCGTAGGCAGAAGTGGAGCCACGCATCACTTCAACTGGACTCAATAGCATTCCTCAGTGACACTGACCCTAACCTAACCAGCCTGCCCATGGCACTATGAGGATGGGACTGAACAGAGAAACACTTTTGTGTAGGCATGGCTTATGTCTACCATACAACTTCAGAGATAAGGTTATCAGGAATGCTTTTAGATCAGAACATCAGAAAGATAGGCTCAATGTTCTCAGCAATTCCCCCATAATCTGAGGTACAGAAGACAGCCTTAGAGAAAGGAAAAAACAGCAACAGACCATCTTCCTCTCTCTCAGACAGTGAGGAAGAAGAGAAGGAAAATCTCTTGATGCTGTCACAGAGTCAGATAATTTGCTTCCATTTCTCAGTATTGAACAGCTTCCACTGGAACGTCAAACAGGAAGATGGCAGAGCTTCTGGGGGATAAACTAGCACTCATAGTGACTATTTTTATTTAGAGATAGCCAAAAGCTAATAAACAATTTCATTTTGCCAGTAATTAGCTATAAGCACGTGAAAAGGATATAAAAGAAAAAAGGGTGTTCTTTACCAAAAAAAGAGACACAGCATCATTAATATTAGTACGTTAAAATAAAATTCATCCAGATCTCATAAATTATCCTGGAGATCTGATTAAATTCAATCAGATTCCAAGTGCTATAGTGTTGGGAACAGTGTCTTCAACTTAAATGCTTTTCTCATCTAGAAATGCCAGTAACAATGACTGTAGGCAACTTCATTAAGAATTCGGTCCCTGTTTGATAAACTTTCATGACAGTTCAATAATGATGTAAGTGTTCCTCATAATTGAAGACAACATCCACCTTATACAAACTGCCAACAATGGAAGAAAATCAAGCCAAAGGGCCACTAGTCTAGGGAAAACCCCTTTCAAGAAAGGAATGCTGCAAAGCCAATTCTTCCTGAGTGACCTACATGGGTTACACACCCATGGCTTGTCTCCCTGACAAGTCTATTGATTCAGTTTTGAAATAATCAGTTAAAAATGTGTGGAGATCCTGTTCCCCAGTTACGGACTGACCTATATATTTTTGGCATCAGTTATTCCCTAGAGAATCTGATTTGACAGGCACTTAAGATTTGCAGTTAAAATGAATTAGAATATGGCCAAGGTAAGCAAGGCAACTTCCTAAAAAGATTAGTTTGTTCTGTTCATCAAAATATTTTGGGGTAACAAGGTGAAAATAGACATCATTCGGGGAGAACAGAACTTTATGATGATTTCTGTACCAAACAGCAAATACTCTCTCTTTCTCACCAGCACAGCAAATTACTAAAACATGGAATAATCTCTTGTGTCAAAGCTAATTAATCTTAAACAGCAAATTATCAACAAGTGATAGCTCTGATCAGGACGTAATCAGAGTAGCATGCATATGATAGCTTTCAAGTTGATTTGTAGCTCTAGTTTATTTTTTCTAATATTAGAAGTAGATAATTTCAGTCAGAAAGACTAACGTACTCAAAGCACATGCCCTTGATGTCTAAACTACTAGGGACTGATGGAGTACAGGGTTTAAAGATCAGCAGGGCTGCTGTTTTGGCAGTGGGTGAAAAGAAAGGTCTGTAAGATGCACATTTTGTTGAGGCCTTCTTATATGTAGTTTATACTGACTTATTTGCGTCTATCAAAATTGCCTCTTTGCCTCTGCTCCAACTCCATGAGCGATCCAGTACCACCTAACTTTTCCCTTAAGACAAAATGAGGAAACCAGTCATGTCAGGAAGTAAGGAATAGAAAAGGCAAGAGAGTCAAGTAAGTAGGGAGATAGATGAGCAGCAGAGAACTGTCAAAATACTAGCAAAATTCTCCCACACAATTTAAGGTAATAAAGAATTAAGGATGAGACCTTATTTAAAAGAAAGGCGCAGAAATTATTTATGAATAATTAGACCCTTGAGCTGCATCATTCATAGCATGTTCTCTGTACTGGGAGTGCACAACAGGAGCTGAGACCAATGATTTTTTGCCTTAGCAATTCCTTGTAGGTCAGCAGTGATAAAGATTCAGCCCCTGGGCTGTATCTGGCTCACAGAGCCCTAGTATTCAAGCCTGTAAGTCTACTGACTCCATGATGCACTCCAGCCATGATAGACATGCTAGCCCCAGCCCCACACACTGCATGTGCACATGGAGCCTGCCTGGTGTGCAGCACCCATGCCAGACTAGGCCTCCATGCTGGCTCTGGGGATAGATGAGGCCCACAGACTCTCCCTGCATGCTGGAATCGGTGTGCAGAGCCAGTCCAGGATGGGTACTGCAAGCAGTGTTCACACTGTGCCAGCTTCAAGTGTGACCTGGGTCAAAACCAGCACATGCTGCACACAGCATTACAGGACTGCTCTGGGGCATGCACTATGTGAGCTGCCCATACCAGACTGGCCCTGTCCACTGGCTCTAGCAAGTGAATTCTGTGGGTCTGATCCCCCCACAAACCAGCCTAAACCCCTTATCCAGCCTGTGGGGCCAGATGAGTTACTGCCCTGTTGTAGGCCAATGCCCTGATAAGATAAACATCAGTGCGCACAGTCTGCACCTTAGTTTCCTCTCAATCCTGCAGTCCTATACAATGTGTGATTCTTGAAAAAAAAGATAAAAGAGAGTGGGATGTAAATATGCACATGGATGGCACATCTTGAAGAACTCCAGTTTATGGTAAGTAACCTCTCCCCCCGCCCCCCAAGCAATCGTCTATATTCACATCCTTACTGTGTGTGACTCAAAAGCAACACCCACATACGCTTGCAGGCAGGTCTCAGAATTCCCTAGGGAAACAGTGACTGATGGATGACCTTATCACATGCAACATCTGGTCTGGAGGTTTTTGCAATCATGTAAAGTTTAGAAAAGGAATATATTGAGTTCTGGGTAGCTCCCCTGCAAATGTCATTTATGGACCCATTCTGTGGCTTTTGGAGACTATGGCCTGAGTTGCTGTGAAATCAGCTAATATCACAGGGCCACCTCCATCTGGGCAGCATAGTTCCATGCACCCCATCATGCACTTGGATAGGGAAACAAATAGTTGCATAAAGTTTTGGAAAGGCTTGATTGTATACAAATAGGAGGCCACGGCTCTTTTGATGCTAACTGAATGCAGTGAAGTCTCAGTGAGCAGAAAGAAACCATTGCTGAGAAAATAAATAGCTATACTGGCAAAAAGTAAAACAAACTAAAGAAAATAGCTTCTAGCCCTTTGAAAAAAAAGAAAGGGAAGAGGAGGACCAGTAGGGAATAACAGGCCCTGAAGAGCAGCACGCTGTGGCACAGTAAAATAAGATGGGAGGGAAATGTCATGTGACAGAGAGGCCGGAGGCAAAAGCCTTTCTATTTATTACTTCCTGTCTTCTCTCTCAGCAAAGGAGGAGAGAAGAAATGAAGCAACAGGGGGGAAGGGGAAAAGGTCTAGAAAAAATGGCCTTCAAAGTTAAGGAAGCTTACAAACAAGTCAAGAGGAATGTTACAGCTCTTGTCCAGGCACTGAGAAGAAGGAAGTGTGCATCTCCCTTTGACCCCTAGGTATAGGGCAGAAGAGGGGGATGGAGTTAAAGAATACCCTATGAGAATGGCTAGGGCAAAAAGTCTCTAGCTCAAGATTCATGGCATATGCAGAGCTCAAACTGAGAATGTGCACATGAACAATTATCTGAAGTGGTAGTATGAAAGTGAAGAGAGAGTGGGAAAGGGATTATATGCTTCTCAAGGATAACCCTTTCATTTTTTATTCTAAGCATTCAAGATCTACAAAAAACACTTCTGTTGCGTGGGCAAAATACTCTAGTTTCCAAAAGAAAATGCTGGAGAAATGACATGTAATCCCGTTGCATATGCCATATTTTCAGTCAACAGAAAACCAGACTCACAAAGAAAAATAAAAGAGAAAAAGCCATCTTGTAACTTATGTAACAGAATATTATTTTCAAAGAGGAATTTGATGTGCAGCATCAATGTAGTTTCTGAACTGGGGAGGAACAACCGGCACCATTCCTACAGGTTGGGGAACTCCCCTCCTCATCATTGACTCCAAGATGAACATGGGCTGGCAGTGTGGGGAGGCAGTCAGGAAGGCCAACCAC
>NW_017728913.1:12289191-12291524 GCF_001723895.1 Crocodylus porosus
GTCTGTGGCAATGACATTCATGATTTCTGTTCCTGGCGGTGTATGACTACTAATGCTTGTCAGATAGGTGTCTGGGTCAAAGATAGGTTGATTATCATTGACGTCTTCAATCGCAATGCGAACAAAAGCTTGGGCACTTAATCCACCCTGTTGAAATAAACCAGAATGAATTAAATGACAAATACACTGCATAAACACACTGCACAAATGTACATAATACAGTCCTGCAGATCTGGTGCAATGCATCACTAGAATATAAAACAATCTGTAACTTAAGTGAACAATGCAACATTTATTAAAAGTAACTGCAACTGCCAGAAAATTGAGTTGCAGGAATTAACAGAATCTTCAATACAGCTCCAGTGTGCTGGTTATTTCAATACTTATGGTTCTATTCTCTTATGTATGGGCATTAGATTTAAGAATGAAACTCTTGTGAACACTCTTGTGATCAATGTAAAACACTTTCATGGTTAATCTTCAGTGGCTCTGTTCGTGTAGGGGGTCAATTCTGTCTATACTGCTACAGGATAGCAGTAAAGCTGGTAAAAAAGTTTCCCTAGCTTGTGAAAACTTTACAGATTTAAAAAATATCCACTGGACATCAGGATGAAACCAAACCTCTCAGAATTTTTACTTAAAAACTAGATATGCAGTAGTCCGCTAACAAAGCACCCACCTAGGAAAACCAGGTTCCATGTGCTTCTTCTGCCTTATTCAGAGCAGAGACTTGACCCTGGGTCTCCCACAGCCTATTTGCTAACTCACAAGGAATTAGCTATCCTGGGTTGTACTCTCTCACTTTGAGCAGAAAACACACATAGACACTGATAAATTTCCTTAAAACAATTCAATTTAAATAAATTGGTATTTTACAATAACAACTGTTTTGCTGAAAATCTCCCCACCAGCTTTAGGATTGGCATTTGAGCAATTCTGCCATTTCGTCCTGTACATATAGGTACATGTCTGAACATGCACAAGGGTAGCAATTCAACTGTAACTTGTAGCTGGAAATATAAAATACATAGAATTAACTTGTACTTTGGGTTTTTTCCCCACTATGTTATCTGGGAAACTTGGCTCAACAGCCTGAACCATGGTTCCCCTTCTCCTGTGTAAACTTGGGAATGGGGATTGGCCTGGTAGCTAGATTCAGTATCACCTTTCCCCACTCTCAGCCTTGGACTGCTATGCTGTTCTCCATTTAGCCTGTGGTTTTGCTTCCCTACACTCCCTTGCTACAAGACAGACTCCCAGGGGCCACCATCAGGAAATGGTACAGGGACATAAATTATGGGGCCACTAATTCCACTTTGCACAGAAAAGTGAAGAGCAAAAAGAGAATGAAGGCTGGACCCAGAAAGATAATGCTCAGCAAAGTACTGACTTCAATAGCAATACTGTATTTGTGACATCCTGGGGTAGGTGGGGGAAGTGACTTCAGAATTATGAGAGATTGAAAGAGAAGTGAAAATTTGCCTCGTAGAGTGATTGTCTTGTAGAAAACTTAGAAAAACATCACTCCATCAACTTAGGCTTGGTTTACATTTCCAAAGTTATTTCTTAATCTATAGAAGCTATTTTTTTTAAGAAGACAGCTAAGATTCTGGAGCAGTTTTACATTAAGTGAATTCTGTGATATTGGGAAGAATGGAGCAGTGGAGCTTGATACATTAAAACATATACTATATATATAGTATACATATATACATCTATATACACAAACACATATGCACACACTCACAAAAAACCTGAATTGTAAAGTTACATAAACAAAATGCTTGTGAGTTGAGTACATAATTATTAGAGCTGTGTGAAGCAGCTATGTTTCATTTCGGTTTTGGATTTGGCCATTTTGGAGGACAGCGATTCATTTCAGTGTTTCACATTACTGTTCTGCTTTGATTCGGCCAAATCTGTTTTGGAGTTTTGACACTGTTTTAGAGATTTGGATTGGCCGGGAAGAGGCAGGCTCCTCCGGCTGCGCCTGCCTCTGCCCCAGAGGGGGGAGCCACGGGAGAAGCCCCCATGGCTGCCCTACCTGGCCCCAGCCTCCCGACACTTTAAAAGGAGAGCTGCGGGGCTGTGCTGGACCATTCCCAGGGGGAGCGTCCCTAAAACATTTTGAAATATTTCGGATGGTTTCGTTTTGTTTCAGAGATATTTTGGAACCTTCTGTTTCATTTTGGATTCAGTGTCTTGGGTGTTGAAATGAGCTGAAACACCTCTGAAACAAAATGGCTACTGAAATTTCACACAGCCCTAATAATTATAGAGCTTTATCACACAAGTTGAGTACCAACATGTATAGTAGAAAGCTATATTTAATA
>NW_017728913.1:12291679-12294612 GCF_001723895.1 Crocodylus porosus
CTGTTATTTTGATTTTGCTCTGCAGTGGAATAACAGTCTCTAAAAACCTGTATTAAATTTTCACTTTAATGTCTCCTTGGTTCCAACTTCATATCTATCCAAAACCTAAATTATCTTCTAACTACTTTTGTGTTTGATGGAGTGATATAAAGTTTGGGGACGTAAACATGTTAATGACAACATCATCTTCTTGTTGGACTCTGAAATTCTGTTATTTGTGGAACAGACTGCAAACATAATGGACTTTCACAGAACTGAAATTACCATACTGGCAATTTTCTTCTCCTAAAACTAAATTTATGTTAAAACATGAAGTTATCAGTGCACTTCCAATAGAAATATTTTTTTCCTACTTTGACAGATGCTAATTTAATAAATACCTATGGTGTTATTTAGAATAGTTATATTTCTTGTTATTAAAATTGTAAAACTACTTAAGATTCTCCCAGGATTTCCATTTTAGCTTCTTTTTGGGTCAACTGTAATTTTTTTTTCAAAATGAAATATCATATTGAGACTTTAATTCCTAAAGACACACTTTATTTGCTTCTTAAAATGTCAAAATGTGTTATATGTTGTTTTTAAGTGGCAATGTTGTAATGATGAAAAAATGAAACAGAATTAGCTAGTTATGTCAAACACTTTAATTTCAATAGGAGTTTCACTAACAAAAGAATATAGATTACATTCTTTTGTGTTTTAACGGCTTCAGTTTAAATAATGAGAAAAAAAATTAACTAGCAAAACAAGCCATGTTTGCCCACCTTTAAAAGGGAGAGAAACATAGCACACAAGCGAGCATGTGCATAATTTCTGCTTCCTTTCACAGTCCCCTTCAAGCCCACATCAAGCCTTCCATTAATATTTTTTCATATTCTCCTTTCTGGGGGATTAAAAAACACCTTTGGGATTAAAATTTCCCATGCATGATCTCAACCTATAATTGAAGCATTTAGATTTCCTGAGGGAAATGCTTTTATCGGCTTTTGTGTTACTTGATAGCGAAAAACATTACAACTTTTACATCATATTAAGACATTTTTGTTGCTTACTAGTAAATAAAAGACAACACAATGTTAGTCTGTTATGCTTGGAATGGTAAGAGAACTGCAATGTTAGAACTGTATTTTAAAATAAGGAATCCTGGGAACTGTAAATGTAAAAAATTATGGTTTTTATAACATTAAATCTTCCACATTGCACAATCATGATATTTCTGACAGCCCAACTATCTATTTTAGAGCCAGATCACAAAAGAACACTGCAATGGTAACAGTAGAATTGCATTTTCCCTATTTATCCCCTTCCACACAGGGACCCCCTTCCGCAAAGTTGCAATCTTATGTTCTCTTAGGCTAGAGACAGAAATACACATAAATAGATATAATAATAGAAACCAGTTCAAATCTGTAACACAACAGAAGTTCAGTGCACATAAACCATTTTCAAAATGGCTGAAACCAGTTTAAGATAAACCTGGATGGATGTAGTATCAGACTTAACTGATTTAGATTAAATTGTTTTCTTGAACTTCTGTCCCAGATCCCCTCTAAATTCAAATTAACTCACTGTCCCCAAGCATCCCAGGATGCTTTGAACCTCCCCTACAAATCCTGCCTCGCAGGGTGGGTGGGTTAGCTTTGGCCCAAGGTGTCTGCTGCAGCCAATCAAGGAGGTGTGCTCTAGTGCCCCTTGGCTTCTGGCCAGGGCCACTGAAGGCATATGGCTGTATTTCCTGAATCAAAAATGAATGTCTGTTCACTTGCTTATTGGTTCAATCTATGCAGTTTCAACTAACCTTCACGATTGAATCAATTCAGCTTCGGACTTTTTGACAGTCTGTACTTAGCCTTAAAAACAGAGATTGATTTGTGGCACATGCCAAGTAGCAAATGTAACTCCAAAACAGAATGCAAAGATGCAGGGCCATCACCAGCTACAGAATTCTCCTGGAGCTACCTTTCAGTACTATAGTTATTAAGGGTGTGTAAAGCAGCCCCTATTCGATTCGGATTTGGATTTAGCCCGAACCAGGGACAGTGATTCAATTCACTGCCTTGGATCACTGTCCCTGATTCGATTTGGCCGAATCTGAATCAGAAGATTCGATGCTGATTCAGAGAATCAGCACTTCGGGTAGGCACAGCTTTAAATGTTTGTTCTATGTACCTCGAGGTATCAGCTCATGATGCTGAGGTGGATGGAAGATCCCACAGGCGTGTTGGGGGGGAGCCCTCCACATGCTCGGTGGCAAACCCGGATATACTTCCAGTCCACTTCTGGGTCCACTAGGGGGTGCACTGGGGGGTCCCTGCATGCCCTCACGGCTCATCAATCAGCCACAGGGGGACCCTGGGTGCCCCCCTAGACCCAGGAAGCCACAGTCACTGAGCCGGGGGGGGCATGGGAGGGCCGCCCAGTGCACTCCCCGGCAGACCCAGAAGTGGACCGGAAGTGCTTCTGGTCCACTTCTGGGTCTGTGCAGCCTACGTTCCACACACCCCAACACTGCAGCATTCACAAGCCACCTGCTATCTAGACATCTGTAAAAAAAACATTTAAAACTGTGTCTATGTCCAAATTCCCAAATCTTTCTGAATCAATTCAGAAGGTTCCGATTCAATTCAGAGAGATTAAAGGGTCCTCTGATTTGAAGTGGATTCGGAGATTTGGCCACCGAATTGGGCACAAATCTCCTCCAGGAGGGGCCAGCAGGGGACTGCATGCTTAGGGGCAACCAACACAGGTTCATCAGTGGCAGGTCCTGTCAGATCAACCTGGTGGCTTTTTACGATCAGATCACCAGATCATTAGATGCAGGGGTAACAGTGGATATACTCTTCCTGGACACTGTCTCTCACCCCGTTCTCATTAAGAAACTGGGGGGCTGTGGTGTAGACACCCACACAGTCAAATGGGTTGCCAACTGGCTG
>NW_017728913.1:12295388-12309095 GCF_001723895.1 Crocodylus porosus
CGGACTAGATGATCTGCTCAGGTCCCTTCCGACCCTAGAAACTATGAAACTATGAATTGAATCAGGGACCAAAGCTTTGCACAGCACTAATAGTCACACATATTAATCCTGTTAACCCTTGGGCTTAATGTTGTAATTTGGAATTAAATGCACATGTAAGCATATATCGTATGTAAGATATGGAGAGTTAATGTTACTATATACAGTTCTCAGTCTGCCGAGGCCCATAATGTGTGGCAATGAAGGACACCCTCCAAGACCAACTGTGAAGATTACTATGTGGATTGTAATCCACAACTATGAAACTCTGAAACCTTTATTCATGCAGGATTCATTCCTTTAGTGTAAGGAACTTTAGTTTCATGACTATTTCTGCAGTAAGAATTTTTCAACACAAAATACCTGGGAAAGCCAATGATGGGGTAGGTAACTTTGGAACTAAAATAAGAGCAAAGCAAAGTATACTTCGCAGGTCTGACAGAAGGATCCTTAACCTTAACATTCAATGACAAACATATTAAGATATGTAACTTTAGTGATTCTTTGAAATAGAAAGTTAGTGTCCTTCCTCTCTCTGCAATTAATATATGCTGGATTTTTCTGCAGTTTTTCGAATTGCAATAATATTATGGTCAATCTTGTCCCCACTTAAATCAGTGAGAGCTCCTTCATAGATGATTTAAAGCTCACAAGTGCCAATTCAACAAAATTACTTTTTTGTGTTTTTTTGTTTCCCCACTGCTGCTTCTACGTGATACATATAAGAGGCAGACAAGCTCAAATATGTAATGGAGCAGACACAAAAACATGGAGGAAACTGATAGCTCTACTATGTTGTTTCATTACAAGATAAACTATGTGCCATCTGGAAAATTCCTCTTTCCTCCCTTTGTCATTGTCTATATAAGCTTTGTATTTTCTTTCCGTTCTTCCTTCCTTCCTCCTTCCTTCACCTTTGTCATCAAAAATAACCTTTCAACTTTTCTCCCATCTTTTTTCATGCATTTCTTCTGCCCATATCCCACACAAGGAATGTATTATAGTAGTTCACCAGTTCAACTAAGTATCAGTTCTGAAAAGCCCCACATTTTCAAAAGTGGACACAATTTTTAGATATTTTAACATTTGGATACCAACTTGTGGAACTTCACACCTGTTTTTTATAAGTACTACACTCCCACAATGTCAAGTCAAATCCATGTATACTGCAAAGTGCTCGCAAAGTGCTCAGCATCTCTACAAAAATCAGACCTCAACTGTTCCTAACTCGGCATTCAAAAACTAAGATACTCAAAATTAGTCATCACTTTTGAAAATTTGGTTGTAGCAGCGTAGAAGGTGATAAATTATGCTAACCTGAAAGTGAAAAAAATCTATCATTTAGTGTATCTACATTTTCTTATTATTCTGATCTGAAATTTATCATCCTGGCTTTCATCTAGTATAATATGCGTCTAACATTTCCATCTTTTTTATTATACATTTATCTGCAAATCACAGATTTTTAGCAGGACTCACGTTTCTGAGCCTAATTAAAATGAAATGTAAAAAACTCATATGATTTACAATACTCCCATCTAGTTCAAGGATCCATTATTAATGTATCTAATCTTCCTCATACTGCACAATTTGTACGTATTTTTCACATTTATTCAGCAGCACAATTTTTAGCCATCTAAAGCAAGACAGAATATGATCTAAAAATAAGCCTGAATGACATTTAACTACATACCAATTTCAGTTTGAAAAAAATTTTATTTGTTCTGGAGCAATACATTTTTTCAAGTTAAAACTCCTTCAACGTTCAAATAAATAAATAAAAATCTTATTTTCCCAATTACAAGCATGTAGTGAATCCCAAACTTACACGTCTGGTAAAATTTATGGGCAACACTTACCCCGTCTGTAGCTTTCACCAAGAGATCGTAAGTGGCTGGATCCTCTTCCCTATCAATGTCTTGAGATACACAGATGAGACCAGTACTTGGGTCTACCTGGAATGCTTTAGATTTTTCATAATTATGGAACCCATCATAAAGAAAATACTCTATTTCACCAAATTGGCCTGTATCTGCATCGGTTGCCTTGACCTGCAGGGATGTAATGAAGATAATAATATTTTACTTTGTTTAATTTTTATTTCACAATAATTGTTGAAATGAATATTTGATGCCAGTCAAACTTTAAACCAATATTAAAGAAGCATATTTTTTCATGCGACAGCTGTAATATTTAAGGTACCCAAAAGCACACTACAAAGCAAGGCATTAGATGATAATAGTGCAGCTACTGCATACCACATCAAAAGGATATGTTTTTTCAATTATGTAAATTCAATTATAAACTTAACAGGATTATAAGCATCATTAAGAAACAGACCAATGAAAACATATAGTATCCCTCCAAATTAAAGCACATTCTCTTTTTATCTATCAGGGTGGGATCTTACAAATACAAATTGCTCACACACGGAGGGGGAATATTGGGCAAGATATTATCTACTATTGTACATTGTGAAATTCACCAGTCGAGTCCAAGAGCCTAGTTTGACATCTGATTTGAAGGAGGGCCTTCAATAGCACAAAACAGCCCTAGGTTTAGAGGCAACTATGCCTCTTTATTTAGTTATTAGATTTCTATGCCTCTCTTCTCAAAAAGGCTCAGGGCAGTCTACAATAAAAGATAAAACAACTATAAAAATGAAATAAAATACTAGGAGAAAATAACCCTCCCCACTTAGAAAGAACTCTCCAAACAATCTACCCTACTCCACCCTTCACACTCCTGCTTCTGCTTCCCTGCTTGTGACCAAAGAAACTGCCCTTTCCCTATGCCCAGTCCAACCTTGCTTCTTAGCACACATTCAATACCTCCATAAAAGACAAGAACGATTCCTCCCCAGGCCTACCCATTCCTCTCCCTGTTCTCCCACTGAGGGGAGTTCCTCTCACCCATTACAGGGTGCGTTTACATGTGCTTCTATGTCCCTTTTGTTACTGCACCATCACTTCGTACTTCCTTTTTAGGCACTCTGTCACCATAGCGATGCACTATAACTGGGGAGCACATCACTATGGCAACATAGCTGCAGTGGCATGCTTCTTGCCCACGGATGCTACATCGTCGTAGCACGTTGCTATGGTGACATAGCATCACGTGTAAATGTACCCACTGTCTCTTTCAAGCCACACCCACTCCCAAAAGAGAAGACAAAGGCAAGAGTGCTACCAACTGAACCACCCTTACATAAGTTATATGCCTGCATGATAAAAGACATACAACTCTCTGCAAAGTAGGTGCATAAACTCTTGCCAGTGGGTAATGTCCTTCTTGGCTGCATCTACATGAGTGGACACATGCATTTTGAGGCACTGCAAAACACACCCAATACATGTGATTTGGTTCTCCATGCTGTGTGTTTGCAACACAGAGCTAAATTTAGATACCAGGAAATCCTGATATAAAAAAAAAAGCATGAGAAAAAAAGTGGAGTGCCCCATGCAGCAGCAGTGTTCACCACCCGAAACCAGAGCCTGGCTAGCCAAAACCATACTCCAGGCTTTGCACACCCAGGTTACTCCTGCTGGAGCCCCAGGAGGCCCCAGAACTGAAGATAAGTCTGTTAGGGCCAGCTTAGGTACTGGCCCCAGCCTTTAGGGGTATACGAACCTTTGAGTGCTGATTTGATTCAGAAGAGATTTGGCCTGATTTCGTGGCCAAATCTCTGAATCCAAATTGAATCAGGGGACCAATTAAAAGGTCTGAATCGAATCACAGTTTCATAGTTAGTAGAGTCGGAATGGACCTGAGCAGATCATCAAGTCTGACCCCCTGCCATGGCAGGAAAGAGTACTGGGGTCAAAAGACCCCAGCAAGGTGATTGTCAAGCCTTGTCTTAAAGACCCCCAGGGTAGGAGCCAGCACCATTTCACTTGGAAGATGGATCCAGATCCTAGGCGCCCTGACAGTGAAGTAGCGCCTCCTGATGTCTAATCTGAATGGGTTCATGGAATAGCCCCCCTAGTAGTGTGGGGCAGTGGGAGGTAGCAGGGATCGTTCCCCACTGGGCAGGAGCTGGTGAGTGGGTTTTTTGGTTTTTTTCCCAAAGATCTGGGAGCCGGGGCAGGCAGGGCAGCCATTGTCAGGCTGGGAAAGCAGGCAGGGGATGGGGCCTGTGTGATTCAGAGATTCAGCTCAAGCACCAAATCGAATCACTGTCCCCCGAATCGTTTGAATCCGAAGTGAATACTAGCCACTTCACACAGGCCTATCAGCCTGTCCTATCCTTCCTGGAGCATTTTTCCTTGTGCTAACCTCCAAAAGTGCAGGGGCATGCAGCACATATTTGTTCCACTGCTTATTCCCCCATGGCAACCATATGCCCCCACTAATGGGGATGTGGCCCTTGTATGCAGTCTTGTAAATGGTTAGGAATGTGGAATAGAATCATGTGTTTCATCTTTCACGCCTATAAGATCTGAGTTTAACTTTGCAAAGTTTCAGTGATTAAAAATATGTACAAACATCCAATTCTGCTTGTTTTATGTAGAGTCTTCAATCAAGGGATGTCATTCATTCATGTCCAAAAGGTAAGCCCAGATTTAAAGTGATACATAACAGGTTTTTACACAAGCCATTTAGGCAAGGATTAATTTAATCCTGCAAAGATTATTTTCTAGGTTTACTTGAGCAAAACAGCTGGATGTTAGGCAAATGCTAACATCTCCAAACACTTAGGAATCCCTAACTGTAAAATGCCTGTTCAAGTGAAAAATCTCAGATGGCAAGATACAGCCTCAGTGCAGAAACTGAAATTTGCCCATGTCCTTTATACAACATAATCTACATGTTTATATCTTATCAAAAGAGTTCAAACGTTTTGTTAATATCAGTCAATGCATTTGAGGGTATCAACATTATTATTTTTATAATATACTGTATTATATTACATAAACCAGTCTCAGCTGATCAGGGCACTTTGGCATTCAGAATTTGATTTATCTGAATGTGTACTTTATGTAATTAAATCTTGGGAAGTCATCCCTTGTTATATAATTGCAATTTGTTGTGAGTGCCAGTAAATTATGTATCCTAGCCTTTTCAGCATGATTTACACAATAAAGAAAGAACTAAAGCCTACTACAGTAAAATGGGGATTCATTAGATACTCCAAAATTTCATGAACTAATTCAACTTTGAGTTAATTCAATAATTATAAAGTTTAAAATGATGTTTCACACCTGAATACATTAAGCACCAAAGTTTAATTGGTTAATAATTTTATACTACATCCACAAGCATAAATATGTATGTTTTTATAAAGATTTTATTTCTCCTAGCCATGCGTGTCTTGGAGTCACAACTCTTAGGTTACGATGTTACAGTCAATTCTCTATTGTCAAACTATCTCTTATTTTAGAAACAACTAAAATGACAAAAAAAATCAACATTAGAACACAAACGTGTAAAATGTGTTGGGCAGCACAGGGCAGCCTCAGAAGTTTAGCTGATTTTTCAAGTTTGTGCTGTTGATGTAACATCAGCCGTCACCAGCCTGATTTTAGAGAACTCTGATTATCTGACGTAGAAAGCCTTGCTGTTTCAACATTATGTATAAGACAAGTAGGAAACAGAATTAATAATACCTAAGAAATTCATGTACCTTACAGACATCTTCAAAATTTTAAACAGACTATTTGAAAACTTTTCTTATATTAAGTCTTTTAACACACAAAGGAAGACAGCAATTCATATACTTCAGAATGTACATTTACCATGCTGATAAGATTATACAATGTAATATATCTCAAGCACAAAAGTTTCTGTGTTAGTATTGGATAAAAACTATGAAACTTTAGCACTCACCCAAGCATTATATAGTGCTCAAGTGTTAAACTCAGGCTCAGGGCAACTGGTGGATGAATTAAACCTTTTATAAACAGAACAATTGTGTTCAATACACCTTCCTTTTGATTGCTTTAATCTCTCTAGTTAGTTATAAATGTTATTAGTGTCTAATTGGGTTCTTTTATGATATATAAGAAATTAAATTAAAACTTCCAATCTGGAGCCAACTTCAGGAAAAAGCAGTTATAAAAGAATAATTGAACAGTAAAAGGAACTGAGTCGTGTGTGTGTGTACAAGCATGCACGATGCACATGCATGAGTATGCATGCACGTGTATCTGTGCATGTGTGTGTGTAATATATATTAATATGTTTAATTTGCTACATGCAATATTTTAAAGAAGGATTTATTTGGAGTCTTGTGTCACTGATTAGTTCTGAAAAAAGATAAATCCTTTATTTCTTCCATCAGAAACTACAACTCTCAGATTAGTGATATGTAGAGGCCTGAACCAAGATGGGGACACCATCCTATGAGGCTCTGAAAAATTAATCGAACTGGTAACAGTCACACCGAACATAACTTGGAATTGAACCCAGGTTTCCTAAGTCCCAGTCTGTGCCTCAATTGTGGCTTACCTACCCTCAGAATCATGAACTATGATTACAGAAAAATATGGCTTGTGAAAGTTATTAATACAATCTTTCTTTCTAACGTATCTATGTGTACGTATATATGCATGCATGTGCATATTCACACATGTACGAAGAGAAAAGGAAAATTATATGCTTTCACTTCAACTGTTTTATTTCATATACAGTTGTTTTAATCATGAATGGTAAATAATTAATGATTCATTATTCTCTATTGTCTGCAGTCCTGCACATTACAATCTGTATCCTTTTAAATCTTTGGCTTTGATGTATGTGAGACTGAAAAGGATAGAAGTAAAAGAGGCAGAAACTATATTAAAGCTCTCAAAACAGATTTTAAAGCTAAAGCTTATTCAAAGTCAATTACTTCCATCAAAATCCCAAATTGACAGATGGCTTAAATGATGCACATGTTAATTAATTTGGGTTCCTTTTTATCACTCTCCAGATTTTCTCAACTTGGTCACTTCAGCCTGTGATGGATCCCTGAAATGCCCAGTATTTGCTGTATATTGAGAGAAACACCTGCTATTGTCTGGACTAGCCCTAGAATATTCTTGTGTAACTGTTTGTCAGATGGCTAGAGCAGAAGAGATCGTCATATTAGAATTTCTAGTGCTAAATATAGAAAATTCATCCACAAGGATTTGCCAAGAATCTTGTGGTTATAGAACAATCCCTGCCTGCGCCTTTTACTTCCTTGTAGTTTGCGTTCCACAACTGTAGTACAGAATACATTTTAGTGCAATCTTGATTAAGATCCAAACCCTCAATCTGGTTAAGATGAAGGCAGAACTCACACTGACTTCAAAAGACAAAAGATTTGGCTATAAAAATGGTTTGCAGTTGTATATAAATCGAGTCTAAAACATTGTTTTTACCTATGTTTTGCTCTGTCTTTTTAACAGAAATATATTGTTGATATAACATTGCTCTGTCATCATCACCACTATCATTATTTTGAGCCAGATTTTTATTTTCATGCCTGTAATTTACTCTGAAAGACGGCTTTATGAATTTTATCTACCTGGTCTTGTCTGGAAGTAGTTACATGTGTAAACACTAAATGCTATCATCTATGTTGGCAACTGACAGTGGGTGATTAATTAGGGGTACAAAATTAGAGGTTATCGTTAGAAGTTTAGCCTATTACGTTCACTGGCTTGTTTCCTATACTGTAAATTATGCAGTCTTTAGACTTTTAACAATAAATGAAAAGAATAATGAATGAGGTATTTAAATAAAAATGCTTTAAAACAAATTTGAAGGAGTAATCATACTTGATTATAGTTACTTGAATTATCTCTTTGAATTCACTGACAACTGAAAAGCCAAAAAAATGTGACTTTTTCCCTTTTCAAAGTCCTTGGTACACACCCAAATGCTCCCTGTTCATAAGCTTTCTCTTTATGTCCTATCTTATAGCCAACACAGTTTTATACAAGTACTTTTTCAAATCCAGTATAGCTCCATAATTTCCCAGATAAGGAGGACAGATGTGAGGAGAGATCAGGAATTTTAGAAACTACAGTAATGATCCAGAATGCTACATCTTACAATACTGTTGTGGCAGTATCATTATTGTGGAATATTAAATTATAGCACTTCAAATGTTCAAGAATTGGAAATGATAGCAGTCAAAACAAGAGGAAATGAAGGCAGTGGTAAGAATTTTCACAGTGAACTGATCAAGAGTGTTGAATTCGGCTGTGTTGCAGAGGTGACAGTGCTGAAAAGATTTACAAACTTTGAAGATGTGGGAGGCAAAAGAATTTGATGTTGTAACACCTCTATTCTGACAGTTAAGAAGAATGTGATACTGGATCTAAGAGAAAGGAAAATGGTGGAAGGTACTAGGCTGACAGATCTCATATTATTTAACTGATTAGGTTTGAATGTGCTGGGTTGATAAATCCACGACCTTTAAAAGTTAAATTTGAGAAAACTAAACTAGATGACAATGTTTTTCCCACAATATTTTTAAAACTAACAAAAATGGTGGGACTGAAAAGATGCCTGCTAATTCTTTTCTATTCAGACGTCCTACTTTTGTAGTAGCACATCCCATATGTTTGCTACTTGCCTACATTGCAAGCTCTTCACAAAAAAAATATGGAAATCATTATTTACCTATAAATGTCTGATGTACTGGTGACACTACAAATTAAATATCAAGGAGTATATTGGCAATAACAGAAGGGAGAGACGTAGAGAAACATTCTATGGAGAAACAAGGAAGCCCAAAACATCAATAAGACACATAAAAGACCAGAATAAATGAGACACTAATAGGCTCATTATGCAACTGAAGGTGCAGGAGGTTAAAGAAGGAAAATGATTAGAAAAAAATTCAACTTGTAAAGAAATGTGAGCTCAGGGAGTAATACACACCACAAAAATAATCTTACAGTTAAAATAGGAAAAGGAGAAAGCCAAGAGTAAAAGACACAGGACAGCAGAGAAATAGGCTTGGAACCTTAAGGCTGGGATAGGAAAGAAAAG
Source organism: Crocodylus porosus (assembly GCF_001723895.1). Taxonomy (NCBI): domain Eukaryota; kingdom Metazoa; phylum Chordata; order Crocodylia; family Crocodylidae; genus Crocodylus; species Crocodylus porosus. Next base: position 12,304,392 of record NW_017728913.1, read on the forward strand.
ACACCTTTAATAAAGTCTATCTGTAACAGGCCATGCGCACAGAGTCTATGTACACTTCCCTGTGTTCTTGTTATAGCACTTGGGCTTATTAATGGAAGTGAAGTACTGAGCAAATTGGTATACAGGCACACCGAGCTCAAAGAAACCGATTGTGTTAAAATGTTTCTGAACAAACTTCAGTCCTACCACCAGAAATCGGTGAGTGAGAATGGAGAAGATGTAGCCAACTTCATCTGGAAAAGCAACACCTAGGGCAGGTTGTTTAAAGACCTCCCCACCAGGAGGGGAAGTGGACAGAGAGAATGAAGAGGACAGAGATGCAACTGGACCTGGAGACAGCAAGGACTACAACAGGATCAGCAGTGACAGAAGTGATAGCGACAAGTACAGTGAATGAACTGAGAATGTAAACCCCAAATGGGTGTTTGGACTAAAGTACTGTGATTTGGGTAGGTGATGGTAGAGGGAAGGTGCACAGGGGATTGAGTGCATTTATTGTAATGGGAAGCACGGGTTCTTAATGCAGTTTTAAGATGTGTGATGGAAAGCTTATGATAGAAGATGTATATATGTAACTTTGTCTATATATATAAATATATTTTAATTTAAAAAATCCATATGCTTACTCCTATTCATGAAAATATAAATATTATACACTATTACTTCCCCTCAGGCACAGGGATAGAGAAAAGTGAGATTCAGGGACAGGCAGGGAACCTGATGTAAAGGAATTTATCACATCTGATAGATGAAGGTTGTGAGTGGGACCAACTGCAAGAACCAACAGACAGCTGCAGCACAGCTTCAGTTGGAGCAGGCTTTGAAATCCTGGAAGAAGGCTTGGAATAACTGTGATGACTTGGATACAATGGCTAGATAGGACCTTGAGGACTACTAGACCACTTGCATGTCTTGTTTTTTTTTTTAATCTTTATTAATTAAAAAAAGTCCCAAGACATGAACTTGAGCCATGTTGTTTGGAGCTCCAGCATTAGAAAGCTACTTGGACCCAATCACAAACACAAATAAGTGCAAAGCCAGGAGTGAAATCCAGACATCACATTTCCTGGCAATCTGGCAAACTCAGAGTTGACCAAATCAGAGATGTTCAACCTTTTTTTTTTTCTATTTTAATAAATTTACCCCCAGCAGCCAGACACAGAGCAGGGAGAGTGGCATGAAGCTGGATGCATAGTGGGGGGACGTGGCGCACGATGGAGTGGCAGCAGCACTGGGTGGTGGGTGGCAGCAGCCACCACTGTGTGCAACCTTCCTCCCCAACACCCAGCCAACAGGGCACCACTGCCCTCACCCCACTTCTGCACTGCTCCTGAGAGGCAGCAGCATGGGGTGGTGGGTGGCAGCGCTAAATCCCCACCTGCCCATGCGTACCCCTAGGGCCTTCCTGTGTATCCCTGGTTAATAACCCCTGGATTAAATGTTAATTTACTAGACTGTTGAGGTCAAAGAGAATAATTCAACAGACTGAACTACTGTATGATGAAAGATCATTAAACACACATAGAAACACAGTTCTCTTCTATAAAATGGGTGAGAGTTAAAGAACAATACCCTAAGCAATGTGGTTAAGACATGTGAACACACATTTTCCTTTATGTTACACAGAAACAAAAGACTAGATTTAAAGCTGAGAACAAGCACAGGGCAGATCTTTAACTGATATAAATTGTACTAGTCCCTATCCACTGAGTTATGACAACTCATACCAGCTGCAGATAGAATCACAGAATCATAGAAAATTAGAGCTGGCAGGGACCTCAGGAGGTCATCTAACACAATCTTCTTCTCAAAGCAAGACCATCCCCAACTAGATCATCCCAGCCAAGGCTTTGTCTATCTGGGTCTTAAAAACCACCAAGGATGGAGCTTCCACAGCCTCTCTGGGTAACCTGTTCCAGTGCCATACTACCCTCCTAGTGAGAAAAGTTTTTCCTCATAACTAACTTAAACTTCCCTTGCTGCAATTTGAGACCGTTTCTCCTTGTTCTGTCATCTGCCACCACTAAGAACAGTTTAGCTCCATCCTCTTTGGAACCAACCTTATGGTAGATGAAAGCTGTTATTAAATTCCATGCTCCCACCCCATGCCCAATCTTCTCTTTTCCAGACTAAATAAGCCCAGTCCCTCAGCCTCTCCTCATAAGTCATGTGCCCCAGCCCCCTAACCATTTTTGCTGTCCTTTGATGGACTCTACTATTTGTCCACGTTCTTTTAATGGTAGGAGGCCCAAAAATGGGTACAGCATTCCAGATGTGACCTCACTGGTACCAAATAGAGCTGAATAATCACTTCCCTTGATCTGCTAGCAACACTCCTACTAAAGCAGCCCAGTATGCTGTTAAACTTCTCAGCAGCAAGGGCACACTGTTGGCCAATATTCATCTTACTATCCATTGTAACCCCCAAATCCTTTTTGCAGAGCTGCTGCTTAGCCAGTCACCCCCCAAGCTGTACCGATGCATGGGATTTTTTCTATCCCGAGTATGGGACTTTACATTTGTCCTTATTTAATTTCATGAGATGTCTTTTGGTCCAATCCTCCAATTTGTCTAGGTCTTTATAAATCCTAGTCCTACCCTCCCGAGTATCTACTACTTTCCTCAGCTCAGTGTCATCTGCAAACTTGCTAAGGGTATACTCCATCCCATCTTCCGTATCGTTGATGAAGATACTGAACAAAACTGGACCTTGGGGTACTCCACTTGATATCAGCTGCCAAGAAATAGAATCATAATAATCAGATCTGTCTCCATATTTTAAGAAACAAATAGCATCATTTTGAAGAAGCTGCCATCTAACTATGAGTTGCTTATTTTGCTCTTAATGCCCCATGGTAGGAATTTAGAAATAGGCAAGGGCTGAGGGAATTAAGTCAGTCCAAAGGCACAAAACAATTTTCTCTTCCCTTTTCAAATTTCACTGTTCTAATATCTTAAAATATATAACTAATAGTACCATTTTGTTGTTGCCAGTAGGCCAAATTAAACCTCTGGTTTACAGAATTTGTTCTTTTGTCTTTGTTACCTAACATATACACACTTGTAAAAGATTGCATGAGTTAAAAAAAAAAGAATGGTCCATCCCCCTCTGTGCAGGCAGTAACAGATGGTTTTTATCTTTCATTTTGAAAACATCAGTACATGTTTTGAAAAGCAAAACAAATATTTTAATTTATATGGAATAAATATTTCCTGAACACAAGACTTCTGGTCACATTCAGATCAATATGAACCGGTGAATTCTGACCCAAATTCTGCCACTATTGCCCTCTAAATTCCAGTTTGAGGGCCCTAAAGGAATCAAGCATGATCAAAGATTTCTATTTCTAAGCCATTTTTCTACTTCTTTTCATTGTGATAATATCTTGAAAATGCAAAAAACTTATTAGTGTTGAAAATGTACCTGTTATTTCTACAGCTATTATATTGGGTTGATGACTATTATTACCTGTATTACATGGTGCCTAGGGGTCCCAGATGTGGACAAGGACCCCAATATATCCTTAGCATTGCAGCCACAGGGAACAAAAGGATCTTTCTCCATCAAATAGCTCACACTTAATGTATAAGAAGAGACACCACTGATGAATACAGACAGAAGGGGAGGACAAGGAAACAATATTGCTTAGTACATTGCTATCTAGCTGGTGACCTTGCTGGTGCATGCAGCCCATAAGGGATTAATATGAAGCCCATGAGCTCCCACCTGCCCACCATTTCCACCATTGCTTTAGCTGCTGTGGTAGACAGGAGTTTTGGGCAGTCTTCTCTCTTCCAGCCATGGGCAACAGGTGCCTCCTGGTTTTGGGGGGGTACCTGTGGCTAATCACCAACCGGGCAGTGGGGGGTCCCCCAGCAACTGACCACCGAAAGTGGTGCTGGCAAAACCAGAAGCGCTCCCCAAACCCTGGCCAGCAAGGGCCAATTTTAAGGGGGGGCACATGCCCCCTGTGCCCTCCCTCCACATCACCTATGCTTCCAGCTTCTGCTTCCTGCACCACTCCTGAGAGCAAGGTGGCACAGTGGAAAGGGCCAGGAAGGGGTCTGTGCTGCCCATGCTTTGCATGCAGCTGGGCAGCGAAGACTGAAATAAGGCTGCCAGGGCTGCACACAGTGAGAGAAGGAATGGAAGCCCAAGAAGGGCTGCGACTAGGGTATAAGGCCTGTGCAGTGTGCAGCCTGGAATCTGCAACTCACGGGGCATGCAGCCCCGCACACTACCCCGAAGTCTGAGAGCCCTGACTTAAGATAATAGGTAGCGCTGTAATATAGAGTCCTTTTTTGACACGTGGTCAGGACTAAGCCTTTGGGATCACAAAACCTAATGTCATGGACTCCTTACTGTTGGAAGATACCTCATCTGTTCATGGTTATGCGGTTGCATCCCAGAGGATGGCACTACAACCATTAAGGACACATCCCCACAAGCAGGAATGTGTGTTACCCTAGGGACAAATAGCAGTGGCATACCTTGTGTTGCTGCTACTTGTCCATGGGGAATGCCTAAGCCACATGTGCTCTGGTGCACTGCAGGTTCATAGAATCATAGAATCATAGAAGTAGGGTCAGAAGGGACCTTGTAGATCTTCAAGTCCAACCCCCTACCTGGGCAGGAGAAAAACTGGGCTCAAATGATTCCAGCCAGGTAGGCATCAAGCCTCTTCTTAAAGACCCCCAAGGTAG
>NW_017728913.1:12309240-12315281 GCF_001723895.1 Crocodylus porosus
ATGTTGTCCACATCCCTCCTGAAGTGGGGCACACAGAACTGGACACAGTACTCCAGCTGTGGCCTGACCAGTGTTGCGTAGAGGGGGAGGATCATCTCCTTGGCCCTACTTGAGATGCTCCTGTGGATGCACAAGGTCCAGTTAGCCCTGCCAACCGTGACCTTGCATTGTCAGCCCATGTTCATCTTGGAGTCAATAATGACTCCAAGTTCCCTTTCTGCCTTTGTGCTCTCAAGAAGGGAGTTTCCCATCTTATAAGTGTGCTGCTGGTTACTACTGCCCAAGTGCAGCACCCTGCGCTTATCAGTATTGAAATGCATCCTGTTTTTGTTAGCCCATCCCTGTAACCTATCCAGGACTTGCTGCAGTCTTTCCCTCCCTGCTAGAGTGTTCACCTCACACCAAATTTTGATATCATCAGTGAATTTAAACAGGTTGCTTTTCACTCTGTCATCCAAATTGCTGATAAAGAGATTGAGCAGCGCAAGCCCCAGAACTGAGCCCTGCGGGACTTCGCTGCCCACTTCTCCCCGGGTCAAATATGACCCATCCACCACCACCCTCTGAGTATGACCCTTCAGCCAATCTGCAATCCATCTGACAGTGTAGGCATCAATGCCGCAGTCGCCTAATTTTTTAATGAGGATCGGGGGGAGATGGTGTCCAAGGCCTTGCTGAAGTCCAGAAAGACTACTTCCACTGTGACACCTGCATCCAATGCTTTTGTGACCTCATCATAAAAGGCAATCAGGTTGGTCTGACATGACCTGCCCCTAATGAAACCGTGCTGGCTGCCCTTGAGCATCAACCCACTGAGGTTACCCCAAGTGGGGTAGGGGAGGCTGGGGCCAGCAAGAAAGCTGGCTCCAGCAGCCTTACCTAAGGTTCTGGGGGCCTCCAGGAGCTGCAGCCATGCACTCCTGCTGCAGGAAGCATGGCAACCAGCCAGGCTCTGGTTTTGAGCAATGTACTCTGTTTGCTATGTGTGCTGCCCTACTTTTTTTTGGCATGGGTTTTTTTGACCCCAGGATTTCCCGGGGTCAAAAACCCCCTCACATTGCAAAGTATCAGCATGGGGGACATGTGCATGGGTCACATACCACACATCTGTGTCCTTCTGGACATGCCTTAAGAGATCTTTCTCAGTGCTGTGAGTCAAAGAATCCTCCTCTGCTAATAGACAGTGATCCTCTGGTTGCAAACAATAAGGCAGTATGAGAGTTGCTTTTCAAGAGTTCCCCTCAGTGAACTCACACTTGTGAGATTAGTATTCCTAAGCCAAGAACTGACAAACTTTATCAAATGTGTGACCAAAGCTGTAAGAGCACCACAAAGAAGTGAGAGAATTCCATACCTGTGCATAGGTAAGAAAAGTAGTTCCCAACCATCTCAGTGCCTTCTCCCTCTGCTGGTTTTGCTTAGTGCTCTTAGCAAACTTTCCCTGGTTAGGTGTTGGATTTTTTTTAGTTTCTCTTACTAAGCAAGGAAAGTATGTTTAAAAAAAAAACCAAAACCACCTGACTTCGCCTGAAGGCCGCCTGAGGCAATATGGGTACCAGTGACTAACACCAAGCCAAAAAACGCACTTTAAGAAACATGCTATTTTTCTAGATTTCTATGTAGCACCTGATGTGCATGTCCTTTGCTCTGTGTACCTAAGATAGGCTCATCCCTCTCAGAGTGCTCTCTCTTTTGAATTCAAGCCAAAATCACATAAAGGCCCCACTTCCATAATTCCCAACTCATTTATAAAACTCTGTCATGGAAAAACATTTTTTTAATCAACACCAAAAAGGTATCACTGTAGTATCTGAATCCCTTAGAAACAATAGAAAACTTAGCCTCAGCAGTTTCTGAAGTAAGGAAATGTGGGCCTAAGCACCTAAGCAGCTGGTCTATGCTTCCATTGCATGAAACGGGTAGCAACCTAAAAATGTCTGATTTTTCATCAGCCAGTAACACATGCAGAAATATATGAAAGCCTGATAAAAAGTGTAAATGAAACCTTCTCCTACTCAGTAATCAAAGGCAATATGTCAAAAAAAAGAAGTCACTATTTTAAATGGCAGGTTTATTTGTGATCATTATTTTCATTACAATTTCTTATGTTTACTGAAATAAGAAAAGTTCCTTGTATTGTGGAACAACTAAGTTATGCCAGTATTGCACATGTGAATGCGAGGACGTGGTCGGTAGGGCTAACCATACCTTATCATGCATCCACAGATGCATCAGAAGCAGGTCCAAGGAGGTGAGTTCCCCCTCTATGTGACAATGGTCAGGCCCCAGTTGGAGTACTGTGTCCAGTTCTGGGCGCCGCACTTCAGGAGGGATGTGGACAGCATTGAGATCTGGGGACAGCAGGGCAGACCCTATGAGGAGAGGCTACAGGACCTGAACCTGTTCAGCCTCCACAAGAGAAGGCTGAGGGGGGACCTGGTGGCTGTCTAAAAACTTACTAGGGGGGACCAGTGGGGATTGGGAGAGACCTTGTTCCCCCGAGTGCCTCCCGGAGTAACAAGGAATAACGGCTATAATTTGTTAGAGAGTAGGTTTAGACTAGACATTAGAAGGCACTACTTCACAGTCAGGGCAGCTAGGATCTGGAACCAACTTCCAAGGGGGGGGTCTTTACCTTGGGGGTCTTTAAGAGGAGGCTTGATGTTTACCTAGCTAGGGTCATTTGAGCACAGTTTTTTCTCCTGCCCAGGGCAGGGGGTCAGACTGGAAGATCTACAAGGTCCCTTCAGACCCTACATCTATGAATCTATGAATATATGAATGATTAATTATTAATAATCAGAATATAGAGCACATTTTGTTTTACAAATATACTAAAAAATTGGGCAAGATTACTTGAGTAAAAAGTAAGTTTTATTAAATACACTGTTCATAAAAATGTTCCATAAATACTGTTAAGATAAACACAGAATTTTGTAGATATTATTTTTTAAATATATGAACCTGCTAGTAATAACAAGGGCATCTGGTTATGAAATAGATCAGTCAAGTTTTATTTAGTATGTGAACTGAGCCTATATTAACAGGCAATCAGGGAAATTAGGGAGAGGTTAGTTCATGTCAAAAATGCCCACTCCATCTAAGGTAAGTTGGAATGGGGCAGCTAGCGAGAGGGTTGGAGGAATTGCGGGGGGGCAGGAGGCAAGTAAGCTTGGGTGAGGGATCAGGGCAAACAGAATCAGTGGCAGTGATTGGGTGGATGGGGGTTGCAGGTGATATCCACAAGAGGAATGGTGGGGGGGAGAGACAGATAGAGTCCATGAAAGGAATCAGTAGGATTGTGGTGGGGGCAGGTGGACCTCTGCAGGAGAGATTGGCGGGGCAGGCAGCATCTGCGGGAGACATCAGAGGTACAGGTAGTGACCATGGGGGAGTCAGGCAGACAGACACAATCCTCAGGAGTGATTGGGGGGATTGGGAGGGCAGGCAGGATCTACAGGAATGATTGGGGGGCAGGCAGGATCCATGACAGTTTTCAAGGGAACACGCAGGATCCATGGGGGCTTGCTGGAGTCCAGGAGGGTTTTTTTGGCATCAGGGGAGCTTGCAGGTTTGTGTGAGAGTTGGGGAGAACCGGGGGCTATTTTTAGCCCCCTGACCCCACCCCCATGAGCCTACACATCCATCCTTCTCACCCTTCCCCCCACCAATGCTTACTTCCTTGGCTTCCAGCATCAGCAAACACTGATAAATCTGGCACCTGGAGAAGTTGGCAGGATGTGGGGTTTGGGAGGGGGAGGGCTGGCTGGTCCACAGTGAGGGGGTGGGGATTGGTTAGGGGCAGTGGGGGCTAGAAATAGCCCAGTGCCTGGGAGGCAGGTATGAAAAGCACAGCAGCTGGGCTTTCCCAGTCCTGGGACTGCACAGGTGCAGAAGTGCAGTGCCCTAGTCTAACCTAGATCAATTTAATTTGAGTGCACATCAATCCCATCTTAAACTGGGTTCCACCATTTTAGACTGTTTATATGTGCAGAACTTCTGTATTGTTATGGCTTTAGACTGACTTCTGATAAGTGAAACCATGTCTAAATATAAGGTCCATATCTTGGCAAACTATGTTATATCGGGTGGCCATTTTTAACCCAATCTAACCTTCCCCCTACCCCCGCCCCAAACTTCTGCACTTAGCCTAGCTGTACAAGTGCACAAATTAAAAAATCACGACTATTGAGAAGTAAATGTTAATATTTCTATAGGTTTCATAACCAGGGATCCCACTTTTCCCTGATAATAAAAAAAAAAAAAAAAATCACAAAATTTGTGATTAAAATGAAAGGTCTGCCACAGCCCCCCAGCTCTGCTGGTGCCCCTCAATCCCTCCTTTCTCCCAACATCCCCCTGGGCTCTGCTTATGCCCCTCACTGCACCCCACAGCCTCCCCATACCTGCTGCACAAGTTGGGGAGGCATGGGTCCCCTCTGCCTCACCTCAGGAGTGAGCACAGTAGCAGGGAGCTAGTCCTTCCTTTCCATCCCCTGGATTAGCTGCCTGCAGCCCCATCCCGCTCCCTGCAAGGGCCCTGCAGCCGCACACTGCAGCTCTGGGCCCCAAGCCTCATGCACTACCCTACTGGGTAGCAGCCCCAGCCCCAGCTGTGTCCAATTCCCTTTGTTCCTCCCTCCCTATGGGACCTCTATCGCCACCCCTCCTCCCCCACTTACCTGTGGGAGCTGCTCTTGAGGCTGTCTGGTGGCCATGCACATGTACATGCACATGGAGCCTCCTGCCTCACCACCCTTTTCCTGCTTCCTCCCAGCCCTTTGCAGGCTGGAATTCTGCCAGCCTGCAGAGAGCTCTTTGGAAAACTGCAGAATCCATGGGTTTTTCCACTAAAATGAGAAATCCGCATTTTCCTCCATTTTTCCATGCTAAATGGAAAACCCAGATCCCCATTCATAACTTCAGGTATAATCAGTCCTGCAAATAAAACTTATTTTATAAGATGAAAATTTTATTTTGACAGTCTGCTTATAACCTATATCACCACTTAATTTTTTTAAAGGAGACTTAGGTTAAAATATTTACTGTTTCCAGGATACTGTGGAAAGAATGAGTCAATACAGTGGTCACATTATTTGTTGCTTTTATCTAAGGCTATTATTTGCTAAAGTGTATATCAAAATGATAACTTTTTTTTTTATTGGTAATACATATTAATGTACTAGAGATTACTACAAATTATTTTTAAAGGGAATGTAATAATATAATAGACTGACACAACAAGCCTAAAAAGTAATGGTAATGTACCATTATGCTGTTTAAAAAACAAACAAACATGGTTTGTATTGCATGCTAAATAAGCAGATAGGTCTGAAATACAGTACAAGTGAGTAAAAAATAAATAAAAACCTTTGAATATATTAGAAAAGGGTTTCAGTCAAAATAAGAGACATTAAGAAATTTAAAAGGAAAAAGAAATACGAGTAAGAAGGAGGAAAGAGATTGTAAGCAAAGTTAGGAAGTAAAATTAATTTATTTGGATGGAGGAAGAAAAATCAAAGTGAATAGAAACTGTTGTGCATAAATGTTACCTGTCAGCTCCATGTTCTTGGGGAACCCTGACACAGGACACAGACTGTCTGACTCACAAAGACTCACCCCCCCACAACCTAAACAGAAAACCTAAAGCAGAGACTGCAGTAAATTCTGGAATCAACGAAGCAGGGGAGCACTGCATGATGGGGAAGCTGTGTTCCAAATGCTAATCGACCCTTACACCCAGCTCAGCATGTATCAGACCAGTTTTAATCTGGATTTACAAAGGACTTTCCCCCCACACACACACACAACTCTAAGCAAAAGTAAGTTTAATAGGCATCTCGGGCCGTACATTCCCCGGTCCCACTATGAGGCCTATGTAAACTTAATTGGCTACAACTCGGTTGCCGGGTTAGGGAATGCTGAGGCAATAGACCGAGTCAGAGGGGGTATGGGCAACATTTGAACAATGGTGCAGGGTTCATCACAGCGTCCAGCCCGTTGGAGCCCCGACCACAAGTGTTGTCATACTTTTCCCGAGA
>NW_017728913.1:12315883-12324506 GCF_001723895.1 Crocodylus porosus
GTCATCTGGACACCCAGCCAGATTCAGAGGTATTCTGTTTAACTGTGTGCTTGTGTCTGACTGTAGTTTATTGTTGCTCTGATGAACTGATTTTTGGCATATGAGGGTATCATCCTGTCCATGCTGATCAACCCGGCCAGGTCAGGGGTGTCACGTTAATCTGTGTGTTTGTGTGTATGACTGATTTGGGGACTGGAGGAACCCAGCCCCACTGAACTGAATCCTGCAAGATAGCTCCATTTGGGGGTGAGGGCTTCCAGAAGGGAGAGATACAGCTCTGTACAGAAACACAAGTAACACAAGCAGCACATTGATAAAATTACCAAGACCCTAGCCCTAAAAAATGAGCACACCCCAAAGTAGTGGGCAAATCTGGTAACAAAATGGAATGCAAAATGCAACATAGGAAATAAAGCATAGTAAAAGCCAATGTGATCGCAAGTAAAGAAAGACATGGAAGTGGGCCTTAGAATAAATCATGAATGTCTGTGGATTCCCTAAATTAACATTTTACAAACGTGTCTGTAATTTGAGTTAAATGGCAGATGGTTTGTTAAATCCACTTGTTAGTTCAGTGAGACTTTTGTTGTGCGTTTACTCAGCATTTAATGCAACAACAGTGAAGGCAAATAATAATAGTAACAACCTCACCAAGATTTCAGAGTTAATAAATAATACAGAACCAATTCTGAGCTATGCCTCCCAGGACACATAGAGAAGTAAAGGTATACTGGTATTTCTCAAAGCCATCTTTGCACCCCCAAAGTTCTGGATTTGATCCTAGACATAAATTAGAGCAATCCTATCGTCCGCCCTAACAAAATCTGAACACTGTTCTAACGGTGCAGCTATTGCTATTAATTTATTAAGGTCCATGTAGTGTTCAATTTATTTAAACGATCTGCTACAACCAAGACTAATCCTGACAGTAACTGAAACATGATTTGACTCACTGGGGATCTCTGCAATGCAACAGGAACAAGCGAACGAAACATTTTCCATTTAAGAATTATGCTGCTACATTCACCTGGTGGTTTAGGTGCAAAAGGTAAAGAATGTAAAGAAATAGAATGGACTTTCAGGTGGATGTTCAAAGGTACTTAGGCACTTAAGTTGCAGAAAAACAAGTAGTGGAACTTTTAAAAGCATACAAGAACCAATCTGCATCTTCAGAGGAAAAAAAATCTGATCACTAATACCTTTGTGAAGTATCTCTGACTTATTTGTGAAAACCTCTTCTAATATGTCATTGAGCAATTTGGTTTTAGTTTTATAAACATGTTCCATGTGACTTCAATCATACCTAGTAATAAGATTAATACAAGTGATAAAAAGTTCTGATCTCCTAACAAAAGCATAATATTGTAAAAATGCAGTCTGTAAATCACTCAATTATATTTAAAAATAAAGAGAACTGAAAAACATCCGCTATATGGGTTAATTCCTTTGCTTGCTTTTATGGAAAATGTAAAATACAGCCAAATTCATTTGTATAATGTATGCAAAGAGCTTTTTCTTTTCTTTTCAACTCACTTTTTTCTCAATGCAAACAAAACATTTGGCAAGGAATTTATATATTAGTTGGTACAGAAATGAGGGTTGGTTTCAAGACTTCCTCCACTTTTTTCTTCCATGTTGCTTCTTTGATATATAAATTCATTTTGTGTCCCACTTTCTCTCCTTCAAGACCATTGTGTTTCTTGATGAGGAATCAAAAGAAAGCTAAAAAAGCATGGAATATATAATACACTCTACCCCATGCCCTGACTTCTAAACATAAATCATCTCTTTAATAATCTCTGACACAGAGCCTTCATTCTCATACTGACTCTGAAAACCAAATCTCACTGTGTGCACAATTAATTAAGCCACTAAAGCTAGTGTTCCTTTAATCCAAATTAAGTACAGATTTTACAAACTAATTCATCCTAACCAGCTTTGAATGTGGCCCAGAAAGCAGAGTTGTCATATCCCATTTAAAAAAAAAGAAAGGGGAATCAAATATGATTGGTCTGTGTAAGCAATGCTAAACAAAAGAGCATGGGAGCACCTGATGAGATCTGTTAGTGAGCTGTTTTCTATTGTGACCTCATGACAGACTGTCCTCACGACTGCCAAAAGATGGACAACCATAAATTGTGATTTAACTGCCCACTACCTCAATTAGTGCTTAAGTACATAAGAAAAAGGAAAATTCTATTGAAGGGCTTAAGAAATATACTTAACGCCCATCAGCCGGAAAACTAAGCTGACTCCCAAAGAGTGAAAAATACCTGAACAACCAACCCCTTCCATAAACAACAGCTCTCTGATTTATAAGGAAAAAGCAGTATAATGTATAGGTCATTGTCTACACCTTAAACTACTCCACATCAGAGTTATGGTATGAGTTGCACCTCTTAGAGATCAAATGTCTTAAAACAGACATCACTGAGGGAAATTTAGTTTGGGTTTTAGAAAAAATACTTCATATTGGAGGAAAACATTACAGGCAGAAACTGCTGTTTCAACTTGTAATGCCTTGAACTTTCAGACTAATTCTGTACACATGATTTTGAGCAGTTGTCTGTGCATCTTAGTTCAATTGTTTAATCTTTTCAGTACACAGATTCCCTTACCTGCATGTGAAGAAGATAATGAATAAAAAGTATATGAGTATACTGTACACAAAAAATGTACAAAAATGGAGGCAGGGTTGAGGTACTAATGATTATTCAAATCCAGTGTCACCAATATTAAATCCTTACATTACATGTGCTACTATTAGAGGATCTATCTCCTGTTTTCTTATTACATTTCTCTTGAATAGATGAGACCAGTGGTCAGCAATGTTTTTTGCAGCAGCAGGCAGAAATAGCCCAGCTCAGGTGCCAAGATGGGCTGGGCATGGCCTTCACTGCTGCTTCTACCTGCCAACCAACCATAGCTGGAGTTACTTGACTGAACTATAAATAGATCATATATTCTTATCTGAGAGGCAAACAAATCTCCATAACTCTGTAGGGTCCACGTGCAAAAATCACAGCCTGGCAATGTTCAGTGTTATGTAACACTAACCCAGTTTTTTAAAGAAACTAAACAGGCCCCTTAGGGATGGGAATGGGGAACTGGTGAGTAATGAGATTCTACATGTTTTTCGTACCTCTCCACATTGCTCATTGATTTCAGTTGCTTTTATTGGGACTTTCCTCCATGTGGCCAAATTTTAACCTTCTTTTTCCCTTCATGTGTCATTTCCACACCCAACTCATCCTTCCAAACAACTCCAATTACAAAATAGCAGTTCCACCTCAAGTGGCTGCTCGTGCAGCAGACACACATAGCAACAATTTTTCATTACATTTATAAAACAAACAATTTCTTAGAGTTGGCTCCTGTTAAACTTCACAAACAAGAATCACAGCAGCTAAAATTTCAAAACAAACAATTACGTTTCAGCCACACAAGAGACACCAGAGAGCATGTATCGTATAAAAGGGAGCAGCTGGGCAGTAATGCATACACTGTCAACTCTGCATGGGTGACTTCCAGTTTTGTTGTAAAAACATTTTGATATATTACTCTCAGGCCTCGTTTGAATGTATGAAACCAGACTATTTTTAACAGTTTGCCTTATTATGATATTTAAATAAGATCTCACTTCTTCCCCTGCCTACAAGTGACACTTTACCTTTAAAAGAAGGGCCATAAGGAACTGTCAAGCTGGATCAGAAATGTGGTCCATCAGGCCCTGTATCTTGTTTCTAATTCCTCTGAAATACCTAGTGCAACTAAAGCCACAGAATTGTCTTTGTAACCCTTGTAGTGCTACAAAAAGCAAGTTTATAGTCATTCAATCTAATTGCAGAACTACCTACATACTGGAAGTGCTACAAAATAGTAACACTTTCAAAGAAGAACTTCTAGGTTTTGTAGCACTAGATATAAGGCAGTACTGGAGTTTCTAAGACCCCCCGCCCCAAACAACACACAGTCCTCCAACTCTCCTTTCCAAGGAGAAGTCAAGGAGGTAGACCAGCTGGACTCCTGATACCTGCCCTGCAGCAAGCTGCCAGAAAGCAGCTATAGACACAGGCAGTGTATAGCCTACTGTGTTCATGTGTAAGTAAATGGCTATGGCTAGGGACAGACATTACACATGAACTAGTTTAAGTGATCAGAAACCAGTTCAAACCTGTAACAGAACAGATGTTCAGTGCACATAAACCAGTTTGAAAATGGATGAAACTGGTTTGAAATAAACCTGGTTGAATGTAGTATCAGACTTAACTGATTTGGTTCAAACTGGTTTATGCAATGTCTGTCCCAGACCCCTTGCTGGTTTAAGATAAGCCAGGCACCCCCAGCAACCTGGCATGCTCTCTGGGCTGGGCTGGGCTGGGCTGGGTGAGGCTCTCTGCTCCACAGCAGGACTGGCCCCTCCCCTCTGCTCCCTGGCCAGAGCTCTGGCACAGACTTACAGCCACAAAGCATCTGCCTGGCTTCTCCCTGCTAAGCAAGAATTATTCCCTCTCCCCTCTACCTTACACAAACACCTCAGCATTAGTTCGCATACCACATGCTGGCTATGCATGTGGGAGACGACAAGCAGACAGGCATTTTGGGTCTAATCAACAGGTAGCTTAATGTCATAGAATCATAGAAGTAGGGTCGGAAGGGACCTTGTAGATCTTCAAGTCCAACCCCCTACCTGGGCAGGAGAAAAAACTGGACTCAAATGATTCCAGCCAGGTTGGCATCAAGCCTCCTCTTAAAGACCCCCAGGGTAGGAGCCAGCACCACTTCCCTTGGAAGTTGGTTCCAGATCCTAGCCGCCCTGACTGTGAAGTAGTTCTTACAGATGTCTAATCTAAACCTACTCTCCAATAACTTATGGCCGTAATTCCTTGTTATGCCAGGGGGCGCTCGGGGAAACAAGGTCTCTCCCAAACCCTTCTGGTCCCCCCTAGTGAGTTTATAGACAGTCACCAGCTACCCCCTCAGCCTTCTCTTGTGAATGCTGAATAGGTTCAGGTCCCACAGTTTCTCATTGCAGGGTCTGCCCTGTTGTCCCCGGATCATGCAGGTGGCCCTCCTCTGGACCCTTTCAATGTTGTCCACATCCTGAAGTGGGGCGCACAGAACTGAACACAGTACTCCAGCTGTGGCCTGACCAGTGTTGCATACAGGGGGAGGATCACCTCCTTGGCCCTACTTGAGATGCACCTGTGGATGCATGACAAGGTTCGGTTAGCCCTCCCAACCGTGACCTCGCATTGTTGGCTCATGTTCATCTTGGAGTCATTACTGACTCCAAGATCTCTTTCTGCCTCTGTGCTCTCAAGAAGGGAGTTTCCCATCTTATAAGTGTGCTGCTGGTTCCTACTACCCAAATGCAGCACCCTGCGCTTGTCAGTATTGAAACGCATCCTGTTTTTTTTAGCCCACCCCTGTAACCTATCCAGGTCTTGCTGCAGTCTTTCCCTCCCTACTAGCGTAGGAAGCACTGTCCTTCCTTGGAAGAGCTGTTTAAGAAGAGCTCCATTAATTAATGGAGAGAGGCTTTGTTTTCTTAATGGCTTCATAAACATTGAGTTAGGGGTGATAAACATTCCCTGCTGGGTTGCTTGGGGGGAAAGAAGGGGGACAATCAAAGCATACTGTGGGGGCACGGCCATGCTGCCCTCAGCTCTGACCTGTGGAAGAAAAGGGAGGGCTGCTCTAGCGCCCCCTGGCTTCTAGCCTGAGCCACTGCAGGCATGTGCCTGCATTTCTGGGATGTCTGTCCAGTTACAAAACTGATTTAGCCAAGCCAGGTTAGACTAACCTGCAAAAAATAAATCAATACAGGCTCAGGCTTTTTCAATGTCTCTCCCTAGCCTATATGCACACATTATGTAGCCAAACAGCACTTCTATCTGTGCATCCACTGGCCAAAAATGCCATGCAGATGACCAAATCTGGGCATCTTGACAATTATGGGGAGAACAAAATGCCACCTTGTGAATCACAAAATTAATATATCATGGACAGATGTGCTTAAGAAATGCTATAAGACATACAATACCTGTTACCTACACACCTCATCTTCTCAATCCATTTCTTTGTTCTAAATCAGATCACCATCTTCCCATGCACCCACTTCAGAATGCTAAGTATTTCTCATCACACTAACGAATATTTGAAATGTTAATATTGGGAAAATGTCAGAGCTAACATATGAGGTATTAAACATATTAAAACACTAAATATACCATATATACATATATATACACACAGATATATACATATTTATACACATATATACATACACATATATATATACATATTATACACATACACACACTAACTAATCTGAATAACATATGCAACACATGAGAAAAAAATGAAAAGCTGAGAGACTTACGGATGGCAGTGGACTCCATATTAGACATGAGTATTAATCTAATCTAATCTAGCAGGAAAAGAAGTATCTAGCAGTTAAATCTACGACATTTAAGTACAGGAATTATGACAATGAAAAAGAAGTTTAGTTCTTCACCAAAGTGTTTCTTGACTACTTGGTTCATTTTTTGGCATTTCCACATAAGAAAGACATAGGTAAACCAAAATCCGTAATAAGAAACCAAAAGTGCAAAAGTCTATAGTGACTGATACAGATGAAGGAAGATTAGGGGCGGGACAGGAATTGAGTCAATAAGGTTTGCAATGCTAAGTGATTAAAGACAGGATCCAAAAAGCATCTAGGGCACTTTGGGTGGGATTTAGCTGACCAAGTTCAAGAGAGCTATTCACAATACAACCAAGTAACCACTTTGACTCATAAGAGAAAATAGGTAACTAAGTTTTCACCTAAAAGTTACTCAGGTTCCTAAAATTCTACTATTGCATATGCCAGTACAATCACCCTGTTGGTTACACAAGCATATGGCCATTTGGAATTTACAAGCTATGCATTCCTGCATCAGAATCCTCTGAAAGGTCCCATGTGTGAAGCATGTTCTAAATATGCCCAGCATATACCAACATCATTGAATTAAGCACAAAACAGAATATGAACTTTCATTCAAAACAAGGGCAAAGGCTAAGCCCACCTTTGCACAACAGCCTACAGGTCCCTGCACTCAGCTGGAAGTGGGAAAGTGGGTTCTGGGTCTCTTTTTAGCTGTTGTGGAGCAGTATTCAAACCCAGATCTCCCATATTCTAAAACAGTGCCTTAACCACCAAGCTATGGATAGGGTGGTCATCAAAGAGGACATTCCAGTTTTCTGCTATTCTGTCCTCTATTGATCCAAAACCCAATGTCTTTATGTCCTCTATTTTTTTCTAGAAGAGAGAAATATCTTGAAAAAATAGAGGACATAAAGGTGTCCAGTTATATATCAATAGAGGACAGAGGACAACTGGACTGTCCTCTATGATGGCCACCCTAGCTATGGACAAAGCTGAGATGAGTAACTCTCCTTCCCTTCTCTTTAAAAAAAATATTGATTTTTAATTACAATACAAAAATCAGAAATATATATCATCTATATACGTAGCTGAACTACATATATATGTCACAAATAATAAGCAATAAAGGGGAAAATAAACACATGATGAGGCAAGAAGGAGAAAGAAGATGAAGAGAAGTGAGCAAATGTACATGGTACAATAATTTAACTGCCAAAATATTCTAGGAAAGAATCTTTCCAAATTACATTCAACTTTTCAAAGCAGTTACTCCTGCAAAACATGATTCTCTCCATGGATATCAGTTGTGCCATTTTATTATAACAGGTTTCCATTTTTGGAGATGTCACAATTTTCCAATGACATAATACGATCCTGCATGTTTCTAATAAAGCTTATTGTAAAAATACAAACTGTAAAGCATTCAATTTGAGCTCCTTGGCTAGGGACAGACGTTACTCATAAACTGGGCTAAGTCATTAAGATGGCTGAAACTGGTTTAAGATAAACCTGGTTGAATGTAGTACCAGGTTTACCCGATTTAGGTCAAACCGGTTTATGAAACTGCTGTC
Organism: Crocodylus porosus; assembly: GCF_001723895.1. NCBI lineage: Eukaryota > Metazoa > Chordata > Crocodylia > Crocodylidae > Crocodylus > Crocodylus porosus. The sequence goes on from NW_017728913.1 coordinate 12,323,888, forward strand.
CCAGACCCTTTCCTAGTTCAAGTTCAATCAGACTCCCCCAGCACCCCAACTTGCTTTCCAGCCCTGGGCTGGGTTGGGCTGTCTGCTCCAGCAGAGAATGGTTGTGGGGGAAGGGGGGCAAGCAGGAGCTAGGGGCTGCTTCCCCCCAGGCAAACCCTGGCTCGGTTCTGGAGTCGGGGGGGGAGGTTACACCCCGCTTCCCCTGACTAAACCTCTCTTTCCCTGAGTATAGAGCAGCCCTGCCCTGCTAAACTTACTGAAAGTTACTGCTACGACTGTGGACTACAAATCCCAAAAGCACTTGGAAGCAGGAAGAAAAAGTGATGAGCAACCCTGCAGAGTTTTGCTTCTGTGATTCTGGACTGCAAATCCTAGAGACCTCAGGGGCAGCAGGAAGAGGAAGTGAATACACAGCCCATGCTGGCTATTTGCCAGAGAGCTGTGCTTTAGTGCCCCCTGTGACAGGCCAGTAGGGGGCGCTCCTCCGTTGAGCTGCCCACCTCCCTGTGCCCGACCACCTTCCAGACTCCGAATGCCTCCCTAGGGGCGCCTTATGCTTGGCCGACCCCTCTCCCGGACCACACTCACTAGTCTGGGGGTAACATCACCGCCACCACCC
>NW_017728913.1:12325326-12338744 GCF_001723895.1 Crocodylus porosus
GCATTTCCTGAATCAAAAATGAATGTGTGTCCAGTTGTTTCTCAATTTAGTCTCTGCAGTTTAGACTAACCTGCAAAGACTGAACTGATTCAGCCCTGGGCTTTCTGACTGTCTGTACTTAGCCCTCAGGGATATGTATATATGGCAAATGTATTGGTGCTATCTTCAAAATCATATATATTCTAGTTATAATTTCTTTCCAAAAAGAAATGATAATAGGGCATGACTAAAATATGTGAGCAAGCCAACGCTGATATACACTGCATCCCAAAATTGCATTTTAGATTAGAGGGAGCCCAGTGAAGATCAAAATTGATCTTCTGTAGTATAAGATGCAGCTTAAGATCAATTTTACATGTTCAAATATTCTGAACTACTGATTTCCACTGAGATCCTGTCATCTGAATACCTAAACCTTTATTCCACTTGTGTCTTAACTAATCTGCATCATATCTGTAATGTGACATTATATATTCATAGGTAGATGATACAGAATAGGGGAAAGAAGCATATTTCAAGGCAAAAATAGTATATCTGGAGCATTTACTACACTTATAGCCCCAGATCTAAACTGATTTTTCAATATGTGATGCAACTGCACATATTGCAATTCAACTCTTTTTTTGGAAGGTCAAATTCATCACATATCTCAGAGAAAGATTTAAGAAGCTACTTTACATGTACACATACCCACCCACTTTCTCCACATCAGTTTATGGGACACATACTTCAAAACGGGATTGTCACCAAGAGAGGGCTTACAACACAATGAAATATGAAACTTCAGTCAAGTGTGTCCCATTTTTGCAAGTTTATCGGGTTGCCAAAATTGTAGGGATTAGAGAAACAGGAAGGCAGTGATAAGCAGATTTTAGAATAGATGATAAGAGAAGGTGCAAACATACATGGCTATCCAATCTCCACCCATATAAAAGAGCTACCAGAGGGGGAAGGGAAGCAGGCAGCAGCTGCAGCTCCCAACCCTGGGTAAGGCCTGGAGTCAGAGCCACAGGAACAGTCTACCCCTCTCCCCCTCCGACCTCATACTCAAACCCAAAACAGGAGGCTTCCCCCCCCCCCTTTTTAAATAGGGATAAAACCTCATCTTCAATTTGAGTAAATATGGTACATTCCTTTTGGAAATATTTACAATGCCCCACAAAGATATTGCCAAACAGCTCCACTTGTTTAGCTCCTATAATATAATGTTAAGAATCTTCTGAAAGTTTTGATAGACAATCTCTGAAAAATGCAAGGTTCTCCACCTTGGGAGGAAAAACCTGCAGCATTCTTATAGGCTTGCCAGTGCTATACTGGCTAGCACTATGGAAGAAAGAGACTTGGGGGTCATCATTGACCATAAGATGAACGTAAGCCTGCAATACGAAGCTGCAGCTAGTAAAGCAACCAAAACGCTGGCTTGCATCCATAGATGCTTCTCAAGCAAATCCCAGGACACCATTCTCCCCTTGTATTCAGCCTTGGTGATGCCACAGCTGGAGTACTGTGTTCAGTTTTGGGCTCCACAATTCAAAAACTATGTGGAGGAGCTTGAGAGAGTGCAGAGAAGAGCCACGTGCTCAGAGTTCAGAAAAACAGACCTTACGACGACAGGCTGAGAGCCATGGCTCTTTAGCCTGGAAAAACGTAGGCTCAGGGGTAATCTGATGGCCACCTATAAGTTTATCAGGGTGACCACCAGCTCCTGGGGAAATGTTTGTTCACCAGAACGCCCCAAAGGATGACGAGGTTGAACGGTCATAAACTACTGCAAGACCTTTTCAGGCTGAACTTAAGGAAGAATTTCTTTACTGTCCAAGCCCCCAAGGTCTGAAACAGCCTGCCATTGGAGGTGGTTCAAGTACCTACATTGAACACCTTCAAGAGCAAATTGGATGCTTATCTTGCTGGGATCCTATGACCCCAGCTGACTTCCTGCCCTTTGGGCAGGGCTGGACTCAATGATCTCCCGAGGTCCCTTCCAGCCCTAATGTCTATGAAATCTATGAAATCTCATGTTTAGATTCTGAGGTGTTTTAACATCCCAATAAGTTATGTGTTCTGATTGCCATTACAACTGCGGTTTGCTAAAAAATATCCTTTGTGACATAATTATATATTGACTCCAAGTAACTCAGATTTCATTCATTTAATTTTATGACAAAAATAAATTGTTAAAAATGGTGATTAATGATAAGAGAGTAAGAACTGAGGCCTCAGGCTGTGACAGAAATATTAGTGCATCATCTGCATATAATATGAATTTGTGGCCACTATCTCCTATCTCAATGCCTTTTATAAATCATCCTTGTTCCTTGTAGCTACAGCTAGTCATCCAAATGGTAAAGCAAATAGAAGGGGAGAGGGGAATGATGGGCAATCTTATGGATTACCCCTTTGCAAGAAAAATGGATGAGATAATATATTATTGGTCAAGACTATAGAAGCAGGATTTCTATATAACAATTGTATCCACCTTATGATTTTTTTTTTTTTTACCAACGCCCTTCTTCTGTAATATACAGAAAGGTACCCCCAAGAAAGAACTTCTCTGCATTAAGTGTAGTAAGAGCCATAGGGATTTTGGAATTTTGTATTGCTACTTTATCTATAACCTTCCATATATTAACCATGCCATTTTTAATATATCTTCCTTGATTTGTGTGCATTAAGTTAGGGAGGATACATTCCAATATGAATGATAATAATTTTGGCTAGAACTCTGATGTCTACTTTCATTAAAGAAATTGGTCTACAATTAGAACAATTCATATAATCCTTGTCTGGTTTAGGCATTATAGAAAAAACAGCTTTACATAAAGTGTCTCGTATTGTCTTTCAGTTTGGTAAAAGACTTAACAATTCCATTTGGATGAATGCTTGAAGCATTTATTTTATTTGCATTAACATTATTGGTATTCATTTTGATTCTCTTATGAGTGGCTGACCTTCTCATGGAATTGTTTTCCATGCACCTAGTTCTCCAGGAATACTTCTACATAAAATTAAAATACCATTTTTTATAAAGTGACATCAGGTAAATATGCATTAAGTATTGTGTATCTATATTTTTACTATCATTCAAGATAGTTGTTAAAAAATTGAAGGAATAATATAATTATTACAGATTTTATAAAACTCTACAGGGAATCCACCCCTGCTCAGAGATGTATTATTGTTCATTAGCACAGTGTGAAGCTTCAGTCACTGATTTGATTCAGCAGAGATTCGACCTGATTCATTGGCCGAATCTCCAAATCCAAATTGAATCAGGAGACCCTTTAATTACTCTGAATTTAACCGGAGCCTCTGAATCAATTCAGAGAGATTTGGAAAGATTCAATGATTTGGACATATACACAGATTTACATTTTTTTCCTACATATCTCAAGTTATCAGGCGGCTCATGAATGCCATGAAGGTGGGGCGGATGGAGTATCCCACAGGAGCGCAGGGGGCTCCCCAACGCACTCAGCAGGAGACCTGGAAGTGGACCAGAAGCACTTCTGGTCCACTTTCGGGTCCACCGGGAAACACACAGGGGCCCCCCCTGCACCTCCCAGGCTCAGTGACTAGTGTCTCCTGGGCCTGTGGGGGCACCCAGGGTCCCCCTGCAGCTGAACACTGAGCCAGGAGGTGGGAGGGCCCCCCCACGCACTCGGTGGCAGACCTGGTACTTCCAGGTTTCTTGCTGAGCACGTGGGGGTGCCCCCCACCCTCCTGTGGGACACTCCATCTGCCCTACCATCACAGTGTTCATGAGCCACACCTGGTACCTCAACGTATGTAGAAAAAAACATTTAAATCTGTGTCTATGGCTGAATCACTGATTCTCTGGATCAGCATCAAATCTTCAGATTCAGCCAAACTGAATTGGGACAGTAATTCGAATCAACGAATTGAATCACTATCCCTGATTCAGGCCGAATCCAAATCCAAACTGAAGATAGCCCATTTCATGCACCCCTATTGTTCAAGTCCTTTAAGGCCAATATTATTTCATCTGATAAAACTCCAACTCATCATGATCTGATACAGCTATAGAGCCAATCAAGGCAATGACCACAGAATCAAATCTGCTCTGACAAACTAAAAAGTACAAGCAGTCCTCAGACTTATGACACAATTGGTTCCTGAAAACCATGTCTTAAGTCTAAACACTGTAACTTAGAACTGACTTTCCCATAGGGAACAATGTTATAAATGAGGAATTGGTTCCTGAACCAAGGAACAATACCCTATTTTCACCAAAAATAACCCAGAATGTTATACCCAATCAATTATAGATGAGTAATATAGCTACATTAATGTATTTATATTGTAAATAGCAATCACATTGATTTGGAAGGACTTCTTTGAGGAGACTTTTCTGGACATTTTGAAGGTGTCTTGGTTGGACTTTTGGAGGGTTCTTGGCTGGAATTTTCTCAGGAGTCTTGGCTGCAGGTTTTTCTGGAGTCTTGTCTGCTTTCTTAGAGAAAGTGTCCAAGGAAGTTTGGACTTCCAGCAGATCATGACAAAGCAAATGCATGACAAATAGAACCAAGGAGGTGATACTTCCCCTCTATGCGGCATAGGTCAGACCACAATTGGAGTACTGTGTCCAGTTTTGGCTGCCATACTTCAAGAAGGATATTGATAGACTTGAAAGGGTCCAGAGAAGGGCCACTCTTATGGTTAGAGGCTTACAGGACAAGCCCTATGAGGAGAGACTGAGGGACCTGGACCTCTTCAGCCTCTGCAAGGGAAGGCTGAGAGGTGATCTTGTGGCTGCCTACAAATTCATTATGGGGACACAGCAAGGGATTAGAGATGCTCTGTTCACCAGGGCGCCTCTTGGGGTAACAGGGAACAATGGTCACAAACTGACAGAGAGCAGATTTAGGCTAGATATGAGCAAAAACTTCTTTACAGTAAGGGTGGCCAAAATTTGGAAAGGACTTCCAAGGGAGGTGGTGCTCTCCCCTAGCTTGGGGGTCTTTAAGAGAAGACTGGATAGGCATCTGGCTGGGTCATCTGACCCCAGCACTCTTTCCTGCCTAGGCAGGGGGTTGGACTCAAAGATCTGTTGAAGTCCCTTCCAACCCTAGAATCTATGAATCTATGAATCTGTGTTCTCCAGTGAGATGGGTGACGCAGCGAACTTGTTTGCTGGCATGGCTTGGCATCAGATCAAGTGTTGTAAAGTTGAAACTGACATCAGAAAGTTGAAACAGGGTGTCAATTTATAAAGTACACAATGTAACTTGAAATGCTGTAAGTCAAGGACTGCCTGTAGTTAGAGATTACACCAAATGGAGTGTTGAAAAAAACCTATAATCCTTCATTGTTGGATTCATCATTCGCCAAATGTCTATTAAACCTGTGTCTGACATATAAGTTTTAATTACTTTCCTAGACGCATACTTCATTGATAGAATGGCAAAGACAGATTCCAAACATTTATTCTAGGCTTCCCTATAAATAGAAAGCTATTTCCCAAAAATTGGAAAGCTTTATAAAAACAGAATTTTGAAAAGCTGGACTGTCTGCATAGACACACTCCAAAGTAAAAATGGAATCCATAAAGTTAACATTTGGGAGAACAAAACTACCCTCTGCATCATTAAGTATGTCAGTTAAATGTGGGCATGATTTTTTTATGCACTAAAATAGAAATCCCACATAACTTTGTGATATACACACTAGAGATAGCTAACCCAACCCAACCATGCTCTAATTTTTGAGATTCCTCTACTGACAGATGAGTTTCCTGCAGTATAGCAATATCAGCCCTCTGTTTTTACAGAGAAGGTAATATTGTCTTCTTCTCAATAGCGCTGTTAAGGCCCTTAACTTTACAAGATATACACTTAATAGAACTAGCCATTCTCAATAACTATCTTCTTTATTCAACATATCAGCTTTGTATATAGATGGCAATTTGGCAGTTTCCTTTAATCAAATACACAGCATTTATCTGTATATAGTTTGTAATACTGAAATTCTTCCATATTTTTAGACCTCTTAACAGCATACAGTCCCAAGCTCATGAAAAGATCATGCAGGGGAAGAGGAACAGAAAAGAAAAAGAAAAACCAAAATAAATAAAACACACAAGAAACACAAATAAATTTAACTTATATCTTACTCTACCCATCAGGAAAGTTTGTGCAGATATAACTCAAAGTTCCCAACTGCTCTGCCACAATAAAGACAAAGACATTAACAACAAGTAAATGAACGCCACTCATTACTGACAAACAGCACTTAATGGTTTAAAAATATTCACTTTTCTTCTTTTCCCCACTTCTTTTAAATAACTCTAAAATAGTAATGTGAGCAGTCAGAGTAATACAGCAGAGTAACAGTCATATTATTCACAAATATAGAACATTTAACATATTTAAGATTCAGAAGTAACTTTATGCAGATGATATAGAAATTGCTGTGAGAAATAATGAGAAATGGAGATGACCACATATTTGGATACATACTCCCTATAGACAGTCTCCCACTATTTAATCTATAGTTGTAGCTTCTGCAGATAAAGTTAATTTAGTAAAGAGCCTTGCTTCTTTACAATCAAGTAAATCTTATGTTTTCCTCTGGTATTTCACTAAGAAGTAGTTTCAGAACCACTCAAGTTATTCCATAACTTTACCCCACTCCTGGAATTAATGTAAAGGCTTCTGCTTACTTTGGGTCAAAAAAACTGTAGGTTTTCCCTTGGTGAATCAGTGTGAGGACAGCAATTTTTGTCACAAAAATCAGTAGGAGTAGGATTACTTTCTTCAGATTCCTCAGGTATTCCTATAACATGAATATTGTGTCTTCTCGATTGGCTTTCCAAGTTTAGCACCTTGCCCCTGAGAGACTAGCTCCTTGCTCTGTGAGCCAATCTGCCTAGCCATTTCCATAGCCTGACCTTCAAAGACAGAAATCTGTCCTCTATTCTCTGAACTCATTTCACTAAGTTCTCCAATGAAACCTGGATAGTCATAACATTTTTTTTAGTCTTATCCACTGTAATTTAATGCTACATATCTTTCTAACCATCTCCTGTACTACAGAAGCCAAGTTGTCTGTCTTTCCCCCACATCTTCCCTCAGAGGCTGGGTTCCCAAAGGAACCCAAAGGATCCCTTGACCTCCATGTTTTTTTGGTGGCCCCTGAATACAGAGGGGAGTGAAAGTTTTCTTTTCTCAGGCATGGAGAAAGATCCAAGCATACCTTTATGAGGGTTTCAAAAATGTTAACAACTTAAAAGTGGCAATTAACATCAATAGCAGAATCCTGTTACTTCCACATGTCCCCCATATGCTTTCCTCCACACTGTCCCCCAACTTTCCATCCTTCTGAGGCATGACTCCATGACTCTAAGCCTAGTGATTAAGGCTCTCACCACAGAGTGTTCTGGTCCATGTTCCTGAGACTGGTTACATATTTTATTTTGAAGTCTCATTAACTAAAATGAATAAGCAGCATTGTGTATAGGCACTGCAGGAACCAGAACCCGGAGGACCTAGAGACTGGTCTATACTACTTCAGGATCACACCATGAAAGTACAAGAGTGATGCACATTGCACTGCTCCCTGTGCATTACAATCACAGAATCATAGAAAACTAGCAACCTCTGGAGGTCATCTAGTCCAGCCTCCTGCTCAAAGCAAGACCAGCCCCAACTAGATTATCCCAACCAAAGCTTTGTTTAGCCAGGTCTTGAAAATCTCCAAGGATGGAGTTTCCACAACCTCTCTGGGTAACCTGCTCCAGTGTCTTACTTCCTCTATAGTGAAAAACCTCTTCCTAATATCTAACCTAAACTTCCCTTGCTGCAACTTGAGACTGTTGCTCCTTGTCTGTCATCTGCCACCACTGAGAACAGTCCAGCTCCATCCTTTTTCAAACCTCCCTTCAGGCAGTTGAAAGCTGCTATTAAATCCCCTCTCAGTCTTTCCTTCTCCAAACTAAGTAAGTCCAGTTCCCTCAGTCTCTCCTTGTAAGTCATGTCTCCAAACCCTCTCACCAGTTTTGTTGCCCCTTCCTGGACTCTCTCCAATTTGTCCATATCCTTTCTGCAGTGAGGGGCCCAAAACTGAACACAGTACTCCGGATGTGGCTTTACCAGTGCTGAACAGAGGGGAAGAATCACTTCTGTTGACCTGCTGGCAACACTCCTGCCAATGCAGCCCAATATGACATCATATTGGCAACAAGGGCACACTGCTGGTTTATCTTCAGCTTATTGTCCACTGAAACCCTTAGGTCCTTTTCTGCAGAGCTTCTGCCCAGCCAGTCAGCCCCAAGCCTATATTGGTACATGAGATTGCTCCTTCCTAAGTGCAGGACTTTGCACCTGTCCTTGTTGAACCTCAAGAGATTTCTTTTGGTTCAACCCTCCAATTTGTCTAGGTCACTTCAAAACCTAGCCCTCCCCTCCAGCACATCTACTATTCCCCCAGCTTGGTGTCATCTGCAGACTTGCTGAGGGTGCACTGTATGCCATCTTCCAAGTCATTGATGAAAACTGAACAAAACCTGCCCCAGGATCAACCCCTGGTGCACTTCACTTGATAACAGCTGCCAACTAGGCATCGAGCCATTGATTACTACTCTCTGACCCCGATGCTCCAGCCAGTTTTCTCTGCACCTTACAGTCCATTCATCCAACCCATACTGTCTTAGCTTGCCTGCAAGATTTTCAAAGGTCATGGCCATTGGCTCTGCAAACTTATCACAGCCATCTCCCTCAGCACCCACAGGTGCATCCCATCCGGCCCCATGGACTTGTATATGACCAGCTTTCCTAAATAGTCCCTAACCTATTCTTTCACCACTGAGGGCTGCTCACCTTCTCCCCAGGCTATACGGCCCAGTGCAGTAGTCTGGGAGCTGACTTTGCCTGTGAGGACCAAGGTGAAAAAGGGATTGAGCACATCACCTTTTTCTGCATCCTCTGTCACAAGGTTGCTTCCCCCATTCAGTAAGAGACCCACGCTTTCCCTGGTCCTTCTCTTGCTTTCAACGTACTTGTAGAAACCCTTCTTCTTACCTTTCACATCCCTTGCTAGCTGCAACTCCAATTGCACTTTGTTCTTCCTGACTTCATCCCTATATGCCCAAGCAATGCTCTTATACTCCTCCCTAGATATCTGTTCAAGTTTCCACTTCTTGTAAGCTTCCTTTTTATGATTTAGTTTACTGAAGAGTTCCCCGCTAAGCCATGCTGGTCTGGCATACTTGCTAGTCTTTCTGAGCATCAGGTTGGTTTGTTTTTATACTCTCAGTAAGGCTTCTTTAAAGCATAGCCAGCTCTCCTGGACTCCTCTCCCCCTTAGTCTTGCTTCCCAGGGGATCCTGCCCACAAGTTCCCTAAATTAGTTCAAGTTTGCTTTTCTGAAATCCACAGTCCTTACTATGTTGATCTTCCTTCCTTTCCTCAGGATTCTGAACTCAATCATTTTATGATCACTGCTGCCCAAAGTGCCATCCACTACTACATTCCCCACCAATTCATCAATTTGTGAGCAGCAAGTCAAGAAGAGCATGGCCCCTAGTTGGCCACTTCAGCACTTGCACCAAGAAGCTGTCCCCAGTAGTCCCCAAAAACTGCCTGGATTGCTTGTGCATTGCTGTATTGCCCTGCCAGCAGATGTCAAGGTGATTGAAGTCCCCCATGAGAACCAGTGCTTGTGATTAGGAAACTTCTACTAGTTGTTTGAAGAAAGCCTCATCTACCACTTCCTCCTGGTCTAGTAGTCTATAGCAGACCCCCACTACATGATCATCCTTTTTGCTCTCCCCTCTAACCTTAACCCAGCAATGTTCAACAGGCCTATCTCCAGTTTCATACTGGAGCTCTGAGAAATCATATGGCCCTTGTACATAAGGTGCAACTCCTCCTCCTCTTCTCTCCTTCCTGAACCATTTGTACCCATCCTTGACAGTGGTGCAGTCATGCAAGCTCCCACCAAGTCTCTGTTATTCCAATCATGTCATAGTTCTGTGACTGTGCAAGGACTTTCAATTCTTTCTCCTTGTTTCCCAGGTTCCATACATTTGTGTACAGGCACCTGAGGTAACTACTGAATTGCCCTGATTTCTCAGGAAGTATGAGCATACCTCATCTGTTGCCCCCTCCTGCTGGCTCTATCTTCAGCTCTCCCACTTCCATATAAAAATTACAGGTTTTGGTAGGAAAATATATGTATTTTATAGTATCATATATAAAAGGCCAATATAAATCTAATTATTCATGGCAGGGACTGAGATCCTGCCTGGGCTAAAGAATTTTACCAACCATAGAAAAGAATTCAGTGATTTTTGGAGCTTTTGTTATCACATCAATAAACAGATTTTTCTTAGATCCAACACATTACTCAGAAGATTTTGATTAAAACTGAAATAGGACTCATTACTAATCTAACAGAATTAGAAACCTCATCCTATAGTAATAGCATTTACTTTCTTTCTTTCTTCTCTTACTCATTCTAGGTTCAGGTTGTATAAATGCTTTGCAGAACATCTGTTAAACATTGTGACATTTAAGTAACAAAAATCTAGCACATTATCTTTTACAGGAAAATCATATAAAATTTTTTCTCAAGTACTTCTCTTCCTTAAAAATGGTGTACACTGACACATAACTGGCTTCCTATATAAGTGTCTTGATTTATTAAAATTTGACTAGTAGTTTATAATAGGAATTTCTCTTTTTCCTGGAATTCTACTGACTGTATTTGACCTCCTTACAGGAAGAGAATAAAAATGTTTAGAAACTATTAATGATGAGGATTTCTAAACTTTTTATGCCTAACCTAATCTGTGTGCTAAAAAATGTATAACTTCTTAATGACTTTCCTTACTAAATTAAAAGGTTTTATTTAAAAAATAAATGTACATAAACTTAACTAAACAAAGTATTAGATGGGTGTGGATACGGGGGGAAGATGAGAGTACATGAATACGGGAAGAATCTAGAATTATTGTAAGTAGACAATATATTATTTAGGGTTGTGCAGAAAGTTATAATTAAGATTAGGGAGCTGAACCAAAAAAGTAAAAAAAATGACCAAATGCTAATAAACACTTCTTTCCACCTCCACCTGATTGTTCATTTGCAGGGGGGCCTCCAGGGAGGGTCTAGTGGTACAGTCGCACCCTCTCACCACCTATGATTCCCGCTCTACCCAAACTTTAAAACCTGCACCCTAGGCAGGACAGCCACATTTTTATATTCCAGCAGTGCTGAGAGACTCGACCACTTTATGGCTCACTGTCATCTCCTTGATTCCTGTTAATTTCTCTCCATTCCACAGGTGTAAATAACCTTCTAGCCTTTTTAATAGTCTTAACTGTTCTGCTATTCAAACTGTCTTTTCTTCTTCAGTTTTGGTGCTTGCAAGCTATTCCTGGTAATGTTTTTGTTTTATTTCAGAGCCCTGCAGACTGTTTTAGTTCGAGCTAAATATTACCACTTAAATTAAGGTTTTAACTCAGTTAAAGAAATGACTGACAGTGAAGTATTGGCAGCATTGTTGTGGTGCTCAAGAAGCCTAGATTTTGTTTTATGAATCTGCATAAGAGACTACATTTAATTATAATGGCTACAGAACTACTGAAACAATATCTTGATTATTTTTTGCCTTGTTTGTTGCGTTTTTTTAAAAAACATTATATGCAAGCTAATAAATCAGTGTACACTCCAACAGTTGTTTTTGCTTTGATCTTAAACTGAATAATACGGTGCTAGCCCCCCTAGAATATTAGTAAAACACTTAGTTTCTCTTTAACTAGACAAAAATATGTATTGTGTTAAAAGTGACAATGTGCCACATCATCTGCTCCCACTTTTCAAAATTCTAGGTCCACCCATGTTCATTTGTTTCCTAGAGAAATCCACTACTTGAGACTTTTACTTCTAAGCATCATGACACTCATTTCTAATCTGTTATTCCAATTATTCAATCATTGCTGGAGAAAGGATAGTCTAAACAAGTCAATGAAGTAGGTGGCAACAGAAATGAGACTGGAAGAGGGCAGGAAGAATAAAATAGAAAAATGAAATAAGAAAGGAACTAGAATGTGTAGAAAGAGTGGGAAGGGAAGAGATTAGATCAGTTTTATTATCTAGAATAAGCAGATGAATAAAATCTAAGTTTTAATTAAACCTGATTCACGTTCTCTCTCAGAAATTCATGAAAGAATCAATTATGCTAGAAGTTGGCATTTTCTGGTGAGAACATACAACACATAACACTTGCTCTAGCTCACAGTGAATGTATTATATCTGATCACTGTTTAATATCCATCTCACCAGGACTAGGAAAGTCTATACACTTTAACAGTCAACTGCCCGAAGCAGCAGGGGATAAGTGGTAAACGGCCCAGGCCCCAGCCCTGGTCCCAGCCTGAAGTGGTGGTGGGTGGGGGGAACAGCTCCAGCCCAGGCACCAGCCACAGCCACCGCCTGAAGTGACGAGGGGGAGGTGGGGAGCAGCCCCAGCCTTGGCCCAAAGGGGAAGTGGGGAATGGCCCAGGCCCTGGCTTCGGTCCCAGCACTGGCCCGAAGCTGCAAGGGGCAGGCAGGCAGTGGTCCTAGCCCGAGGGCGGCAGGGCTCGACACAGGCCTCTGTCCCTGCCCCCCCCCATTGTTCTTGACAGGCAGCTTGCTAGCAACAAATATAATCTCCATGCCATTTAAGATTCAGAATTCTGCAACTGGAGTTTCTTCCAAAGCTGTAGCTTAGTGCTCTGATAGGTCAGACCCCATATACATTCTATAGAGCAGTGGTTCTCAACCTTTTTTGAACCTGAATTCATTTGTAAACATTGATGGCCAGTCTCAACCCAGTGCCCCTCACTCTGGACTCAGTGTCTCCCACCCCTAGTCCCCCAGAGTGTGGGGCAGGGGGTAGGAACTGCCAGCCTGGAAGGGAAAAGCCATGGTTTCCCATGCTTTTTTCCTTTAAAGGAGAATCCATTTTTAAAGTTTGTTGACCCATTTTTTGCTGCTTTGGTCGTTATAAGGTGAATTAAAATTAATATTGTTTATTAATAAGGAACCACAAGTGATGATATCTTCCTCCTTAGCAAAGAACCCCACAGGTTTGTATTATTCTATAAATAACTAGAGAATTAGCAGGAAAGTGATAATGAGCTGTGGCAATGTAATTAGCTTTCATACCAAACTTCTGCAGACCAATCTCCACCATAACATTATATTTTGGAGCTCCTTTTGTCATCTATGTGTGTGTCTAATCAAAAATAGACAGCTACAACATCAAACATATTACAATTGCTTAATTAAGAAAAAGTATTCCTCATAATAATAAAACAGTAGCAATTAAACAACACAATTTAGTCAATGTTTTTATCATTTCATAGTTTCATAGTTTCTAGGGTCGGAAGGGACCTGAGTAGGTCATCTAGTCCG
>NW_017728913.1:12338844-12360279 GCF_001723895.1 Crocodylus porosus
TGACAACCAAATTTCCTATCGTGTCCTGCAGGGGCCCCACATTACCCAGAACCTTCTTTTTACCCCCTATGTATTTAAAGAAGGACTTCTTATTGTCCTTAATCCAGGAAGCTAGTCCCAGTTCCATCTCTGCCTTGGCCTTCCTGACTGCCCCCCCTACATCCCCGAGCAACTGCAGCATAGTCATCCCTGGTGATGTCCCCTCTTTTCCACTGGGTGTACGCCTCCCTTGTAGGGATTTAATAAAAACTAGAGTTGTTGCCCCCCCCTCCCAAATTAACCCTTATTTTTCTTGTATAAAAGTCTCATGCCTAATGGGAATTTCTACATCTAGAAGCTGGAAATGCTTTTAAAAGACAGTTCCATTAGACTTGGATTTTTACCTTGATGAGGAACACAGACTAAAATATCAGAATATACTTTAGCTATATAGCCAACTAGAGAAAAAGAAAAAAGTCAGTGTGGTTGACATGACACCACATTTCCAAAATTTTATTTCTCACCTAATTTTTTTTTAAACATTTGTTTCCTAAGTAAGAGAAAGACCTTTCCTCACCAATCTTAAAACACCTTGATGAAAACACTGATGAAATATATCTACATCATTAATAATTGTGAATACTAAAAACAGAGCTAATAGTCATGACATTTTAAAAATAATATTTCAAATGAGCTCATCAAACACAACTTTCATGTTGGTTTTAAAAATAAGATGTTAAGAAAAAACACTAAAATGCTACATAGCTGAAGTTACACTACACGAAAGTTTGCAGCACATGAGGATGTATGTCCAAACGCATTCAAGCTTTAGCAGCCCTCAAAGTATGACATGTTTCTGGAAGGACATCATTATTTGTATACATTGCAAATTGCTTCCAGTTTGGGGGATCATGTTTTCCATGCATTAAAAACTAATTCAAAGCACTTTAATTTCTCCAGTCACAAGAGATTTTTTTCAAGTTGACCATGGAAGCAATTTTACTTTTCAGACCGAAAGAAGCCTCCGATCTGTGGTCCTTAATTAGGTATAAAAATATAGGATAGATAATATATGTCACTGCTGTGTATGTAACTGTTGGAGAACTTGAGAGAAGAATCTAAATAGAAGAGAATAGAGGAAAGACACATACTAATCTTTACATTTGCGAAAAAAATAATGTTATGACCAGTAGCTGCTAGTATCTGTCACAGGTGCTGACTTAGAGGCACAAGGTTAACAACCATTGCTGCATCCACTGCTTGCTAGCCCAGTTGCAACTGCTGTCCAAGGGCCAAAATCTGCTTGTTATGCCTGTGATTATGCCGGTTTTGCAGAAGAGGAAATCGAAGCTTAAAGAGGTTAAATGACTACCTGAGAATTCAAAGAAAATAATAAATTATCTAGGTTGCCAGCTAACAAAATATTTTACTACAAACAGAAGTACATAATGACATTTTGATTGTCTTACAGGTAAAAAAAAAAAACAAACCAACACCGTATGCATATCTCAAACTCCCAAAGTTCAAATATTGGATTAAAAAAAGATATTTTTCATTTAATTTGCTATAGAGTTCATTCCTGTAAACGCTCTCCTAAAATTACATGGTTCTTTATTTCTGATGTATACAATTGTCAACAATCAAAATGAAAGGGATCCTAATTTTGAGTGCAACATACAGCTTTGGAACTAAAGTCAGAAGTGTGCCTTGAAATGAAGTACAGCAGTATTCAGGGGTCCAACATAAGATCTGTTGCAGTTTTGCTTGTCCAGAAAAGAAGTCAATGGGAGAATTAAACACATAAATAATAATACACATTATGAGTGACTCTCCTAATGACAGACAATTCATGTTAGAGCTGATTCATGCAAAAAATCCAAACAAAATCAAAGAGCCATGTTCTCCTCATATTTAGAGGCATGAAACCCATATATAGTAGTAGCCACTTGGTACTTAAAATAGAAGAGGTTTGCTTTATTCACTGTCCAGTTACAACTGGTTCTGCCTAATAGTAATAAAGGCTTCATAGCATTCCACCTAGACTCTCTGTTTGGAAGTTCAGACCTTAAAGGCCTAGTCCTCAATCCCACAAAAAGGACAAAATTGATAACTGATAGAGCTAAAGCACCAAGGTTTGTCTTTTATTCTGTGTGCAGTTGCCAGCTCTGAAGAAACTGGTTTTTTTTTTAATGAATCCAATCCTTTTTGCCCTTAGAAGGGCCAAAATTACTGATGCTATCCCCAAAAGATTATTTGGCTTCACCTGTATGCCATTTTGTTCATACTTAAAGGCTTTCTCCTTCTGCTGTTGTGTGCAGTTGGGGTAGTTAGCTTGGAAATACAAGGCACATCTACTGCAGGTGAGATGGTAAGCAATTGCCAACTTATATTTTAACCTACTGAGCTGAGAAGAAATACAATATTTTGGATAAGACTACAAAGTATTAGTTTAATGTGAAATGTGATGTGAAACTGATGTTCTGTGTCAAAAAAGCATTTAATTACAGCAATTTAAAGCATGAATATCACTTGACTATCACATGAAAAAGGATCATTGTGTGGACTTTATCTCCATGCAGAGCTCTAGCAGCTGTCTCACATTAACATACTTAAGAACAAACTAAGTTAAAATACAGATGCTAAGTTACAAATGTTGAAATAGTTTTAAGTTTGTATATACTTGATATAAGCCCTTTCTTCAGTTAACATCAGAATTTCATAAATCTCAGCTACTGTTGAGGTCTTGGTCCTTATTGTTCTTGGCTGAGCTGTATGTAAACATATCTAATTTCCCTCTTTCTCAGGGCTTAAATCTTGAGCAAAATCACCATTATTAATTCTTTTCTGTCTATTAAGTTAACCTTTTCTCTTTTACACTTGTCAGATTTAAAAGGTCACCTGGCAATCATTGTGTATCTAACCAGGCTGTGTCATGTGAATGACTATATTTAGGTCTTTTAACATAAACAAGTATAATGAGACTTTATGAATCTTTATGGGAAATGTCTCAAGCAGAGATTTTCTTAAAATATATTTGGTTCCCATAAAGTTTCTATCAAAGTGGCTCAAAACTAAACATGAAAGGAATACTTTTAAGGATAATTATTCAACATTCAGTAAGCTTTTATTCTTTGTTCTCTTGGATACCTACAAGGATGGCCTCTTTCATGGTGGTCTAATCTACTTTCCTAATTGATCTAAAAGAATCAGTTCCCCTCATAAAGGAACAGATAATAATAATATTTAATAGCTCTGGGCTTCAAAACTGTGAATAACAATCGCAATATACAAGACAGAAGGAGAGAAATCCTACTGTTTTAAGTTGGGAGGTTCTCTCTCCTTTACAAACTATGCCATACTCAAAGTATCAAGTCCACATAAAAGTCCAATATCCTAGATTCTTCCCAGTCAAGAATCCTAATGTGCTACGGGGTTACCTTAAATATGGTAGTGGGGTTAACAAAATTAAACTATGATGGCTTCAAAGATTCTTTTAAGACTACCTAAAGCAATAGTCAGCAATCTGAATTTCTGAAAACACCCTCATTCTCCTTCAAGTTCAAGTTCATGTAGATGAACCCTGTAAGCATTTTTCTACACAATTGATTTTTTTCCCTACATCAGACCTTATCTATCTAAATAGACAGATAGGTATTTCACAATAGTCTTACAATATCATGCATATATTATATATTGCTTATTAAAACAATATTGTTTAATATTGTGTAATATATATACACACAATATTATGAATATTATATAAAATATGCATACTATTGTATACTTCTATGATTCTATGAAGACTTCCAAATGGTGTGGACAAAATTTTGAAAAACAGCCATATATATATATAAGGGATTAGTAGTTTTAAGTTACTATTTCACTGTATAAAAAAGGCACAAATGCATTGTTTCAATGTAGTAAATGATTTCTACAAGCCAAAGAAAAATATAAGGCTACCATAACCCAAACCTTTATTGTAGAAATACTACTCTTATGTTTAGCATGCTTAAGAAAAACAGAGATTCTTTTCTTAAATGACACATTGACTAATTCTGTAAATTAGACTTAATATGCTCTTTTTCTAATCATTAATGTTGCACAGTAGTGTCTCATTTTACTCTTTAATAGCTTCTTTGTGTTTGTCATCTGGTAGTACCAGGCTTACAGTACAATGGTCTGAACAAGAAAGTGGCACCAAAGCTCTCTCTGTCATGTTACATAAACATTTGCTACTACAGAAAAAAACAGGTCAGTTACACTGGTCCTAGAGCTTCCCAACACTGAGTGCTTTTGTCCATGCAGAATGTCATCATTACTGTAATTGTATCTGCCATGCTTCTGATGCCAGAAGCAGAAAAAATACCCTTTTGTGGCTGTTTGTTTCAAAATCTACCCCACCAAGAAACCTGTGTTTATTTCTGTTACATAGCTTCACTAACACAACAACTTGTGAAAATAGCTCTCTCACAATATATCCCCATGCAATTTCTGCAAAGTTTGAACCAAACATCAGTAGCTACATCAGGTAAAATATAGAAAAAAATTATATCCATCCAAGGAGAGTATACAAGATTGTTTTGTCATATAATCAGGTTACTTCATATCTAACCAAACATGAGAAATTTCTTAGGAGAAATTCAAAAGCAGCTGTTAAATTTCTCATTCTCCTTCAAGTCCTGATTTCACAGTGAGGGCTCAGTATCCTGTTTTACAAAGAAAGTGGGTGGTGAGTTACTTTTCTTCACTAGAGAACCTGATCTGTTTGTATGGGAGCTGAGATCAGACAGTTGGACCCACTACAGCTGCTAAGCTGTAGAAGACAACAAATTTAATCGTGTAATAAAAAGCTGCCCTTGGTCATCTTAAAAGGTATAAACTGCATAACCTGAAAATGTATAGCTGGACCATTACCGAGTAATTGCATCTGTGAGATACCAAGACACTCTTCACAGTTGGGTCTCCAAGTGTTTCCAGAAATACAATCACCTGAAAAATTTGACAGCTACTGCAAGATAAAATAAATTTTCTCACAATGTTTTTCAAGTTCTCTTGAAATACAGTTTCTAGATTTCAAGCTTCACTCCTCACATTATCAGGATTTGGTTTCAGACAGTGTAAAAGACTAACTTTATATATTCATATGCCTGAAAACATTATCCAAAAGATTTCTTCAAAATCCTCTGAAAGTCACATCTATGGACATGAAGAATTCCCAATAAAAATAAAAAGCAAGAAAACTCAAAAATATACAGAACTCATTCTACCTTAGTAATATCAAGGCAAGTAACTTTGTATGTTTCAAATCAAATGCTACATGAGTAGGGTGACCATATTATATTTAATGAAATCTGGGACACTGCCCCCCCCACAACAAGTCAGCAGGGCTGCTTCAGGAAGAGGCAGAGGCAGGTCGGCAGGGACACAGAGAGCAGTCTGGCGGTAAGGCAGAACAGCATGGTGCACCAGGCACGCAGGCGGGCATCGCTGCAGCTGTGTAGGAGCAAGGCAGTCAGACTAGAAAAGGCATCACCCTGCCTGCTTGTGCACAGCCTGGCTCCTCCTGAGCAGCAGCTGGAGGTGGGGGGTAAGCTGGGATGGGTACCACACCAGTCTGCCCACCTTGGTCCTGCACAGGAGCAGTGGTGTCTGCCACCTGCCTGTATGGCGCACCATACTGCCCCACCTCCCCACTAGACTGCGCCCCATGTCACTGCAATTCCAGGACTTGTGTGTCAAGTTTCACCAACCAGCCAGGGCCAGCCTATGAAATCCAGAACAGCTCCAGCTAAACCAGGGCATGTGGTCACCCTATACATGACCAGGGGCCACTGAAAGCCATGGCACATGCCAACAAAGAACAGCAAATTCAGCAGCAAGGGCAAGAAGCACAGAGCAGGAGGATTAAAGCTGCTGTTCTAATGGCCCTTTACATCAGTGCTGAAACCTCCCTGCAAAGAAACAGACCTTCATGGGCCAAATCTAACCCATGAGCCGAAGGTTGCCAACTCCCGGCATAAATGTATATGTGGGGATACATATGTATAAAAATCACATGTTTGAATGTTTGTTCTGCTTCAACTAATATGAGAATAATATTGCTTAACAACTGTAACTACTAGAATTATTTTTCAGCTATCTTCATTTAAAAATGTAATGCCTCAGAGAAAAGTCAGTCTATCACTGTAAACCTACCACTCCCAACCTACGTATACAATATTAAATCTGTTTAATGAGTATAAAAAAAGATTTTTGTGAAATTTTATTAAAATTGTTATTTAAACGGCACTTTTCTACACGTTATTACATATGTCCACATGCACACACAAACACACACACCCTGAAACAATATCCCTCGGCCCTATCTACTCTTCCTTTGAAACATCCTCTGAAGGAACATGGCTTGATTCTACACCTTCTCCATCAACATTTTGTGGATTTCTGGCTGAAACTGTTTCCTTCCAGGCTCTTAGAGGCCCACTCTGCAGTATGATTTTTAGAAGGAAAGAGGATTCTCCACCCAATACTGTGGAGGTAGCATCAATAACTAGTAGACCAGCATACCATCTGTTTCTCTCTTTTTGTAGTAGTATAACTGAAATGTTGCACTCTTTCTTCTTGTACTGAATTCTACACTGGGGCTTAATTAAGATTGCCAAGTAAATTACCAAACAGTAATCTCCAAAGGAGACTTTTTAGATGCTGAGCGAGAAGGATAGCCTACTTCTTTGGCTGCCCACTTCTAAAAATGAATTAGTTATATGGGGTTTATTTAAACAGAGCACATGGAAATATGATGCTAAGTAACAGAAAATATATTCTGTGGTAATCATAAAAATATGCAATTTAAAAAGTACTTCTACGCAAAAATAACAGGGTGTGTGATCCAGCTGCCACCCATCTTTATAAAGCTTTTAATTTCTATACATAGTTTTAAGCTTCTGGAGATTGCTATTTCATGACACTACTTCACTGTTCAACTACTATACACACAGTAAAACAGAGAAAACAAGCAATGAAATATGAAATGGAGATCAGTGATACAATACACATTAACAGCAAATGAAGTAACAACATATTTTAATTCAGAATGGGAAATTTCTGGGGAATGGTAATTAATACATTAATAGTCTCATATGAAGAAATTAACTGCATTATACCACTAACGTCCCAAGTGTTATATTCCAATACAGTAGGCAGAAATAAAATTGTACCCTTTAAGATTGCCTTGTCCAAATGTTAAGAATTAGATACTCATATAGCTAATTCTTATTCTGCATTGACTTCCTGAAAAGTTTTACCATACTGTACTGAGAGGGGGCAGTGTTCCTGAACATTTTCAAATTATTCCATTCCATGCTTTCCCTGCAGGAGTTCCCCTCAGGCCAGCAGCTGGGGTCAGTGCAATGTCCTGCACATGATGCTGAACTAACCAAAATAAGAAAAGCAAGTCAGACTGCCAATTCAAAGATGATGATGTGGGAAAATAACTAATCAAAGTACTGGGATGGAAAGGGAGAGAGGAGGGCCACCCAAATGCCACAACAGTGAAGGCTGTCCCCGGGGGTGGTAAATTGGGATGACCGCCCCAGGCCCTGAGCTTTAGAGAGGGCCGCACAAGCTGGGCAGAGTGGCCATGGCAACTCTGTGCCACTGCCACTGGCTTTGCATCCAGCCGTTCGCTACCCCCTTTTTCTCCCTGCTGGGTCCATGGCACATGGGATCGGAGCAGGGGCCCCACACCCTGCTCAGGTCAACTCTGATAATAGTGTTCTCTTTTCTAAATCAAACCAAATGTAATTATCCAAAAAATTCTTCTGTTTATTGGTCCTACTTATGAATTCTTTTCATCTTATTAATTTCTTAGAATATATATTACTGCATTTACCTGAATCCAAGGCTACTGAATTTAAGATGCCCCACCCCCATACTTAGATTCTATATATCGAAAATTATAAACAAAGAGTCTATATTCAGGATTCACCAACCACCACCACAAAACCCAAGAATCCCGACTCACTCCCCAATCACCACATCCCTGCTCAAACCCCAACACACAAACCCTCCCAGCAATCCCAAACATGCCTCTCAACTGCTACTCACATCCAGATACAAAGAAACCTTCCCTACCAACCAACTCCCAGCGGTCCACCTCACCCCCAGAGGAGATTTCCCCACCCTCCCTCAACATCCCCTCCACGCCTGCACCCCCTCTCCTACAGAGAGGCTACAGCTCCTAAACAAATCCACTTTGTGTGCACATTATATGACCACAGGGCATGTTA
The DNA here is from genome assembly GCF_001723895.1 of Crocodylus porosus. NCBI lineage: Eukaryota > Metazoa > Chordata > Crocodylia > Crocodylidae > Crocodylus > Crocodylus porosus. The sequence goes on from NW_017728913.1 coordinate 12,347,109, forward strand.
TCATTACATTAGCAGATATCTATTACTAGATTTGCTTATCACTTTGAAGTGTGCTCGTTTATTACGGATACGTTTCTAGGGTCTTCATAATTTTATCAATGTGCTGCTTGTGTTTCTATACGGAGCTGTATGTTTCCTTTCTGCAAGTCCTTACTCCCAGAGTAGCTATCTTGTAGGACTCAGTTTCAGTGGGGCTGGGTTCCTCCAGCCACTAAATCAGTCAAATACACACACACATAGATTAATGTGACATGTCTGACCTGGCCAGGTTGATCAGCATGGATGCCAGGAATCAGTTCATTAAGGTAACGATAAAATGCAGTCAGACATAAGCACACAGGTGAACACAGTACTTCTGAATCTAGCTGGGTGTCTAGCTGACACCTTCATGGGCCAGCATTCAGTTCGTTAGGGCACGTCTGAGCCAAATTGGGTCAATCAGCCTGTACAAGCTGATCCCCTTATGTGTCTTAAACTCAGCATGTCCCAATCTTTTGCCGTAACTGTTCTAGTAGTAGCCTCATGATGAGCAGACCCCACAGTATTTCTGGGCTTCACAGAGAGCTTTGGCTTAGGTAAAAGAAGCATTGCTGCAGAGCAAGCGGGGAAGAAGTTAGAAAAGGAAAAATACACCCGGTTACCACCAGTTTGACTAGAAAAGTTATTTATTGCTAAGTATATGAAATATATAATGGTACTAGTAGTAACAGACATGCAAGGGAAAACAAACAAAACAATTACAATATTACCCTGGTTTCATTGAGTATTTGGGGAAACTTAGCTGAAGCTTAACTAATACAATTCAGGTTCAGAAATCTATGCCTAGAGTGAAATAGAAAGAGAGAGTGAGCTGGGATCTCACCGTTCCAAAGCACTCGGGTTATTTGTTGACAAGCAAAGTTCTCAGCATGATCATTGAAGGGAGATGATCAGTTTCTCCCAGCTTCTCGAGAACAACGACGGATGGTGTCCGAGAGATTTCTCTCCCTTGAAGCACACTGATTGCTACTTTTACAGCTTTCTTATACCGCTAGTTTAGCCTCTTCAAAGCATTTTTTTCACTGTGTAAATTAAGAGGGTCCCAAGCCATAATTGACAGGAAAAATCCTGTTATATAAACAGTTTACATTTACATGAATTACCTTTTTCAGTGAGAAGCGGTTATCTGCTTTGGAACATCTCAAGAAACTGATTAACAACCAGGAAAAACATTAAATTTTAAAGAGTAACCAGACACCTAGGAACTAGCTTGAAATTATTATGAATATACTGGAAGGGATCTTCTTAGATGGCCTAGCTGTGCTTGCACTGTGAAGTCAGCATCAGTGTTTTGTATTTCATCTGTTCTGAATAAGCCTCAGTTTAGCATGACTCCCAGATTTTACTGTAGCCTTTTTAACAGACTTAAGGGGATTACTTGAAGTGTCCATTAACTTTGTGGGAAGGACTTTCACTAGTCATCCCGGGAAAAGTATGACAGTATTTGTGGTCAGGGTTCCAACGGGCTGGAAGCTGTAATGAACCCTTAACCATTGTTCAAATGTTGCCCATACCTCCTCTGACTCAGTTTCTTTGCCTCAGCATTTCTTAACCCGGCAACTGAGTTTTAGTCAAACAAGTTTAAATAGGCCTCCCATAGTGGGACCAGGAAATGTACGGCCCAAGATGCCTAGTAAACTTTTCTTCTGCTTAGTTTTAGTTAGATGAGGTATGTGTGTGGGGAAATAGAAAAAGTCCTTTGCAAGTCCAGCAAGCTGGGTGCCAGGCCTGCATCAAGAAGACAGAGCTGACAAACATATCCATAGATACTAGGGTCAGAAGGGACCTCAACAGATCATCAAGTCCGACCGCCTGCCTAGGCAGGAAAGAGTGCTGGGTTCAGGTGACCCCAGCCAGATGCCTATCCAGCCTTTTCTTAAAGACCCCCAAGCTAGGGGAGAGCACCACCTCCCTTGGAAGCCCAGTCCAAATTTTGGCCACCCTTACCATGAAGAAGTTTTTCCTGATGTCCAGCCTAAATCTGCTCTCTGTCAGTTTGTGGCCATTGTTCCTTGTTACCCCAAGAGCATCTCTGGTCCCTTGCTGTGTTCCCCTAATTAATTTGGGGAATACAATTACAAGCCTGATATTCCTTTAGCTCAAGTAGAACAGATTTGTATTTCTTATGCTCAGTATGTACATCTCAGTTTATTACACGGACACAATCTCAAGTCCTTTTCCTCTGCTTCCTACCTTTCATCAGCTTGTAGGATTCTATTTTAACTTAGCCCAGTCTGAAAACATTCACAATCATTCATCTTAAACAATGATTTATTTCCCTTTATTTTCTCTTGCAATATTTACAGGATGTTACTGCATACAGTTGTTGTCACTTCATGTCAAGCTACAGGATAGCAAGTAATCTCTTATACAAACATGCATGCATATATATGAGGGTCATCTCTTACTCTGGTCATAATGCTCTTGTGATCCGTTATAAGAATTTCCAAACATGATCACAACATTTCTTTCCTGTAATGTTGATAGTAATGGTGTTAATTGCTCCAATTTGGTTTCTAATTTTGCCCAGAGGAGGAAGTAGAGTATTGTTCCATCCAGCACAGCTGGGGGGGGGGGAAGGGAGGCTCACACAGCAGGGGCTTCACTCCCGCCTCCCTGCTGCCCTGCCCAGCTGGCCAGTGCAGCTCCTCTCCCCAGCCCTGCCCCTGCTAGCTGCCGGCTGCCAGTGACAGAAGGGGAGGCAGAAGAGGGAAGGGGAGGGGGACGACAAAGCAGACCACCCCCACAGCATGGACCTAGCCACCCCAAACCACGCCAGCACACCTGGGAGGGCCATGTGGTAGGGGCCTTGCTTTCCTCCCATCCCCCACACCGGGGGTGATAGCCAGCAACTGGTGGGGGCAGGGCCAGGGAGAGGAGTCCAGCTGGTCAGCCAATCTGGGCAGTGGAGGAGGAGGGAAGCCCCCACCATGCAGCCCCCCCGCCCACAACCTGTGCTGGCTCAGGAGGGGTTGGAGGGGAACCTACACTTCCACCCCAGCCACTAGCAGGTAGCTGCTGGCTGGGGGTCAGGGCTGAAGAGAGATTCTGTACTGGCTCCTCCCATCCCTGCAGCTGACAACAGGGGATTGGTGGTGTGTGTCGGAAAACCAGTCAGAGGCAGCCCACTGCTCAGCTGCATTCGGCTGCCCTCAGCAATCTTTTCCAGGCTGGGAGGCATGCAAGAGCCAGTGCAGGCAGCCTGTTTGCCCCCTCCCCCCATCCCCCCCGCAAAGATGAATGTCTGTTCTGTTCACTCCTGACCTAACCTAGAGTGCTTAAAGTGCAAAAAAACTTAGAGCGCTTTTATCTCAGACTTTTTGAATGTCTGTACCTGGCTTAAGTAAACAATGTTTCTGGCCAGAGAAGGAGCTCTACATGTATGATACCCATTAACTGACACATATAAAGGAACAGGGATGGATTCATAAACAGGCCTGTGAACCAAGATAAAAACAATGGTAACAGAGGGAGATCCAGAGGGAGGGATTTCATAGATGTTAGGGCTGGAAGGGACCTCAAAGATCATCAAGTCCAGCCCCCTGCCCCAGGGGCAGGAAGTCAGCAGGGGTCAAAGAATCACAGCAAGATAAGCATCCAAATGTGTCTTGAATGAGTCCAGAGTAGGTACCTGCACCACTTCTGGAGGGAGTCTATTCCAGGTCTTGGGGGCTCAGACAGTAAAGAAATGTTTTCTTATGTCCAGCCTCATCTTGGAGGAGTTTATGACCATTGGTCCTTGTTTTTCATTGGGGTGCTCTGGTGAACAGACATTCTTCCAGGTCCAGATGTACACCCCTTATGTACTTATAAGCAGCCACCAGGTCCCCCCCGAGACTGCACTTTTCCAGGCTAAAGAATCCAATGGCTCTCAGCCTCTCTTCATAAGGCCTATTCTCTTGCCCTCTGATCATGTACATGGCTCTTCTCTGGACTCTCTCAAGCTCCTCGACATCCTACTTGAATTGTGGATCCCAGAACTGGATACAGTACTCCAGCTGCGGCCTCACCAAGGCCGAGTACAGCAGGAGGATGACATCCTGAGATTTATTTGAGAAGCATCTATGGATGCAGGCCAGAGTTTTGTTTGCTTTACCAGCTGTTGGCTCACGTTCATCTTGTGGTCAATAATGACCCCCTGTAACAGGGGGGCTTCCCAGGGCCAATTTTGCCTTTCTTCCGCCCGCCCATTTCTGGGCCAACTGCCTACCTTCTCACCTGCCATGCTTTGATGTTAATTAATTAAATAGTTAATTAAGCAGGAGGCTGCCCATTTCTTGCCCCGATGCCAGGGGATGCTATCTGTGGCTCCGTTCCTCCCCTACACCACAGCACAAGCCTCGCAGATGGTATTTATAAATTCCTCTCTACGTTGGCGTCTCAGCCACTGTGGGCTTATCCCTTTTCTCTCTAGCTAGGCCTGTCAGTCAAAAACCCACTAATCAGGGCTTGACTCCAAGGCTCTAGCTCAAAGACTCTTTTGGGCTCCAGCGCCCTCTCTGATGCTGAGGTCTATTCACCCCCAAGTACTGCGCCCCCTCTGGCATTGGGGTCCACTCACCCACCCCTGAATGCTGTGCCCTTTCTGGAGCTGAGGTCTGTTCACTCCCAAGTATTGCGCTCCCTCTGGCGCTGGGGTCTGCTCACCCATGAACGTTGCACCCTCTCTGGCACTGGGGTCCGCTCACCCTTGAATTCTGCACCCTCTCTGGCACTGGTTTCCCCACACTGAAGTGGGTCCTCAAATGAGGTCTTCTCCTCCCCAAATAGCCTTAGCCTGATCCTCCAGGTATTAACAGCCAATGCAAAACATAGGCTTCTATGGCTATAGAATGGAAAAAGGATAATAAAGAAATAAGATAGGCAACATGCCTGCTTGCTTTAGATGGTCATGCATCTGGCTCACAAAGTAGCATATTCTTCCAGCGGAGACTGCAGCTGCACCATGGTAATTGGGAGTCCCCCCCTCTGCTGCCCCTCTGGCCTTCTCCACTTGCCATTTGTAATATCCTGGCCTTCCCCTTTCTGTCACCTGACTGGCTGGCAGAGCTTGAGCCTTAACCCCTACTTGATCAGCTGGCCATGACTGGAAGGTTTTGGATTTAAAGGGACTGCCCTGTCTCTTAGTAACGGGGCTAGGATTCCCTGTTATACCCCCAACTCTCTTTCAGCTGTGGTGCTAGCAAGAGTAACACTGGCAAACGTTTAAGTATACTATGGGGTTCCCCACCCCCCCGAGGTGGTACCTTACATTTATCAGTATTGAATGTCATCAGGTTTGTATCCGCCCACTTACTAAGCTTATCGAAGTCAGCCTGGATCACTAGCCTGTCCTAAGTTTAGTGGCATTGGCAAACTTAGTCAGTGCGCTTCTGACACCAATGTCCACATCATTGATAAAGATGTTAAAGAGAACTGGTCCAAGGACAGAGCCTTGGGGGACACCACTGGTCACAGAGTGCCACAATGATTTGCTACCTTCGACCACTACCCTCTAGGTCCAACCTCAGAGCCAATTTCCCAGCCATTGGACTGTGCTATAGCCCAGGCCACAGTTGGCTAATTTTTCCATGAGGAGGTCATGGGACACCAGATCAAAGGCTTTTTTAAAGTCCAGATATATGACGTCAGTCTCTTCTCCCTTGTCCAGGTGATATATCACCTGGTCATAGAAGAAGATGAGATTGGTCAGGCAAGACCTACCCACGACAAACCCATGCTGGCTATTCCTCAGGATGTTGCCCTCAGCCAGCTTATCCAGAAGGGTCTCTTTGATAATTTTCTCCAGAATCTTACTGGGGATTGAGGTCAAGATGACTGGCCTGTAATTCCTGGGATCTACTTTCTGCCCTTTCTTAAAGATGGATACCACATTGGCCTTCTTCCAGTCTCCAGGTGCTTCACCTGAGTGCCACGAGTTTTCAAATATTTTTGCCAATGGTTGGGCTCTGACACCTACCAGCTCCTTGAGTACTCTAGGGTGTAATCTGTCAGGACCTGCTGACTTGAAGGTGCCCAGCCTCTCAAGGTGATCCTTTACTAGATCAACACCAATGCTGGGTATAAATATGCCCTCACCCTGGCCATTCCATGTCTTGCTAGGCAAGACGGTCCCATTGGACTGATGAAAGATCAACGCGAATTACCCATTAAGCAGATTGGCCTTTTCCTGGGTGTCAGTTATCAGCTGTCCCATTTGGTTCAGCAGGGGTCCAATGTTATCCTTGCTTTTTTTCTGATTCCCTACATATCTGAAAAAGGACTTTTTGTTATCCTTGATATGTTAAGCCAGACAGAGCTTGGTTGCAGCCTTGGCTTTCCTCGTCCGCTCTCTGCAGCTATGGACCAGTACTAAGTACTCCTCCTTGGAAGTAATCCCAGCCTTCCATCCTTTATAAGTCTCTCTTATAAAGGGGAATGCAGTGGTTCAGTTGCACTCACCTTTGATTCCTGCTCAAATTTTTAAAATGAATTGTTTGGGAGGGGGGAGCAGAATTTCTATTCAGGTAGAGTTGAACTCAATTGATTTCATGGCTCATTATCATCTCCCTGGTTCCTGTTAATCTCTCTGCACAGGTATTAATGACCCTCAATCCTTTTTAATTGGTCTTGATGTTCCACTATTCAAACTATGCTTTAGTTTCAGGTCACATTCACATGTGGATAGAGATTTCTGTAATATTATTAGAGATACAGATACTACCAGGAATTGCATCAGTAATATAGCTTTATAACTGAGTTGTTATAATAATATACTGGAGGGAAAAAACCCACTTTCCATAATAGTAGGACCCAGGTTGTTCTTGATCTAATACAGAACACACCAACAAGATGTGATAGTATTGTAAACTTGATCTTGGAAAGAATGAGGATATCATAGGAAACCTGGTTGTAGAAAACAGCCCTAGATCACATGATCTCAAACCGATTCATTTAATTTAAATTAAATGGAAGGATAAATAAAATGTGGGTGTGTAACTAAAGATTCTTGGTTTCAAAAAGGGGAAAAGGTTGACAAAATAAGGGAATGAATTAAGTCAACTGGAAAGAAAAGCTCAGGGAGCTGCACGTGGAATAGGACTATAGTCTGTGCATCTTTGACGTAGACTTTATCCCGAACTTGTATCCTGATCAAAGGGAAGTGATTCAGACCTAATAGAATGAATAACTACCTCAAAAAGAATATTAGAAATAAGCAGAAAACCTCCAAGGAATGGGAAAAGGATTGAAACGCCACAGCTTAGAGGTCAGGAAGAGCAGGAGTGTAGTGAAGCTTGGCAAACAGTCAAGTTGAGGTATGTATTGCAAAGGAAATTAAATAGTTCTAGGTTCTTCAGCCATGTAAATAGAAAGAAGAAACAGAGAACAAACAGAAAAAGTGGGGCTATGCAATAAAAATGGGGTCAAGATACATATGAATACTGTAGAGGGTTGCCACTCCCTTAGCCAGACCCAGGATCGAACATCCTCATATGGGCCAGTCAGCTCTTAGTTCTAGTTTCCAGTCCATTTATTTTACGTGTGGAAAGCATGTCCCTACAGCAAACAAAGCAAGCAACAACATAAGTAAACATGTAAATAACAAACAAAAGTACAACCTCTGGTCTTTCCTCAGACCTAGAGAGAAAGGCAACCCAGGCTCTGTGTTTTTCCCCTCAGTGTACCAGCCTCCTCTCTCTCCCTCTCCCTTAACTTCCCTCCCTAGGAGCTTTTAACTTCTTCTGGCCCAGCCAATCATTCCTGTCAGGTGGCCCTGTCCCCTATGTAGGCAGCATATTACCCATTATCCCTCTGAAGCTGGTTTCAAACCCCTGAGCCATGCACCCTTTTACAAATATGTTGCCTCATTTTTCAGTCAAAACAATGATGTTGACCATAGTGGTAAATGAAGGCTGGCCAATGGAAGTAAGGATTTGGAGACATGAATTACAATTTCTGATATGGAAATAAAGAGCTCAGTACACTCAAGTTGTAATGGCCAGAGAATCCCCATACCAAGACGATCAGAGAAAGAAGAAGGAACTTGGTTTGTTCAGCCTAGCAAAACAAAGGATTAGAAGGAAAGTGTTGACTTTCCTTATGCATCCACAGAAAGCAAACACTAGGGAGACAAAACAGCTATTTCACTTAGAGGACATGTTTTTGGACCAGCTTTCTATTAAGTCTAGGAGAAAAACCTGAACTACTGTTAAATAGAGCTTGATAAGTGATAGACAATATAATCTATACTTACCTTGGATCTCTCAAGCATATTTTACTAAATTACTTCTTGTTATCATAGTGGCAAGATTCTGACAGTGTCATCATCTTCCTGCTTTCCCTGTAGCAAGTTAGGGTGTTTATGGGTTTGATGTAATTGTAAATGAGGGCTGTTTGTGCAGTTTTAAGGATAGGTACAACTAATGATTCTCAACCAGGGTGCCATGGGGTGCCTTGAGTCTAACAAGGTCGGGAACCACTGGGTTAGACAAACACTTGGACAAAATAGTTTATATAGGGATGATCCGGCTTTGAGCAGGAGATTGGAATGGATGGCCTCCTGAGGTCTCTTCCAGCCCTATTTCTCTATGATTGATAATAAAAAAGACCCAGCTAGACAAAGCCTTGGGCGAGATTATATAGTTGGGGACAGTCCTCCTTTGAGCAGAGGGTTGTACTAGATGACCTCCTGAGGTCCCTTCCAATCCTAATTTTCTATAATTCTATGATTACATACCCACCCACACCCATACCTAATGTATGTATGTAGGTATGTATCAGTATATTATACCTTTAAAAAGGTTACCCACCTGCCAAAAATGTTGGAGGAAAAAAACCATCCAGGACTAGGTTACACCACTTGGATCATCTGGTCTTGTCTTGTTTCCTGCTCTTGAATATCCAGGGGATCCTTAGTCTTGAGTTGCTATTTTCCTCCAACAAAATTTTAGCAAGCGGGTAGCCTTTCTTAAGTTGTAATTTACTACAATGCTTTAATGCCAATGATCCTGTGCCTGTAAACTCAGAATCCCAGTCTAGTCTCGTACAAACACTGAGGGTAGAGTCTATAGGTTTAATTTTAAAAGTCTCTGTTCCTAGGAAGCTGGGACAATACTGCAGTTATTCTTTATTTTGCAAAAATTCAGAAGTGGGAGAAAAATGAGAGGCCTTGTCAAATGTAATCCTACAGAGCTTCAGGGGATAGTGGGTGGCACTGTTTATACCTGTCAACCCTGGCAGTATTTTTAAACGTCTTCCCACTCCTTTGGGAAAAAATACCCATTATTAACATAGGATGGCAGGTATAAAACATGCTCTGTATTATGAGGAGTTAATAAAGAAAATGTTATAACACGTATTCAAGAAATAAAGTTATATTTGTACTGTCTGTCAATTAGATCAAATACATAATCTCCTAGTAATAACCTCCTAATAATTGTAAATGCCTTTTCTTTATGTCTATTTAGATTTAATATTATACTAGCAGTAAGGCTTTCCATCAAGACAATTATCAAGATTGTGTAGTTGTACTTCTTAAAAGTAGCATTCCAGAGAAGCAATACCTGCCATGTCCTGAATCTAAACAAGGACATAGGTCAGTAATTTAGATTATCTGAAGACAACCAAACAACAAAACTTAAAAGATATTTTAAAAAATAAAACGGAATGAGTTATTCAATTGCTGCATTTGAAATATCTAGACTTCCCAACACCACCCAACTATGGCACAAATGAAAAGTTTCTTTAAAAAAAGTTAGTTTATAGCACACAGATTTAAACCTTTACTTTTTAATTAGTAAAAACCCACAAGATTGCATTCTCTCTTATTTAAAAAACAAAACAAAAGCAGAAAGCAAGCTAATAGCAGCATAAAGTCATTATAAGGTTGCAGAGCTGCCAAAATTATTGCTACAGACAGGAACTTCAAAGACAGCTAGACAAAATAACAGACAGCTAGACAGAAAAACAGAAAACAAAAATGTTATACAAGAAAATGAAGTTGTGCTTTCATAGCAAAGAAAGAAAGAAAACAAGCAAGCAAATAATACTGGCCAAATATAAACACTTTTGTGGAAATTTCACTTTTTCAAACTAACACGGAAATTTCTCTCTCAATGCTTTAAAGATTATATCAGTGTAAAATCAAGACTACAAAAACAACAAAACAACCCCCACCAAGAAAGTGCTGCAGTGTGATTTATTTTCCAAATGTAATGTTTCAGGAATCCATCAATTCTAAGATCCCCAGTGATGGAACAGAAAGCTATTTTTATATGTAGGATATTAAACATTTTTTCCACATTTTGGAAAAGTAGGTTACATTTACATTGTATATTCCTTTGTCCCATCATCCCCTGAAGTGTTAGGAATGCTTCCCTAGGATTTTTCTCTACTGGTATTTTCAAAAGGGTCTCTGATGTTTAGGGTGTGAACAAGAGTTCAGAAGACCCAGGTCAGGTTACATGACTAACTTTGAGATGCTTATACCTGAGCCATGTTCCACTGCATGCAAGTATTTTTGTGGGCAGCCAAAGGCATGTAAGTCTGAGGGAAGAGGGGGAACTGACTAATCTGGAGGCATACTGAAGGCGGAGGAGCAGGTGAGCACAGAAGGAGCACAGCTGGGGTTGTGGAATGTGGCTGGGCTTTCACAGCCCTGGGGTTGTGCAGGAGACCTGTGGAAACATTCACCAGGATGAGTAAACCCATGTTAGATCAGGTTAATCATGCTGATAATTTTTATCTGAAAATAAATAACTTTAGATCAAGCATGACATTTTTAAAGTGACCTAAGCCCTGTGAACCCTTGCACACCCAGCCATTTAGATCACCCTAAGCTCACTTAGGGTGATCTAAATGTAGCACTTGTATGCATTCTCTAACAATATGGGCAATTCCCTTTCAGAATGGCTTATGCTCCCAAGCCATTTTTGAAAAACCTCCATCCTGATTCTCTAACGCCTTGCAACTTGCATGAGATATATGGTCTGAAGTGTCAAAAAATTGTTCTGGGGTTGTACTACTATAACTCAGACTATAATTTAGCCTCTGCTAACATGAAGTACTTTAGAAGACCTCATGAACAGAATTTAATTTTATGCCCCATTTGCTATGCAAATTTCTTGGTGGTCAAAAATAAAAAACAATTCAGTACACAAAATATTCAAAACAAGATATGTCCTGCCAAACCTGAGCACCATTAGAACTGAGCAAGTGACAAGTTTTCACTGAATTCCAGTCTTTATGGGTGCTTACACACGTGCTCCAGGAGTAGGAGGGAAGGCGCTTTAATTAGAGCAGCTCTCACAATTGCTCTAATTAAAGTGCCCAGAGTGCCTCATATATTAGTGTCCCCGTACTTCAAAATGGTGGTTGGGGTGTGTGGAAAAGACTTACCAGACAAGGCAGGGAGGCAGCGGGATGCCGCGCTGGAAACTGAATGTGGCAAAAGTGAAACCATGGTGGGTGGAGCTGCCACAGGAAAAGATAAAAAGGAAAACAAGCGGCTGAGCCGAGAGGAGCTGGGAATGGCTCCCACATCCACATGGGCATGCTTCTGTGATGGGCTGGCTGGCAGTGACTTAGCCCAGGGGTTTTGAAAGGGCAAAAGATGATTGGAGGACTTGGGATTCCCTTTCTGCACCAATCAGACCCCAGAGACTCACCCTCTATGTCCCCTGATTGGCCCCTTGGGTCACCTGGAGGGGGATAAAAGGGGCAGTGCAGCTGACTCAGGGGGGACCAGTGAGGGACAACAAGGAAGGAGTGTCAAAGAGCTGGCAAGAGCTGGGCCAGCAGGGTGGGACCAGTTGCCCCAGAAGAGCCTGAAGGAGTGGGACCTGCAGGCAGCAGTTGGACCTTCAGCAGCACGGTGTGCAGCTGGCAGGAGAGGCTCCCGCTGGGCTCCAGGATACCTATGAGAGGCTGCAGCCAGCAGGAGAGGCTCTTCCACTCCAGCAAGGATCTGAGCAGCAACTTGAGAGGTTCCCAGCTCTGCTCGCAGCTACTCCAATAAGAGGCCAGGCAGCTCAACATGAGGGTGGGGCTCTGGGACAGTCAAGACCCCTAGTAGCTCAAAGCAGTACCAGCACTGGTGGCTGTGTGGTAGTGTTTCTATCTACCATATGGGACATCTGAGTTCAAGTCCCAGGTGGGGTAAGCTAACAGGGAGGAAATTCTTCTTGCAGTGGAAAAGGGCCATTGTGTTTTCCCCCTTAATCCCCCTCCAGGTACCTAGGCCCTATATTGCTTATCATTTGACATTTTGTATTTTGTGCCTTTTTTATTTCACCAACCAGTATGGTTTGTTCTGCTGTTTGTGTTTTACATTTTGGTTAACCCTGTCTTTTGTCAACTGGATGAATATGTCTATGATTGTAAGTGTCTGACCTTTGTTGAATCCTGTCCCCTCGGGGCATTGTAGTGTCCCCTATACCCCCTGGTTTATACTGGTTATGTTCCCAGTATTGTTCTCTCATTAAAAGGTATATGGTTAAGTCCCCATTGGTGGTCTGGCTATGCTCTATAGGGGGAGCAGAGTCCTTACACCTCCCATATCGCTTGTCCACCTGCTCTTAACCCTTCAGTTGGAGAAGGGGTACCTCTTGGAGTACCACCCGGATTACACTTTATAAGAGCGTGCCAGGGCCAATTGGTCAGCCAGACGACCAGGGCTGGGATAAAAGACCTGGCAGAAGACAAGCACAGGGGACTGGAAGTGAAGTCCCCAGCCGGCCTGGAGGGGCCAGAGCTCTTGAATGGTCCCAGCTAGGGGACCTGGTGTGTACCCCAGAAAGGGGTCACTACAAGAACACAGGGCCAGAGAGGGCCCAAGGATATACTTACAGGGTCGGCGTGGACCGAGGAAGGCAGCAGTGATGACTGGAGCCCAGCATGACCCAGCAGTATCAGGATCCAGATACAGCTAATTCCCCCAGAGTGCTGAAGGAATTAGCTGAGGTTATTGTGGGACCCCTGGCACGGCTTTGGTGCTCTGGTGTAGTGCCAGAGGACTGGAAGAGGGCCAACATGGTTCCCATCTTCAAAAAAGGGAGGAAGGAGGACCTGGGAAACTATAGGCCAGTTAGTCTTACCTCGATCCTGGGTAAGTTCTCTGAGAGAATTATCCTGGCACATATTCACGAGGGGCCAG
>NW_017728913.1:12361242-12365736 GCF_001723895.1 Crocodylus porosus
GCTAGGATCTGGAACCAGCTTCCAAGAGAAATGGTGCTGGCTTCTACCCCGGGGGTCTTTACGACAAGGCAAGACAAACACCTTGCTGGGGTCGTTTGACCCCAGTACTCTCTCCTGCCGCGGCAGGGGGTCGAACTTGATGATCTGCTCATGTCCCTTCCAACCCTACAAACTATGGAACTATGAAACTGTGGATAGCAGGTACTAAACCTGGGGAAAAGGCAACGCGCTAAGGGATGGAACAGTTCCGAGGCCGGACACCATGTAGGTGGAGAGAAGAGGGGCTGCAGGAAATGTTTGACATAGAAGCATCACCACTAGCCTGCAGCAGTAAGATCCCGAGAGACTGAGTGCCACGAAAGTTCAGGACATTAACCTTGACAACACAGGTGACAACATCATGGTTGGCGTTAGGCAGAGTGTAGGGGAGACAAAGCCCCGCAAAGGAGGAACAGCAGGAACGACCAAGGGAAGATGCCAGGGGAGGCAGAACCAAACTTCATCCTCCCGATCTGAACATAATCAAAGACATGGCAGGTGAGGCCCCTGGGGAACCCACCCAAAATCACCCCAATAACCAAGCTGTTCAGCCCAAGGAGCCACGGCAAGGTTCGAGAAGAACCTACATGTGTGATGCTCAGGGGAAAGACACAGAAGATTACAGGGTGCTTTATCTAAAGTTCATCAAAGAGGGGCAGGAGACTGCTGGAGTATGGTAATTGCCACACTCCAGCATACTTAATTATTCTGCAGAATAACAGTATGTCAGAGCAGCCTCCCTGCTCATATAGAGGCACCCTATGACTCTTTATGCAGTTTTAAATCATAGTCCCATGCCCTATAATGCCTGTCAGGGACAGATCTCATGGGGTGGGGTTGCACCCTCCAGTGGTGCAGTTGCACTCTCCTTAGATTCCTGGTCTAACCCAAAGCATAAAATAAACTGGCAGTGGCAGCAGTATTTCTATTCTGGCAGCAGTGAGGGAGTCATTTGATTTCATGGTTCATTATCCTCTACTTGACTCCTTCTAAAACTCTCCAGTCCACAAAGTTAATGACCCTCTCTCCTTTTTTAATGGCCTAAATGTTCCACTGATTAAGCCTTTCTTCTGCAATTCAATTGTCCGTTAGCTGCTCCTAATGTAGCTTCTATTTCACAGCCCTACAGACTAGCTAAAACATTAACTCAGGTGTGGAAATAACTTTTGGTGAAGAATTGGATGCACTGTCAAGATGCTCAAGGATAGATTTTGTTTTATGAATGTGAAACAGATGTCCATTTAACTCTAATGGCTACAGGATTAATAACACACACAAAAAAGAGATTATTTTTGCCTAAATTATTGTGGGTTTGTACATAATATATCATAAAGCAAATTTATATTTGCTTTTCCACAACTTTAAAACTGAGTAATCTAGCCCTAGGACACTAACTTATTAGTAAAGCTTCTAGTTTCTTTTTAACTTGATCAAAGTATACATTGTGTTTGATGCACAACATCTGCACACTCATTTTCAAAATCCTAGATCCATCCAGAGTACCAGTTATTTAGATAAATCTACATTCTTTATCATTATAGCACCTGGAAAACTTGATTCCACATCAGAGTCCCACTACTCAATATGCTACAGTATATGGTAATAAAGAAGGTAGTGTTTTCTTCCATTGGTTAGCACCTTAATGTAGTCAAAATTATTTAAACACAGAAGTTAGAAATTTCAGAAACCAAATACTCATAACATAAAAGTCCACGATCTTATAAACGAAGATGATCTAAGGCAGGGTTTTCTAACTGGTGGTCCACAGGCTGCATGCGTTGGCTTGAAAATGGTATTTAAAGGTGTGGTTATTTGGGAATTGGATTATAGATATAAATATATGCATTATGAGGGATCAAGATGTGTAGCAGAGGTTAATTGATTTGTAAGATCCTGGGTTTCACACACAGAGTTCCATATAGCCCTAGAAGCAGACAGACTGGCTCTCTAGCACAATAAGACCAATGGATGGACACAGCCTGAGAATAGAGGAAGGCATGCTATAACACGAGATCACAGCCTTCAAGGCAGACAGGCTGACTAACACAACAAGGACACAAAGCCTGGGAACCAAGGAAATATGTACCATACTGTCCCATAATATGAGATAAGTGGCACCAGCTACAAGGTCCCAAAGCATCAGGGGGGCCTGAGTCCCAGTTTTGGGGGAACAGACCAAATTAGGAGAAGTCTCAAAAGGCTACATGGACATGTGAACAAGAGAGAGACAACCAACCAGAGATAGCCATGGATGAAGAGTCATCAGGAATGAAAGCAAATACAAAAGCAGAGACTTGAGATTAACACAGGGTCCCTCCCTGTCCCTCTCTCTCTTCCTTCTGGTCCCTTCCTTTGTCCCATCCCTCTCTGTTCCTTTTTGTCCCTCCTGCTCTTCCTCCCTGTCCCTCCCTCTTGGTCACTGCTTTCTTCCTTTCTGTCCCTCCCTGTCCCTCATCTGGGTTCCTCCTCCTCCTCCCCAAGAGGGGTCCCCATCCCTATCCTCTGGGAAGGGTCCCCGTGGCCACCGTGGACTGAGGGCATACCAGCAGCCCATCTCATGCAAGCCACTGAAAGGGGGCTGTGGGCCTCAGCATCCCACCTCCAGACTGCTGACACCTAAGAGAAAGAGCCTCAGAGTGGAGCCTGCATCCTGACAAGATGTACTTTGACTCTGATGAGGGCCCTAGGATTGGTAGATATAGAATTGCTTGATTGTTTGTGGTGTTGCTTTTTTGTTATCATTCTGTATCACTAAACTTGCCTATTATTAACTGGCAGGTATTGTGGTCAGTCTGAGAGTTGTGCTCGCCCAGAACAAAGGTATAGGGGCTGGGTCCAAGTCCAATGCCAACAGCATGCAGCCCATAAAGCGTTAATCTGTAGTTCCCGGGCTTCCCCTGGCCCCTCATCACTCTAATTCCTGCTGCAGGTGGGGATCTCCAGGCTCCCCCTCTTTACCCCTCTGCCTTTTACTTCCTATCCCTTCTTAGGGGGCAGCGTAGGTAGGGGCAAAATGGCAAAATTCAGCACAACCTGCAGTGTCAGGGAAGTTGGTGATGCAATGCAACAGGGGAGCCTGCAGCCAAAGAAGTTGGAAGGTGGCCACGCACCCACAGAGTGCAGTAGTGGGGGCACTCGACACAGAGAGTGCATAGATGGTGGGGGTGGTAGGGAGGTTGCTGCCTGCCTGTGCAGTGCCAAGGGAGCTTTAACCCAAGGAGGTGAGGAGGTCAACTTGTGTTGGTGCAGCCCCTGGCCACTAAGAAGTTGGATGGCCCTGATCCAAGGTACTCAATGTGTGGTGTATAGTAAATTGATATTGTACTGAATCTACAGTTTAGCTATAGCAACACTTAATTTATGGGGAAAAATTCCAAAGGGAAAAAAATCTGCAAAACCATAGCAAATAAAGTTAGCAAGTAGCAATACACGAGGCTTAGTCATGTATTTCCTTCTAACAAAAACTGTGTAGCTATAATGCAGTGCAACACGTTGAAAATGTAATCTTATAGATACAGAGGGAGCAAAAAATGTTGATGTATCTATAATAAGGACAACAGAAAAACCATGAAAAAAGTAAGTAGTTTCCCACACAAATGATAGGTCTGTTCTCAAGTTTCACTTTATGATGCTAAAAGGCACCTGGAGAAATAATACTACTAATAAAAATCTATTACTCTAAAGTACTTTTACAGTTCAGAAGTCAATGCAAGTACAGTATATACTAAGAAAAATTGATTTCAAGTCATATCCCATATGAGATAAAACTTGTAGCGTATAGAATTTTTCAGATATTTACTTTGCTTTTAAACAAAGAATATTCAAAATGTAAAGTACAAAAGCTCAAGTATAACAGACTCAGGACTGTAAGGTACATCCTGTAGTTTGGACATTACACCAAACCATATGTGTTTGTTTATATTTGTAACAAAACAGGCATAAACAAGTTGTCTTAAATATATGTTTAGTCAGATATTAAATTTTAAAATTGCCCTTCCTGTTTTTCCCACTACCGGATGTAGGTACGGTCAGTGGAAGTGGAACAGACACAAGGATGACAGTCTAATTCTCTGCAAGAAAGGGGAGAAAACCCCCCGTGTAAGAGTCTCACAAAAGGGCAGTGCAGGAAAACTAGACATCTGCCCAGAGTGGAAGTTAGTAAATTTGCTTTTTCTGTAAAAGAATAAAATGCATTTGGTATTATTAAATCACATAGTTAAAACAATCCAAACTTCAAAGTACATACTGATTCCAAGTAAACAGGCCCGAGAATATGCTGATCTTTACTTACAAGCTCAGTTCATACATCAAGAGTATTAAGAAACAGTGAAGGTTGGTATGTATACAAAATAAATAAATCTATCTTTGGGCAAAAGGAAGCTGCGTGTGGAAGAGCGAGAATCTAGAGCTGCATGTTGATTGTTCTACAGATCATAACATCACAGCTATCCAAAA
>NW_017728913.1:12365793-12384090 GCF_001723895.1 Crocodylus porosus
TGTGTGGAAGAGCGAGAATCTAGAGCTGCATGTTGATTGTTCTACAGATCATAACATCACAGCTATCCAAAAATAACTATGTCTAAACAAAAAAAGATTTTTTAAAGTTTGTAGGCTTCATTCAGTCCTACAAAACCATAGCATCTGTCAGAGTTACAAGAGGAACAAAGGATTGTAACTGATATTCCTGCATTAGCTGCACTGCCCACTCTAAAGTTCTCAACAGCTGACTCCTAAAAACAGGGCAAGACTTCAGGCTGCAAAGTAAAACTCACTAGTGTGAAGAGAAGCCAACATAAAGCCTTCTACATTACATTACATAGTGCAGCTAATGCAGGAATATCAGTTACATGTGAATCCATTTCGTGTGTTATATAAGTAGTAATAGGACTTGTGCTAGTTTTCTATAGAGATTAATTTCACCCAATAGCTTATTTAGAGGGGCAGATCCAGACCACCTTTCTATTCCTGCCAGAGACAGGGAGGAGGAACTGTGATTTAGCAGTCAGCAGCAGGACAGGGAAAGAGTAGCTGTGAGGGAGCTGATGCAGCTCCTCTGAGCTCTCTCCAGTGCTGTCCCAATGTAGTGTACCCAGAGCAGATGCACAGGACATCATGGGGAGAGTGCAATGGGGATAGGTGTGGGGGTCAGGCAGAGTGTTATGCTGACTGCTGGAGACTGATAGTTGTGGTGTTACCTGGTCATGGCTTGGGCTCTTGGCACTCCAGCTGCTGCTGTGGCTTGGATGCAGGTGCAGACTCCAGCTGCAACAGCTGGAGGATAGGCTCCCCGTACATTAGTTGCAGCAGCCTCTGCAGCACAGGCTTGCTGGGAGCTCCCAGTCTGGTGCCCAGGCCCTGTACCCCACTCCCTCCCTGCAGATGTCTCCCAGCCACAACAGCTAGAGCCTGCACCCACACCCTTACCCCAAGAGCAGCAGCAGCAGCAGCTGGAGTGCTGGGGGCTGTTAAGCTACTGCTGTCATGGCTTCAAAGGTGGGCAACTGAGCAGTAGCCCCAAGTGCCAACTTAATGGAGGGAAGGGGCAGAAAATGAATAGCTACTGCAGCAGCCACATGGTTACACCAGTGACAGCCAGAAGTTGCTACTGCCTCCATGGATCGCAGCTGCTCCAGTGTCCAGCTTCCTTATTACTCTTCCACTAATCTCCAGCAGTCAGAACTATGTTCCCCACCCCCACTCTACCAAGGGTGTGAAAACCCACAAAATCCAAGTGAGGGAGAAGGAGATGCTTGTGGTTACACAGGACCAGAAGATGCATGCAGCCTCCCCAACCACCCACCACAGAGTAGGGAAGGGGCTGCTCACCATTCCTTCACCTAGGCTAGGGAAAAGATATTCAAAAAGCCTGAGCCTGAACCAGTTTCAGGTGGATGGACATTCCCTTTCGATTCAGGAAATGCAGGCACATGCCTGCAGTGGCTCAAGCCAGAAGCTGGGGGGCACTAGAGTGAGGTCTCCCTTCCCTTCTACAGTGCTAACCCGAGGGGGCGTCATGGCCAGGCTTCAGAAGGACACTATGATTAGGAAGGGATTTAAACCCCCACCCTGGCCTGCACAGTCCCCAGCCTGGAAGGGGAGGGAGAAGCAACCCTCACCAGGCTTTTCCCTTGCTCACCACTCAAGGGGTGAGAAGTGTTGCTAGACCCTGGCCCCTGCCTAGCACTCTGAGGCAAAGTGGTGGGGTGGTGGGGAAGGACTGCTTGTGTGGACTGTGTGCATCTCTTGATGATAGTGAGCTATTCAATTTCCCTCTCCCTGATTCTTCATACTTTCTGTAGCAAACTGATGGCACTGACAGGTTGTATTCATTGTAAACCAGGTCATTTCTCATGTCTCTCTCTGTCTCCTGTTGAACACTGACAAATTGTAGACTTTGAAGCAAGCCAGCAGGGAGCTTATCAGAACACAAAGCTTATCAGACCATCAAGAAAACAAAAACCTCTTTCTCAATAGTTCGAGCTCTTCTTGAACAGCTTTTTGCAAGGCATTTTTGTAAGGAAGAATGGAAGGAAATTAGCAGCTGACCTGTTGATTGGTTCTAGAAAGCCCTAAGAGGTTACTGTTCTGTCTGCTTTTGTTCCAGTGAAATTGGAGGGACCCACACACAGACATCTCTCGGCATTAGCTAGCATGGTAGTAGCATGGCCATGACCAGATGCTGGCTGGGGTCCATGCTATGAGAGAGGGGAGGGAGGGAGGATCCCCCCTTGAGCAGTGAGCGGTGGGGGAGGGGAAGGGGGAAGCCAGGCAGACACTGCTGTGCCCCTGCCAGGCAGACCCTACCTGCAGTCTCCACCTCTTCTCAGCCAGCTGGAGCTCCAGCTAGGAAGGAGAGGGATGGGGCCAGCCCTGCTCTCTGAAGCACACAGCCCAGCCCAGGGCTGCAGAGCATGCTGGGATGCTGGGGGACTCTGATTTAACTTAAAGGAAGGGGGCCTAGGACAGAAGTTCCATAAACTGGTGTGGCCCAAAATAGTAAGTCTGATACTACATTCAACCAGGCTTATCTTAAACCAGTTTCGGTCATTTTGAAAGTGGTTTCTGTGCACTGAACTTTGCTCTGTTACAGGTTTAAACCAGCTTCTGATCACTTTAACCAGTTTATGTGTAACTTCTGTCCCTAGCCCTATTGCCTTCACCTCAGGGCATGAGTCCAGCAGAGCTTGGATCCTGCTTTGGCAGACTACTACCCCAATCAGCAAAAGGAGGTGGGAGGATGGTTCACACCCCACTTTTCAAAATCCTAAATCTGCCCATGCCTGTATATACTAAACCTCATAATCATCAGGGACAGCTGACCAGAGATTCTGTACCCAAGTGTGGGCTGGCCAGAGCACGGATCTATAAACATACTGCCTTTATAGTTTCTAGGCACCTGTAGTCATACTAAATATACATAGGCACCTAATATACGATTTACAGTTTACCTTGCTTGTATATACCATATGTTGATTTTCTGCACAATGCAATACAGAGATGTGCACCTGTCTGCACATCTTCTGAGGCAGCACTGAAATGCACTGCTTCTGGGCAGATTTCTGATAAGCAGAATCCTTGCAATTCCCCATTCACCACAGAAGTGAGAAACTAGCTTGGTACTACTAAAATAAGAGATCACAATTTCATCTTTGTGAAAGTGCCCTAAAAATTTAGAAAGGATGAAGTCATTATGTTTCTGCATGAAACACTTTAAAAATCCATTGAATCTCTTTTCTGTAGTTTATTGACCCAACCTCAGAGAACTGAATAGCAAAGATACAGTCTTCTATCAGTTTCTAGAATGTGTGTGTGGGGTGTTAATCACAAATGGTTTGTATTTTCTCCTAAGTCCCATAAGACGTTCCTTAATGTGTCAAGTCCTACTTGGATTCATCTACTCACTGTTCAGAAGTCCCCTTCATTCAGTGCCTTAATGAGAGAAGCACAGCAGAGGCTCAGAACTAGGTGTCATTCCAGGCAGAATCCAGCATAATAGGGACGACACAGAGAACTGCACTGTCATTCACAATGCAATTAATTTCATGTCAGGTTGCCTATCCCACTGTAACTGTCAGGCTGGAACTAAGAAGTGAGGTCCAGCCAGAGTGGTACCTGTCAATGTTTTTACCCTCCGCTCTGCAGTTATCTTCCCACTCCATCAACTGTCACATCTATCCTTTCATGTTTCCAGAGTGATAAGGAGACAGCACCTACATAAATAAGACTGGCCCTGTCTCTTGACCACACTGGCAAATATCAATACTTATTCAGGTTCAAGCACCATATGCCGCTGTACATGCACTAAAAACATTTTCAACTGCCAACACAGAAGACTTTATCCGACTACCACTAACAATTATTAATACAAAGGCCATTTTGTAGTATCTATGCCTGTTTGTTGTGGACACCTATAGTGGGAGCAAGATATTTGTTCAAACAATTCAAGTCCCTTCTTCTGCTTATTATGAAGCTGCTCATGTTGCCTTTCATTTTATAACTATTTGCAGTGACTCCTGCTCTGCACTGCGCTTTGCAGTTTAAGTGTTTCAGAGCAGATTTCTCTTAGCTTTCCACAAGTATTCTGAAATAAACCATATAAAATTTGTGAATAGACACTAAACCAAACTTGTAAGCTGTATATAAAAATGTGGACTCTTTAAACCAATGACATTTTCCTAGCAAGCCCATAAAGTTTGTTGTTCAAGAATGAATTGCTCCTATCACCGCTTAGAAAATAAAGACTCATTCTGTAAAGTATCAGACCATCCCCTATGGTAACTTTTAATTTAAAAGTGTCCAGCTCATATTTTCTCTCCTGTGCTCTAACACCTTCCAACTAAGACCATGACTTCACTGTCTACTGACATGGCAGTTTATGGCTCTCTGTAGGAATAATAAACTGACAATACTTGACAAATGAATAGACAGGTCATACCCAGTCCTTTAAACTAATTAATTAATGTGTGCTATAAAAAAAAGCCTGCTGAAGTCAGCTCTTCACATAAAGTTACACACCAGCAAAAGCATTACATTTTTGAATAGGATCTTACTCTGTTCAATAGTGTTCATCAGCCATCAGTGCAGCAACTAGTAATTGAAAATGAACACTCACTAGACTCTTAGTAAATGTTTGTGCTGCATGCTACATAAACGTCTAGAAAAATAAGCAACTAAAGACATTTCCTTGTTTTCATTTGCATGTATGCTGTATTCATTTATTAATATTTTGATAAATTGATTCATTAATAGAAATAAAATCATATCAGAAAGATTTAAAGGTTATACGCTCCATCTTGTCAACTGCTAAGAGCATACAATCAGCAAGGCCACAAGCTCCATTGAGAGTACAGATTCTCAAACTGACATATCTGCACATACTTAGGACAGTGATTCAAGGGTACTGCAAGGTACAACAAAATGCTATAACTGACAAATAGCAGCAGCACACCTTGCGTTGCCCCTGCTTGTCCCCGGGGAATGCCCGTGCCACATATGGTTTGGTGTGCAGCAAGTTACCTCAGGTGGGGTAGGGGAGGCTGGGGTGAAAAAAAAACCCAAACAAACAAAAACCCGTGGAAAATAAAAGCAGAGCAGTGTACGCATGGGCAGCACTCCCTTGTAGCACGGAGAACATCTGAAAACGCGGTATGTGGCACCGCAGATGTGTTTGCAGTGTCACATACTGCATGGCCACATTTGTCTGGATACGGCCTGTAGTGTTAAAAACATTCTGACCTGTTATGGGCTTCCCAAATTCTGTGCAAGAGAAGAAATGCTCCATCACTTTTTTGTAGCCAAACAACAAGTGAAAACTGAGAGCTGGCATTTTCTGAGGGGCACCTTGAATCTAATGAATTTGGGAACTACTACCTTATGACTTTCCTTCTTCTAGGCCTAGATCAAAGACCACTGAAGTATAACTGTTCAAAAATACTGTTTTGTGAGTAATGTAAGAAGAAAAATGGAAGTTTTCCTATGCAAAATTTCAACTCTTGCAGAAAACAAACTAAAAAGAACCCTTATTTTCCAGTGAACAGTTTTGTTTCCTTTTTCAGTAAAGAAGAGTCTCTACTAACAGTACTAACACTAACTCCCCCTGAACCGGCACCAGCTCATAACACCTATTAACCTATTACCCCATGATAGCATCTAGGATAAGAGAGAAAAGAAACCAAAAACTTATAGTCCATTTTGACTCACATCAGAAATAAACATGAAGAATCATTAAATGCTAGTTATATATTTTGCGTGTGACCTCCAAGGAGCTACTTTCACATGCAGTATACTAGGGCTTCAGGGACTACCCTTCATAAGAACATCAATCTTTTGCAGGTGCTGAACACTGGAAATTCTTCACTTGTCATATTTATGATTCTTGACCTAATTAGTGTAACTGCAAACTAAAAATCAGCAAAAGTTAATATCCACCTACTCCTACTTCTGATTTCATTGAATGTTAAGCACTGAATTGGAGCTTCATATGTAGTAAACCAAAAATACTTCTATGCATGTCAAATAGTTGTGACTGACTGAAAAGATCACATTGAGGAATATGAACTAAATGCCTTGAAACAACTGATTTTCTAAATCTTCATTATTAAGTGTAATTCTTTTTCTGCCCTTAAAAATCTTCAAAAAGGGTCATTTAAATGTCATTCTATTTAAGAGGATTTAAATTAAAATACGGTTCTAAAATTCATTTCAAAATTAAGACTTATCTGAAGAAAAACTGTTGCAATAAAGTGTTTTTTTTCTGTTTTTCTAATTATACAACCTGCGATACCACTTGCCAGTAGTAAAAACCGGCACAGATTTCAAGAGATACTGCATGTCTGTTTGGTAAGCTCTAAGCATAGACCAGCCATAAAAACAGCTCTGTTCTTTCAAGTCACATATTTTATGGATTTCAAGAAGGTGTGAGCAGTCATGAAAGTGGTTTTATTGCTAGCGAGCTATTATAATTTATAGAGGCACCACTGAATGATTTCTGGAAAGCTAATGGATGGTCAAATGAATTTAGAAAGAAAAAAGATAGATGATAGGAATTGCTATGAACTCACAAGCTACACACAAACTAAATACACTACTGATAAACTATGACTGGCAAACTTGCTGCAGGATAAGTAAACAAAAACAGCACAAACTGAATGTGCAAATAAATAATGTTGAATTATAATGGTATGTTTACCAACAACTTGTCTACTCTCTAGTTTTCAAGCAAGTATGGTTCAATCTGGGCTTCTGTTCTAGTTCCAATTATATTAAAGTTTTAAAAATTATAAATCACATTATGTAAGCTGCCAGAGTCTGAGTGCAGACCATTCTCTAAAAGCACAGGAAATAAGAACTAGGAAAGGATAATGCTATACACTATTAATGGAAAAGCACTCTCATTTCTAGGTTCCTTTTTGTTTCAACTCTGGGGAAAACTGGCTGGCTTTGATAGCTGTTTGTAACTTACCTGAACACTGGTCTCAGTTCAATTCTTAGAAATCACGATTTGTACTAGGGCCAGGGACAGAAGTTATACATAAACCAATCTAAGTGACTGGAAGCTGATTTAAACCTGTAATAGAACAGAGGTTCTGTAAACAGCCCTCAAAATGGCTGAACCCAGTTCAGAAAAACCTGGTTGGATGTAGTATCAGATTTAACTGATTTAAATTAAACCAGTTCTGGAACTTCTCTCCCAACTCAAGTTAACTCACAATACCACAGCATCCCACAATGCTTTCCAGTCCTGGGCTATACTACTTGCTCCAGTGACCTTCCCCCAACTGTCACAGAGCTGTGGCACTAAATCTTCTGATCTCTATCCTGCTTCCTGCCTGCACCTGTCAGCCCGATGTGATGGGGAACGCAGAGGAACAGACCTCCAGGGACCCCTAACCCTGGTCTGTACAGCAAGGGGAGAAAAAACCCTGGAACTGAGGGCTTCTTGCCCTTCCCTCTCCTGCAGCCCAGCAAGCCCAGGGCAGGGATCAGACCAGTCCTGACCCCACCCCAACCATCTGCTTCCAAGAAGGGAGGGGAAAGATGCCCCCTCCTACCTTGTTACTGACTCTCTCAGCCAGGGTCTGCCCAGTGCATAGGGGAGGAAGCCCCTACAGGGAAGTACCACAGTGAGAGCTTTCCCCTGCGCCAGGCAGATGCCGACTGGGAGGGCGCTGTCAGGCTGGAGGAGCATCCCCCCCTTTCAGAGGCGGGAGCTGGGGAGGAGGCAGGGCTGGGGAGTGATTATCCACTGGCTCTACCCTCCTTGCAGCTGACAGCAGGTGGTGACATGTGTGCAGCAGCCAATCAGGCCTGGGCTGCCACTGACCTGGGTTCAGCAGCCTTAGGCAGCCTGGCCATTACAGGAGGTGCAGGCGAGTGCCCCTAGGCTCCAGTCCTGGTCATGCAGGCTTCTGCCTGTCTTGGGGAGCCAGACACTGAATGTCAGTTCAGTTTGTTATCACGTCAATCTACACAGCTTAGGAAAAAAAAAAAATTGGCAAGACTGAATTTACTACGCCTTGGGCTTTTTGAACCTCTATACTTAGCCTACATGACCAACAACTGAATGAACTAAAGGAAGCCTATCCTCCCATCTTTTCAGATGAGCGTCAAGAGACATAGATAAAAGCAATATGCACCATCTATTCTCTGGCTTAAAAAAACCCCAAAACAGCCCCCAAGTATTCCTAACACCTTTTACAATCACCAAGTACTATTTCTGGAAAAGAAAAAAAAACTTTTTAAAATTAGAAAAAAAAACATCCAATATTCATGTCTGTTATGCCTATTGACAGCATTTCCTAAAAGGAACATCTGTACTATCCTCTCTATATTTAATTACATTAAACAAGCTGCATACACACTCTTGAGTTTTAAACACATTTAGTGTGTATTTTCCTATATTTTGCAAAGCCAAAGGCCTTTTCAGTACATTATAAATAGATATGTTCCATACTTGTGTATGTTTATTGCAGCTTTAAATTGAATCCTTTCTTGCTGACATGTTCAACATGAAGCCAAAAAAGCAAAATATCATCTCAGAGATTGTGTTACTTAATACATATTTGCCAATAGTATTTCTTAGAAGAAGAAAAAGAAGAAGAAGTAGGAGAAGGAGGAGAAGAAGAAGAATTTTAACAAGTGATCTATAATAATTTCTTTAGGAGGATGCAAAATTGCAAGATATCCTAACACTAGAATGCTCATGAGTCTATATCAGGGGTTGGCAACATTTTTGGGAAGAGTGCCAATAATAGCCACGACCTCAACTTGTAAGATGCTGGTGTGCCAGGGGCCGGTGGCAAGAAAGCTGTGAGGGACCCAGTATTTGTTTGGCAGCACAGCCCTAGCCACTTCCCTACTGTCCACCCTGAGGCACAGGTGCCAAGCAAAATGCCTTCACGTGCCACACTCCGGCATACATGCCAAGGGTTTCCTACCCCTGGGCTATATAGTTTGCTCAGCAAAACACTTCATTTTCAGCTTTTGGACTCTCAGAGACTAATACTACATTCTAAAGACAAGAGATATGTTCTTAAATCAATCTATGTAAGAAAAGTTACAAAACAAAACACCTTGCATGACTGACAATAATTTGTCACTATTTATGTTCTGTTCAAGAGGGTGTTATGGATACAAGTAATTATAAGAATATATGTACAACATAAAATGAATTATATATTTTATAATCTATATTGTAAGTTATAACCTGCTCCTCTAATGGGAACAAGTTCAGGTTACACATGCCAAAAATGCAGAGTGCACTATACTGTTATAACACAATGGATGATAACAAAATATAGTCATGAACTCGATGAAATTCAATGCAAGAGATTTAGTTGAAATCTTGGGCTTTGCTGCAGTTACTAGCACACCTTATACCTAAAGCCTGTGTAGCCTGACAGAGAAATAGCACTCACATGAGATCCTCAGGTGGTAGAAAGCTAAAGCTGTGACTCCTAAGCCAGGGCTGGCAACCTACAGCCTGCAAGCTGGATCTGGCCCGTGAAGAAGTCCAATGCAGCATAATCAGTGACATGGAGCTCTACTGTGCCACCTAGCTCCTTTCAGCACTCTGTCCCCTGCAAAGCCTGCTGCTCCCTACCACTTCTGTGCTTCCTTCACTTCAGACTGGTCAGGAATATGCAGAGTGAGTGCAGGCAGCAGGTTGCTGGGGTAGGAAGTAGGGGGAAGGACAGAGATTTCTGGCACACACCCAAAGCCAGGCCCAACCTCCAGCCTGTGCCAGGAAAAGGTTCCAAACCCCTGTTTCAATCCAAACCATTCCCTATGCTAGCAGTCAATATATGACACCCCTCCGCAAAAAGAGAGCTAAGGTACCTTTCCAGGGTGCCATGACATTCCCCTGGAGCACACTGGCATCTAGCTGGAAAAGCTGAAAACTGCTAGTTGACATCTGAAGCTCATAATTTAGGCCTTAAATCATCTGTATGCTGCATTACTACATTACAAACGACACTAACACCTACTCACTTTATACAAAGGAAACTCCCACTGAAGCCACTATATCTGTAAAGGCAAGCAAAATTTGACAAGCAGAATCTTCTATACTGAAAACTTACACAGAGTACTCCATTTATATGCACTTGCCCAACATGCAAAACTCTTTACTATCCAATGCAATGCCAGTCCCATTTTGTTTCCTAACTTACTGGGTAACAGCCTCTGGCTATTTGTATGTCTATACAGCAGCAATGGCAGTAGCTCTGACATTCTGGGGACAGAGTATCACTACTGCAGCTGTTGCTGTGTGGTCAGGTCAGGGCCAGAGCTACCGTGCGCTCCGTGTCCCAGGCCCAAATGGGACTGGAGTCACAACTGACAGTAAGCAGTGAGGGAGCAAAGGGCCCAGGGGGCAGGCAGAGGGGGAAGCCAATGCCAGGCGGAGGCAGCAGGCAGTGCAGGTGGCAGAGGGAGGCAGTAGTGCAGGCTGCAGGGGGCACAAGTGATGAGCAGCAGGGGCAAAGGGCAGGGGTCAGGCCGCTTGCCATCCCCCACTGCCTACCCTCCTGCCTCTGCTTTCCTCACTGTAGCAGCAGGGGGAACAAATTTAAAGATGGCCATCCAATACACATAGAATCATAGAATCGATGAGTCGGAAGGGACCTAGACAGATCATCAAGTCCGACCCCCTGCCATGGGCAGGAAGGAGCACTGGGAGTGGGAGGGGTCATAAGCCCCAACCAGGTGCCTGTCCAGTCTCCTCTTGAAAACCTGTAACAAATGTATACATTTTCCATGTATAAAATCTAACTACTGTAGGGTCATCTTGACTTCAAAGCCATCTTGGATTTGGGAAAATATGGTATTTACAAAACTGAAATCGTGGAAACTCCCTCCAAATAATCAAGACTTCAAGTACTTAGTTTCAAGGCTGCTACTGGAAGCTGTGAAAAAGCTAGTCAGATCCAGAACTGTTAATGGTACTTCACTGGTAGGGCTGTGTATTTAACAAGCATCCTTTACAACAGCTCTCCACTCCTGAAATGGACTAGCTTCCTTTTTCCCCAAGGCTTCTAACAGAAGCCCTGAAATTGACTACTGCAAGCCCATAAAATGAGGGAAGCTTAGTCAGTTTCAGAGCTGATACCACCAGAGCACTGAGGACGCTGTGTACTGAATAAGTATTGTTTACATTAAGGTTAGATAAGCACATATTCTGGGTAAGTGCACAGCCATTTTTTAGTCCTGAGGCCATGCACTTAAACAGAGTACACTGTATATGACTTCCTATATACTTTAAAACACACTGTTCTGAAACATGTATCTATATAAAATATTTTAGTTGCTGAAATTTGATTATTAAATTAGCATGTGAATGATAATTGATAATGAAGTACATATATTGCCTGCCAAAGCAAATGTATTAAATACTGTATAAAAGAAACTACACAATCTCCATTCATATCAAGAAGTGCATCTCCATATATCTTGTAAAATTATATAAAGTGTGTGTGTTATCATACAGGATGTAGTTTAGGATACATTATACAATACAAACACTATAACATCCAACTTTCTAATCATGTAATTAATTGCCTTCTCTAAAACCATAGACCTGACATATACTTAAAACATACACTGAAAACCATACAGTGCAGAATAAGGAAAATATTATTATCGTTACCTACCACTCAACATCCAAGCAAACTATTAGATCATTGCATCATACTCTGAAGGCACTGGAAAAACGTTCCAAAATTAATTGAACAAAATGTAATAAGGACAAATGCAAAGTCCTTCACTTAGGATGGAACAATTGTATGTATAAATACAGACTGGTGAAAAACTGACTAAACCAGGAGCACTCAGTCCCTGTGTCCATAAGCCAGATCTGGCATCCAACGCTGTGTCATTTGGCCAGTGAGTCCAAAATATTGGTGGCAAAAGGAGAAGTGGCACTGATCCCCTGCTGACAAATTTCTGGATGTGTGGAGAGTACCATGGATAGAGAGCATGGCTCTGCACACTGGATCATATGTGCTGGGTGGCACAGGGCCTGATCCCAGCATACAGGGGCAGTGCAGGGCCCTAGCACCCAATTCCAGTGCATGAGGGTAACACAGGGCCCTGGGTCTGATTCTTATTTTTTGGTAACATTTTGCCTATAGTTTTAATTTCTAGTATTTTTTCCTAAATTCTGCTCAGAATTACAGAGGCAAAGTAACAGTGCTAATGTATGTTGCATACAGATACAGTACAATACATTTTTGCATGACTTGATAGAAAAATTATTCTCCTCTCTTACTAGATTGAAGCACATTTTAAGAAATGATTGAGTTCACATACATGTTATGGTAGGTAAGAGTTTTGCTTCTTTACCATTTGTTTTTACATTCTATACACTTTGAGAAAGCCAATACATAATATGAGTGTAAATAAATAAAACTTAAAAGTTAGGAATAATCAATTCCAGTAACGGAATAAGGATGTTGATTTTCTTTAAAATTTCTCCTTCAGCACCATGGACTGCTGACTGCAGCTGTACTCACTGATGCCATCACAAAAATGCTAATGTGGCTGAATGAATTAAAAAATGTTTCACTACTTACTGTCTAGCAATAGATTAACTGTTTAATCTTTTGCCAACTTTTCTCTTTGCTTCTCAGAGCATAAGCAAGAGGAAACAGTATCATTTTGCACACAGAAGACTTTAGTGTAGAAGAAGTTCATGTTTTTGAAGGATAGGATCAGCAAGAAAAAAGCTGGAGCAGATGAGCAAGCAATAAAACACGAATTGCATTTTAAACAGGTAAATCTGTAGTAGCGCTGTGTGAAAACCAGATATTTATAACTCAAAGGTCAAGCCAAAAATTAATCTCAGGGTGACCAAAACCTAAAATGAAGTATTTCTCTATCATTTTGGGTTATTTCATTTTAAAAGAAAAGACATTTTAAAACAACTTTTTCCTATTTAAATCACAGATTCATAGACATAGACAGATTCATAGACATTAGGGCTGGAAGGGACTTGAAGACCATCAAGTCCAGCCCCCTGGCCCAGGGGCAGGAAGTCAGCTGTGGTCAAAGGATCCCAACAAGATAAACATCCCAAACGTTTCTTGAAAGAGTCCAGAGTAGGTGCCTGCACCATTTCTGGAGGGAGTCTATTCCAGGCCTTGGGGGCTTGGACAGTAAAGAAGTTTTTTCTTATGTCCAACCTAAAACGGTCCTTGTTATCCCTTGGGGCACTCTGATGAATAGGCATTCCCCCAGATCCTAATGCATACCCCTTATGTACTTATAGGCAGCAGCCATGTCCCCCTTGAGCCTGAAACAAAATGAACTCACAAAACAAAAACACTAAATGCATTTGAAAATACAGAAATAATATATTGCCACCTTTATAAATTATTTTCCATGTTGGTTTTTTTTTTTTCCAGCCAAAACTCTTTGCAAATTTTGGTCAAATTTGGCAGGCT
Organism: Crocodylus porosus; assembly: GCF_001723895.1. Taxonomy (NCBI): domain Eukaryota; kingdom Metazoa; phylum Chordata; order Crocodylia; family Crocodylidae; genus Crocodylus; species Crocodylus porosus. The sequence goes on from NW_017728913.1 coordinate 12,379,236, forward strand.
TGCATTTTTTAGTGAATTTACTTCTCTCAGAAAAAAAAAGAATTAAAAAGTAAGCCTGACTTGATTCTTCTTTCTATATGGTTTCAGTGGCTTCAGCATATATTTATAAAAGATTCCATTAATCTTGACAGCTTTGCCAAGTGATTCTGAACCATACCAAGAATATAATTATTTTTGGGATAGCTAAGTAAAATATCTCTTTTTTTTTCCCCATTAACATTAGTCAACCTGGACAAACTAGCCATGGATGACAAACCTATGCTGGCTTATAGATAGCCTCCCCCAGTCTCCAGTGGCATCTCTCAAGCAACAGGCTACTTAACGTCTTTCTCACTGAGGCACCAGGCCTTGCAATGGGCCCAAATGCAAGCTGTGCCCCCCACCCACCAACAAAGACCACATCCTCACTGGACCAGATAAAATGGCATGCTGACAGGCATGGGAAAACAACCAACCAACTAACCAAAAACCACTTTACCAGAAAAGGAATTGTGTCAGTTTGACCCAGCTCCCCAGCATCTGTATAACTCGTATGTAGCTTTTTCACACTTTTATCCAATAGCTGATCCAATCACCTGTTCTTAGACAATAAAACTTTAAAAACAAACATGGGCACAAAAGTGCAAAACACGAAATCATCACCCACAGACTGCATTGGGTTACATGTGGTCGAAACAGGGACTACAGAGTCCTATTCCATTACGGAATTCCATTTTGTGAACCCTTTGTCCCACCTATGGGTTTATTACTCGTTTGCCCCACCAAGCAGTGTCCCCTCCCCACTCTCCTCTCCCTCCCTCCCTTCCCCGTCTTCTGTATTCAATCTATTTGACACTCTTTTCCATGCATGTCCTTTCACAGATTCTGACAAAGTCAGCTCACAAAAAGTTCATGCTATACATCTCTGGTTATTAGTCTGTAAGGTGCAAATCTACCCTCCTGCCTTAACTGATTTTGCTCATTGACAGAGAAGCCTGAATGATAGAATTGCAAAACTGACAGAACTGCTCCTGGGTTTTTTTTGTTTTTTAATTTTAGCTCCTTTCACAGCATGCTGTCTGACTTCCCCTCTGCTGTAGAGATTCAAGATACATCATTCAGTAGCAAGTACCATTACAGCTAGGTCACAGAGGCACTGAGGGCATATCTACATGAGCATTAATGCACTTTTCCTAATGCTCATTGCATCTAGTACCTCCAGGGTGAGGTACTAAATTAATGCACGCTAGGCTGCCCTAATGCACAGTAGTGCAAGCACATGTGTTTTAGATGACACTTAATGCGCAGTAGATGATTTTACTGTGCATTAGTGTAATAGCATGTTTTTCACGCACTGCTTTAATGCACAGTAAAATAAGCTACTGAGGATTAAAGCACACGTGTAGATGCATCCTGAGGTGCATAACTCCTATGTAGGAACCTAACTCCCTACTGATTTTAATTTGATTTGGGCACCTAAATATTTATGACAATGTGGGTCTCTGTGTCTATGTATCAGTCCCATGTGGAGAGAAGTTTTATAAACCCAAAAATTAAAAATGTTTTAAGTGCTTTACAAACCTATGGTGCAGCAGACTTACCATTTAGCCAAGCACATTGGGCTGAGCTCTTTTATTCAATGCAGGATCTGCAGGATGGATTAAACTAAAAATGAACAACATGCCAAAAATGGCATGAGCAACATCTGTGTGGGATCCTTGCTTTTGTGTGTCCTTATGACATAGTAATTAGTAGAATTTGTTGGTTCATTGGAGTTTGACAGACTGCAGTGGGAATGCTTCTGCTGCAGCCTTAAACTAGTAATTTCTAGGCTGTCAACTTCATGCCTTAGCACCCATGGCACTCCGGTTCACTGTGTATGGCATGGGGCAAATAAGGAAGGGAGCAGAAAGCAGAGCAGCAGATTATACAGGAGAAAGGGGATTGGAAGGCCCCTCAGGGAAGGCATAATGGTTTAATTTATGGCAAGCCTTCCAAGAAGATTGGCCCCCAATCAATCAATCAACATTTTCAGGGACAGGGCAAGAGGGCAAAAATCAGAGAGCAGGACCATGAGGGAGCTGAAATGAGCAACAGGTTTAGTGTCACTTTAGGGTCAGGCTGTTTGCTGCCTACACTGCTCAGTGCACTTGCCAGCTAGGACACAGCCATCAGATGTGGTGGAAGCCACCAGTTTTAGCCAGATCCAAAAGGGATTAGCCAAATTCTTGGAAGAAAGGAGCACTGGTAGTTACTGAGCATGGAAATTAGGGATTAAGCCTCTGAATCAGAGCTTGCTAGATCTTAAATGCTGGACGCTGCAAGTGAGAGGAACAGTGGAAAACCCCCTGATCATACCCAGTTCACTCTCCCTTTCAGCATCTGCTGTCTGCCATCATGTGACACAGGCCTTTCCATGTGCCATTTCAGATCATGAGCCAAAGCCCACCAAGTCAAGGTATAAGCCTCCCTTGACAAAGCAGGCCACTAAGGGCACATCAGTGATTGCTTGGGACAACTGAAAAAAAAAAAAAAAAAAAAAAAAAACCCCACAAAATGGGAATGGGAGTGAAGGTCAAAGATTCAAAACAAGTGCACCAAGGGGGACACCAAGCAGAGCACACTGGGCAGTGCCCACTGGCCCTGGCCCTGTAACACAGGCCAAGTTGACACAAATTGAGGATATGATTCTTAGGCCCAAAGAGCAATTGTTAACCCCCCCTGTTAACAGAGGGAGCTATTGGATATATGTGTCACCTGATTATTTGGCACAACAAAAGAACAAAACTCGGGTGGGAGTGAAGGGCATAGGTCCATAAGGAGTGCACCGAGGGGGGCCACCAAGAGCACAGTGGCCACTGCACACTGGCCCTGGATGGCTGACCCAGTGAATGGCCCTTCTTATGATGCAGGAGGCATCACCAGTAACTGTTACAAGGGGGAAATAAGCATTTAGTTTGCCAATTAATGCCTTGTCTTACAGTGCAGGGGGAACCACGGTTAAAGACCATCTGGCTCACCCCCACCTCTGCCTCCTCCCTCATCCCAGCTGAGGCAGGGAGCTGGGCAGGGCAGAGGGGGCAGCACTCCCCCACTATCTCCCACTCCAAGGCAAACCCCTGTGCCCCAGGAGGAGGGGGGGAAAAGGTACCTGGAGCAGGCAGTGGCCGGGCCCAGCATGCTCAGCCAGGCTAGCGTTGTACACCTGCCGCTCGAAGACAGGCTCATTATCATTGACATCCTCCAGGCGGATGCTGACAAGGCAGGAAGAGGACAGTGGGGGCTCGCCCAGGTCCCGGGCCACAACGCGCAGTTCCAGCACCGCCTGCCGCTCACGGTCCAGCGGGCTCCGGGTGCTGAGCACACCACTCAGCGGGTCAATGGTGAACAGCTCCAGTGCCAATGGTGTGCCCAGGCCATCCACTTCTTCCAAGGCATAGCGCACCTGGGCATTGGGTGAGCCAGGCTCATCTGCATCAGTGGCGTGGAGGTGAAGCACGGCAGTGCCAGGTGTGGCAGCCTCAGAGACTGTGGCGCCATAGCGGGGCTGCGCGAAGGTGGGCGCCTCATCGTTGAGGTCGGCCACCTGCAGGCGCAGCGTGCGGCGGGTGGAGCGTGGCGGCTGCCCACCATCCGTAGCCACCAGGTGCAGCTCATACAGGGCCTGGCGCTCCCGGTCCAGTGGGCCCTGCACACAGAGCCAGTGGAGGTCAGGACGGCCACCAGGCCGCAGCACAAAGGCCCCGTCGCTGCCATCCTCCAACGTAAGTGTCGTGCTGCCCGCACCTGCCTCGTCGGGGTCGGACACTGCCACCCGCGCCACATAGTCACCGGGCCAGGCCCCCTCGGACAGCCATGGCCCGCCGGTCTCAGTGAGGAAGAGCAGGCGGATGGCGGGTGCGTTGTCATTCACGTCCAGCACAACCACGCTCACCAGGGCGCTGGCGGCCTCAGGCGGGGTGCCGCCATCCCGGGCCTGCACCACCAGGCGATGCAGCACCCGGGCCTCGCGGTCCAGCGGGCGCTGCAGGCGCAGCACCCCCGTGCGCTCGTCCACTGCAAAGTAGCCCTCGGGGTCGCCGTGTCGCGGGTCCAGGGCGTAGCGCACCTCGCCATTGGCGCCCAGGTCGGGGTCGGCGGCCTGCAGGCGGCAGACGGCAGTGCCGGGCGGCGCGTCCTCCCGCACGCGGGCGCGGTACTCCCGCTGCGCGAAGCGCGGCGCGTTGTCGTTCTCGTCCAGCACCCGCACGTCGAGGCGCAGGCGGCCGCGCAGCCGCGGGCTCCCGCCGTCCCACGCCTCCACCAGCAGCCGGTGCCCGGCCGCCCGCTCGCGGTCCAGGCGCCGCAGCAGCACCAGCTCCAGAGGCTCCGACGGGCAGCCCGGCGAGCCGTAGCGCAGCCGGAAGAGGGGGCCCTCCTCCTCTGCCTCCGCCTCGGCCTCGGCCTCCCCGTCGGGCAGCAGCGTGTAGCCCTGCGTGGCGAAGCCGCCGGCGTCCGGGTCCCTGGCGGGCGGCAGGCGGAAGGCGCTGCCGGGCGGGCTCAGCTCGGACACGTCGAGGCGCAGGCGGGCCCGCGGGAAGCGCGGCGGGTGGTCGTTCACGTCCAGCACCGCGATGTCCACCTGCACCACGGCGCCGCGCCGCGTGGCCGCCGCGAAGCTGTAGCCCGGCCGGCGCTCGCGGTCCAGCCGCCGCGCCGTGCGGATCAGCCCTGTGTCGGCCGCCACCTCCAGGTCGGCCAGCACGGCCGCCTCCTCCGACAGCAGGAACCCGCCACCCGCCTCGGGGAGCTGCGGGCCGGGCGGCAGCCCCGCGCGGATGTCGCCCACCAGTGTGCCCGGCGGCAGCCCCTCGGGCACGGCCAGGCGCAGGCGGTA
>NW_017728913.1:12384190-12424472 GCF_001723895.1 Crocodylus porosus
CTCCTCCCGGGACTCCTCCCCGCGCCCAGCTCCGAGGAGGCGGCAGAGCGCCCGCAGCCCCTACTCTGCTCTGCGCCAAGCTCCCTTCATCGCGCGGCAAAGCGGAGACAAGCCCCCGCCCCCGGGGCGGCCCCGCACGGCCCTGCCTTGTCCAGGCGGGCTCAGATACCCTGGGGCAAGCGCGGCCTTCCCCGCCGCTCAGCAGTGGCCCTGCAGCCGAGCTCCTTGCCCTCAGCGCTTCCCCACCCCCCGGGGGTGGTGGCCCCAAGTGGGTCTGATTCCCTCATAGATTGTGAGGCCGGAAGGAACCCTGGAAGATCATGGGGTCCAGCCCCCTGCGCCAAGCAGCCAAGACAACGGGGGTCAGGTCATAGGCGAGGCATAGTGTGGCAGTGCCCTCCCTGAGATCGGCCTTTACTGGCCAGCGAGTGGAGACACCAAGCGAAGTGCCAGCCGGTGCCCTCTGCCCGAGACTGGCGCTGGTGGCACTGAAACAAGTGCCAGTGGCCAGAGACAACCGGAGCAGGGTGCGAGGCCCGCCCCTGGACACGAGGAAGCCAGCAGCAGCACAGAGTTGCCGCACCGCTCTGCCCGGCTCCACAGGGCCCAGGCAGTCAGCCCAATTCACCCTCCCTCAGGGACGGCCCTGCTGCTGGCCACTTCAGTTTTTGCCGCCAGCACTGCGATCAGCTGCTGGGAGACCCCCCACAACCACTGCCTGGTTGGCAATCAGCGCCTGGTGCCCCCCACCCCCCAGACCCTGGAGGCACCAGTCACCCATGGGTCAGGTGACCCCAGCAAAGTGACCATCCAGTCTTCTCTTGAAGATTTCCAGGGTAGGTGGTTGTACCGCCTCTGGAGGGAGCTTATTCCTCTGGATGGGGATGCAAGTCTGTAGGAAAGAGTCATGAACAAACGTTCAAAGTGGGTCAACAAACTCTGAAAATGGATTCTCCTTTAAAAGAAGAAAAACGTTGGAAGCCGTGGCTTTTCCCTTGCAGGCTGGCAGAGCTCCAGCCCACAAGGGGCTGCTTAGACATACACCCCATCTTGCCCCACACACCCACACCCTGCCCTACACACTGGGGGCTGCAGGTGGGGGGCAGTGGGTCGGGAGTGAGGCGTACCAAGTCAGGACTGGCCACAGATGTTTACAAATGGGTCCTGGTACAAAAAAAGTTGAGAACCACTAGCACAGTTACATAAATTTGTAAATGGTGGATCTAGTAAATACTTTAAGTAGAAAACAGCCCCCTGGCCCTGCCAGTGCCCCTCACTCCTGCCACTACCCCTCCTGCCCCCCCAGTGTGTGGGGCAGAGGTTGGGAATGGCAGGATGGGGATGGAGCTCTGCCAGCCTGCAAGGGAAAAGCCAGGTTTTGCCCTGTTTTTCTCCTTTAAAGGAGCACCCCTTTTTAAAGTTTGTTCACAACCTTTTCATGTATTCTTGCAATCCGCTTGTGGGTCACGACCCATGGGTTGAGAAATGCTGCTGTAGCTGAAGCATGCTCTTGAGAGTATCACAGAGCCTTTTCCCCGAAGGGAAGAGCCCTTTATTAAATGCTGGCTCAAGGTGCAGCTAAGACTCTTTTGCTAAGCTCCTAGCCTCCTTTGAAACCATGCATGTAGACAATATTGTCATGTATTAATGAAATCCCTAGAGGGAAGAAACCAAGCCAAGGTCTGGATATTGCAGGGGGAAGGGAATGTGGTATAGTATATTTATTCCATGATAATGCAAGGCACACACAGAGAGAAAGTCTGTTTTCTAGGAAATTGAGACACCTTGCAGCCCATGTTTCAGAAGAGTGATTTTCCCGTTCTTCTCACTTACACTAATAAATAAGCATGCTTCTGTGATTCCTGTCTTCTTTAGCCCTGCTGTTGCTAAATTTTATGTAATTACTTCCCACCTCACTGATCTAAAGCCACCCTGAACCTGGAGAAGTCTTTTCTGCAAAGACTGAAGGGGGCTGGAGAGGGGAGTGTTTTGTAGGAAGCATTTCTAAATGAAAGGAGTAAATTAAGCATGAAGCATTTTTAGATGCAGATATCTGTTTTACAGAGAAGGAGAATTTAAGCCATACCTAATTATAGGTATGCAGTTTTAGTATAGGCAATCCGGTTTTGTTTTCTTTATGTTCTTCCTTTAATGTTCTATAAATATACATGGTGACTTTTACTGACTTAGTTCAGCTAGGATAACATAGTGCAAAGCATTTCAGGAAAGCATTTGCCAGAAATAACTTCTAAGTGAAAACTCCTATTGGCTTCAATGGGAGAGAATTTTGCCCTCTGTTTCTCCACTCTTCATTTGTCTGTCTAGCTGGGAGTATCAGGAGGATGAATTATAGTTTCTCCAGTGACATTGAGAACATCCAGCGCTACATAAATGTTAAGCACTGTGACAGCTATCTTTCTACAAGAGCGGTGCACAATACTTCAACGTTTACAGGTCTCTTGTGGCTCTCACTAGTCCTTCACTCTGCTAAATCTCACCATTTCTAGCAGAAGCCCTTCTTGGTTAGTTGCACAAAAGGAAAATTCAGGTGGCATAGATGCAGGAGAAAGGAGAAGAAGAGAAAGTGGGAGGACAACTTATTGTGAAAAATGTTACATGGTATACAAGAATGTAGTTGCTTCTATGTTTATTAGACCATTGGGAGAATGATTGTTTTGCTACTTGCCACATTTCAAGCACATTTAAAAGTACTGTGTTTTTTATATCAGTCCTAGACATGCTTAGGAAGGGATAGCGCTGCTGTAACAGCATTTAAAACATGAGCGTTGGAGCTAAAGGCTCCCCCTCATCCCTCTCCCCAGCCCCGTTGTAGCACAACAGTGCCACGTATCCAGATGTAGTAAGCATTTCATTTCTGAAATATTTCTAAAAGCATTTGGGCAGCAGAAAGACAAAGAGGATAAAATGCTTGAAAACACTACTCCTACCTGTCCTGCAGATACTTACAATAAGGGCTTCCCTCCTTTTGTGGAAAGGTGAGGTTATGTAAAAATTAGATCTCAGATCCTGTTGGGTGCAGCAAAAAAATACTGAGGGATAGACCTATGTTGCGATAACTGTGAGCTCAGAAGCAAGAAAGAAACATTCCAGGTCTTGCCAGTTCCACTAATACTCATTGTGAAAACACATGGATCATCCCCAAGTCACAGATGTTCAATACGAAAATGCCTGGATCCTATTGAATCACAGCACGTTTGGAAAAAGATCCGTGTCCTATTCAGCCCATGCAGTCATTAAGGAAACATGTGAATCATGTTCAATCAGGCACAGTTACTGAAGAACTAAACAAAACCTGCTGTTTCCAAATGCACACAGTACCTAATAGTGATGTTCTCTACTTAGATATAATCAGTGTGAAGATAAATGGATCCATCTTCTTTTTGTCTGTCTGAAATCTAGCAGCATGGATACCAGATTTTGCAAAGAGCTGTGTGTTTTCTCATTATTTGTATCCCATAAACTCGCATGTAAAAGGACAGGCCAATAATAACTGTTTAGGTTGTAGCACTGCATGTTTCCATAATTACCACATCCTAATTAAAGAAGAAATATTCCTTGTAATCCTGATCCCATACAGCTGTTCTCCTTGTCAGCTTTCCTTTTCCTGACCTTTCCCTTCCTCCCCCCTCTTCTTTCTGGGTTCTTTTCTTTTCCCACTCCTAGTTTTCTCACTCCCTTGCTGCCTTTTCTCATGGGCATTTGCCTTTTTTTCTTCCTTCCCCAAGCCATAAATAGAAGTTTTGTCATTTTTAGGAGATGTTTGAAGCTTACTGGATAAATATTGCCATCTCTTCTGTTGTTTTTCTCCTGGGTGGCAGGAATTATATGAAGTGTGGGAGGAGAAGCCACTTTCAAAGGAAAGACTTGTCTATGAAGCAGCTTACCTCAAAGTAACCACAGTCAAGTAAGTTTCCATGTACTTTTCACACGCAGAGTCCAAACACTGCAGAGTAACTTCCCCATGTAGATGGGTTCACAAATTGCAAAGTCAATGCATGTACATTAGAGAGTGTTGAACACCTGCATGGAGGCTCTCCTTCAGCAACAATGTCCCTGGTTTTCTGTATATTAGTCCTCCCTGAATTAATTTGGAATGTATTCCTCTTTGAGAACTAAGCTATGGCAAACTAAGGCCCTTTATTTCTGAAAGAGAACATCCATGTTGAGTTGAATTAGCTTTAATTTACATACAGTAACTTTACAGTGTTGGTTAATTTTACATCATTTTCCTGAGTGTCACTACGTATTACTGCTACTTGGAGACCACTCTGCTGTGATAGCTGCAAAGCATTCTTCAACAGTTTTGTAAGTTCACTATTTCAGGTATTTGCATTACTGAGATTGAGGGCTGGCAACACAAACAGGTGCTCAAGAGTTATTCCCTCCACTCAATCTACCTTCCCTTGGTGGCCATGGCTACTATGAATATTCAGCCTAGGGTACATGGTGTATGCAGAAAGCTTTAAGCAGTGCAGATCCACAGATATTTGCGGACCCCTAAGTAAAGAACTTACAAATCCCTAAGTAAAGAATTTTTAGTTTCAGCAGCACCTTCTTCTAAAGAGCATCAGCTGCCTGGTAGATTTTGTGATGATAAATGGAAATCTGCTTGTACAACTCATTTAATTAGGGATACAATAAAATTTAGTCATAGGCATTCCTGCTGGTAGTCATCATTCACCTCTATTACTCCCACAACTGATTTCCAAACCTCATTTAGTTCTGAAGTTGGCGCTTAGTTCTTACTGATCTGTGGGGATTTCACTGTAAAAATTAGATTGGAACTCATTTATTTTATTCTGTTTATTTTCAAAGGTAGGAAGGAATTTCACACTTTTTTGAGTGATGTGTGGCTGCAGGTAAGCAGCAGCAGTTTTTGAGAGTTTCAGTTATAACCTGAATGACCTGCTTTGTCATTTAACCAGTTAAGAAAATGTTTCTTCTCGGAAGAGAGAGGTTTTACTTGTAAATACAGATGTCTTCGGAATCTTTACTTTTATATGTCTAGATGTGGTGATCAGTCAGGGTTAGGCACTAATACCCTTACTTATCAAGTCAGTGGGACTTATTTTGAAGTGAGGTACACATCTTCATGAGGAAGGGGATCAGAATTTGTCCCTAACATTTGTCTAAATAGCATTGTTTAAGGCAATACTTAACACATATTGTTTTCTGAATTAGTATGACTTTCTTTCCTTCTCTCTTATGTTCTCATCTCAGTCCAGTTTGTGGAAAAGTAAAGTAAAGTAAAATAACACAAGAATTTAGTGAGATTTTCTTGTGAATCAGAGCCAGATTCTGATACTCTTCTATTGAATGTTTCTTTACTTACCAGTGGTCCCAGGGGTGTAAGTGGGACTGTCATGTTGAATAATACTTCAGAATTTGATCCAGAGACTGGTATTTCCTTTCCAACCTTACCTATTTATTGTGCTACCATAGTATAATAATGTGCTGTGTTTTAATACAAAAGAGACACCAGGTACCATGTTTAAAATCACTGTTCAGTTACTTGAATTCTGGTTTACAACAGAACAAAGAAGTTACTTGAAAGACTTTGGGGAAAACATCTCATTCTCATTCTCTCTCCCTTGCTGCTCACTATATAGTGTTAATTTAATACTGGCTTCAAAATGGAGCTGGCAACATATTAGGATTGAGAAGGATTCACTGTTACATGTATTAGATATATACATGTAACAGTATGTGTGTGTGTGTGTGTGTGTGTAATATAAAGTATAAAACATTCTTCCTGTTTACCCACCCACAACTAAATCTGATGAGACTCCTTAATGTGGAAATAGCTTCTGAAAAGAACCAGTTTGAGAAAACTCATACTCTTCTCACAGCCACAATTTAGCCATAATTCTGTTGATTGTGCACAACACTGGCACAAGTACATCTAAATACAGTAGTTGGCAGTCAAGGGAGTTCAAACTGGAAATAATATTTTAAAATGAGAGTTATTGGAACAGATTACCGAGACACATGATGCATTTTCTGTCTCTTGGACTCTTTACGTCTGGATTAGATGGCTAGTAGATATGTTCTGTTCCAAACACAATATTAAGAAACTGGATGCAGGAATTGCTGAGTGAAATTCTAATGCCTGTGTTGCATGTGAAGTCAAACTAAATAATTAGAATGTTCCCTTTTGGCTTTCAAATCTATGAAAATCCAGTTTCCCAAGGCAGCTTTCCTCATCACCAAAGAACAGCCCACACAGCATGCCTGAGATCTGGAAACCTGCTGCAATCACTTCATCAGTTAAAGTCTCTTCTGAGGACTCAAGCTCATGGCACTGAGAAACAGGATTGACACACAAACATGTATCTTAATGTGCTGGGCCACTGTCAGTTCATTGCCTTGCTATTTCAAGCTAAGTAATTATTTAAGGTTAGCTAAAAAAGCAAAATAAAGCTTTGCTTTTTAAAGTATGTTGTTATCTATGTGTGAATTAAGGTATTTGTCTAGTTTTGCAAGAAAAATTTAAAGCAACCAGTTCACTCCAATTCCTGTACACTCCTTTTTTCAGATGAAAATTTCACAGGGAACTTCAATGCATAAATTTGGCTGCTGTGCGCCAAATGACACATGAATGATTATGACTGCAAAAGGTTTATACAATTTCTCAAATATCCTTTTAAAAAGACTATAAGTATGTAAGAACAAAATGACTCCCTTTTTTACACATGAAATGGCCTCTCTTCTCTTGATTCCCAGAGTGTGCCATAATGTACACCTTATAAATATTTTTTGTTACAGCATTTAAAAATGTACTACAATCTAAAGCAGCTTCTCTTTTAATTTTTTTCCAGCACTTGTGTGTCTGTACACGAGAGCCTTATTTTTAATTTTTACAACTGCAATACAGTGGTTTGGAGATGGAGTTGTCTTTTTTTTTTATGATATTTATGCATTATCTGAGCATCTTGCACACTCCATTGAATGGAGGTTAGATGAACATCTTGCTGGGGTCATTTGACCCCAGTATTATTTCCTGCCATGTCAGGGGGTCAGACTAGATGATCCACTCAGGTCCCTTCTGACCCTAGAAACTATGAAACTATGAATGACTTCTCACAACACTTTTGCGAAGCATGAAACGCATCTTCCCAAAGCATAATGGAAGCACAAAGAAGTTACGTTACCTGCTTATGGTTGCACAGGAAACCAGGAAGGGAACTTGGGGCCCCTTAGTCCCAGAGCAATGCTGCATGATTATAGACAGACAAACCATTTGGCAGCCTTTGGATACAAGGGGGCAGGGCTTTACCATGTGTCTCTTGCTCAGTGGTAATTGCTGACATGGAAAATGAACCAACATAATGTATCCCTCTTTCATTGTTCAATACCTCTACAACTTTTCCTCCCTTTGCTTAATTGGTAAGTTTTCTTCTTTGTGTATCTATGAAATGTGATTTCCATTTTTACCAAGTTAGTTTTAGTCATGTCATTTCTACCCCCATGGCTGAAAAGTATCACCAGCCCCTACATAGGTAGGATCAGTCTGCAAATTTGGGGTCTCATCGCCATAGCAAAGGTTTTTGTTAGTCTCAGACATGGGACATCAACTAATTCCCAGTGTGTTAATCTACATGTGCACCTTACTGTGGAGTAAATTAATTAGCTGTGCAGTAAAGCATCACCTTCTATAGGTACACCAGTATTAGGGTGCAGTAAACTAATGACCTCTGTCATAAGTACTGTTAGGGACAGTACTATCTTACGGAAGAAACACGTGTAGATGGTGGCCGGGCAGAGGCCAGACCCCTGGCTGCTATCTAGCCATGTGGCTCTGCAGCCAGCCCCTTCACTGTTCAACGCTGCCACCCAGAACCTGGAGCTGACTCCCTGTGCTTCCTGCCAACCCAGGCCTGCTCTGCCCCGGCTCAAATTGCTGCTGTCCCTAGTGCACATGTAGATTCTGCATGGGGGGAATTTAATCCAGCTCAAATAGCTCCAGAGTTTATTGCTTTACCTTAATTTCATATGTAGATACACCCTGTGAAGACTATGTGTCCACCTAATAAATATAATCAGGAAGATTTTTCTTCTTGACTTTCTTTCCATTGCTCCTCATTTTAGTCATACATATCCCCTAAAATAATTCCCCTCTTTCATGGCCTTTAATACACCCAAAATTCATAGTTTATCATATCCTCTCCCTTCCTTAGTTGCTGCAATATTATATTCATGCCATTTGATTTGATTCATGCAATTTCCCAGCTGAAGCTGTTTCCAAAACCCAGATAACTTCAGGAGGTATATCACCTCTTCTTTTTCCTGAATCCTGTCATCAACTTTCCCTGTCTAAGTGATCACATTATTCAGGTTTTGGTTAGCTTGGAGGTTTGCACAGATCTTAGCTTGGTGCTTTTTACCACTAAACAGAATGTTTTGGAGAAGAACAATTTAGTTACCATTTATCTTCATTCAGTAGTGAACATCAAAATCAAAGCTTTCATTTCATAAAAGATTTAACAACAGTATTAGAGGGAGGGGATGTTTCAGAGCCTTTAAAAGAGGCTTCAAAAAACCCTTAGAAACACATTTAAATGCAGAGAAAAGAATAGATTGATATGTTCAACTTTGTATGGACTAGCTGAATATTCATTAGACTGAGGAGGAGGGAATAGGAACATAATTCTGTTCTTCCAGTCCCTGCTATAATAAATACTTGATAAAAACCATGAATTGAAACACTGAAGCCTCCCTTCTCATACTCAGTTGCCTTAATCAGAAGGCATACAGTCTTGTCCACAAATTCTCCCTTCTCTCTCTGGCCCAATGCATATCCAGTTCTTCTATGCAAAGTGGTTAGAAGGCAGCTTCCTCCCCAGAAAATTCTATAGCCTAATGGTAAAAGCACATTCATGGGAAATGGTTGATGTGGTTCAAAGCCCTCAAGCAAAAAAAGAAACTAAATTCTGGTCTCCCACGTCCTGGGTGAGTGCTGCAACCATTGCACTGTTTAATAAAAGGAGGGTAATGGTACCACCACCACGTTATCCTCTCTCTCCTGTATCTTATAAAGTCCAATCTGTTAATCATTCTGTGACTGTACCTACTGGACTGGGCCTTACTGATGAGACTGGTGGAAGAAAGATTAGGTATGAGCTCTGAGCCAAGCTGTTCTACACTAAGGGAGGTGCTTCTGGACATACCAACAGACTGAATTTACATGTTTAGGGAACTTTAATATAAAAAACTTAGATGCCTATGGACTTTAAGAGCCCCAAGGATTAGACAAGGCTTTTGAGGATCTAAATTTTGGACTTAGGAACCTGTGATATCAAGTAGGCATCTGAATCCTTTTGGGGAATTTGCCCTTTGTCATAGCATTTTTCTTCTGTTCTATTTATTGCTCCCTTTGGAACACCTTTCATCTGCATGCAAGCAATCTGTAAAATCTTATCTAATTGATTTGTTTTTTTAACAGAGGTCAGAATTTATCACTTGCCTAATTTTGTTCTGTGAACAGTGTGAATTATTTTCTCCTTTGTCATCCTTTGTGAAAGGCAACCTGCATTTCAAAGTTTAAGCCACCATAAGCTAGTCTATTACACATTTTAAACAAAGTATATATGAACAAATGTGTTGCTAGTCTTACTGTATATTGTAACGCATTCAAGATTTTTGCTTCCAGCTTTGCACTGTTCCTGAATTTAATATCTGAGGGTGCAAACAGACATTGTCTTTGGAGCAGGGTCAGCTGTGCTGGGATGTGTCCTGGCACAGCTGATCCACTTCACTGACATTTACAGACATCATCCGAGACCACTGTTCCACAGGGTTGGGCCCCTGCCACTCCCAGGGCTTTTGGGGCCCAATTCTGCAGGACACTGGCCCCATGTGCTGCACCCTGACCCACGGCATACATCTACAAGCAGGGGAACCCCCATAAGTTGAGATGTTTGCACTGCAGGAGTCTCCTGCAGGAGAATCCCCATGGCATGCAATAAGCAGAGACATCCTCCCCTATAAGACATCACAAATTGTTACTACCTTTAGTTGTGTCAACTTTTTGGGCACTTGCAGCATGACAAGTACTAGGATACCTGTTTACTCACAACTTTTGCCTCTATAAACATTTTTATGACAGCACAAGGAGGAGGTCTGAACTCCAAATAGAACACCCCCAAGTAATGTTTTAGAACACTGCCACCTGGTGGTAGTATAAATGCTGGAGACAAAAATTAGAGTTTCTTAATTAGTTTCCCATGACCATTTCACTTTATTTCTCCTTTAGTCATTATACCACTTAACTTCTGCTATTCTAGATATAAGTCTTTATCTCATTCAACTTCTAGGTAATGTATCTTGTCACAATAATATCTTAAAAGAAAAAGGGCAAGAACAAAATGTCTCCCTTTGTTAACTTAGGGCAGAGGTGTTAAACTCACCTTGGACCTTGGGCCAGACCGGCTGGTAGGGCTAACAGTATCTGAGGTAGAATCACATTTGGGCAGCATTGTAGAACTGCATTCAGGCATCAGCATGGGGCTGCTTCAGGTAGCAGCACACGTGTAAGTTCAGGCAGCAGTGTGGGTCTATGCATCTGCCCCTGATAAGCATGTCCACTGGGGTCCAGGGATCTTGAATTCTGCAGCAGGCCACACATCCTACCTTTCTATAGCCTACCAGGCCAGATCATTTCAAAGCACCAGATCCATCCCACAAGCAGCGTGTTTCATGCCCTTAATTTAGGATATATCTGTCCATTCCCTTAGTTTGCCACATAGGTACCCAGTTGATAGGTACACAATGCCCACAACAAAACATAGCAGTTATTAACAACTTTGACTATCCCTGTGCTTGTCGCTGCTTTAGTGGGGAGAAAAAGGAGAGGAAAGTTTGAGACCTTAATCCACTGGCAAGCATGCTTATAATTATTTATTTGAGTTCAACACTGATGTTACAGAAAACATACATGAAAGTGCTCTTTTGAGGCTGAAACTGTGCTCTCTCCCAGGTTCAAATCTCACTTTATACCCATACAAAAGCATATTGCCAGCATGAGCTCATGACACAGTGATTCCTCTCTGAACACTCATTTTGGCTCTTGCGCTCAAAACTGCTGGCTATTTTCTCTGCAGCTCAGTTGTGTGATATTTCATCTCACTCTTCATCAAGAACTAGGAGGGGGTATATCTTGCAAAGAAATGAAAAAATGACAGAAATTTTAAATTAATGTGCACTTTTCTTGTGAGAGGACTATTTAAACTGTCTGCACAATTTTATTGTAACACATAATGAGATTCTTCAGCTAACAGAATTTCTGTAAGGCACACAGTTCCAGCCTCTTGCCTTCCATTTTTTCTCCATCATGAAATAAGAACTATTTTTACTCATTGATACAAATAGCCAGGACTTCATAGCACAAAAACTATTGCTGGTGGAGCATGGGAAGATAAATTAAATGAATCTCTGCAAGAATAAAAAACATGCAATTAAAGTGCCTCTCATGTGAAGATCCCCAAGCACTTCAAGCAAATTAATGAACAAAGCCTCATAAAAATCCTGTCAGGTAGGTAAATAGAAAGTATACATTTCATTTCAAAGCACAGATTATGACTTACCCCAAGGTCATATAGCAAGGACCTGATAAAAACCTACTGAAGTCAACAAAAGGCTCCCAGTGACTCCAAGAGGTTTTAAAAATCAAGACCTAAGTCATTGAAAGAAATTCAGTAAAACTCATGCCTATCAGCTCTCTCCTGCAACTGCTATACTAAGCCACTTAAAAGGACTTAATTTGAAATGTTAGGAAATACACAGAGAATCTAACTGAAGAATTTATGATACAAAAGAATATATATGTAGGCTCTCCGGGGAAGATATGTATTTGCAAGCACAAATAATGGTGCTTTACGGCCATGATTCTCTTTGAAGATCTGAAAAAGCCAAGGCATCCCTATGGGCTACTCCCCCTAGCACTGAAGTGCTTATCTGAAACACTTATTTATTACAACAGTTTCATGCTATTATCATCTAAATTAATTGCCTGAAAAAACGATGTTGGCGGTATCAGATAGGAAGTAAGGTAGAGTACTGTGCTTTTTGAATAGCAAATCCAGACCGTGCAGAGTTGTACATTATTAGGCTGCTAACAAAGTACAAATCTGCAATGAATATAATAACATACTTATTCATTTTAGAATATAGTTATTTTCATGAACATGAATAATTATGCCTAGCCAGAGAGAAAAGAGCCATGACTGATTTTACATATATTTAATGAATGACTTAGAATTATCCTCTAATCATCAACAGTCTGGGAGCAGAAAATATAAGAGAACATTGTTGCCAAACTTTTTAGACCAACAGACCACTGGCAACTCTCAGAATTTCTCACGGATCACCATTAACCTTTACCACACTTTTAAATAAAAGGGGTAGGAGGACGGAGCAATCCTTATACCACTCACCGTGGGTTTATGATCCATCAGTGGTACACAGTAGGGCTGTGCAAAGCTTAGGTCACTGTTTCAATTTGGAGGAGATTTGGCCTGATTTGGTGCTGAATCTCTGACTATGAACAGAATCAGGAGACCCATTAATTTCTCCAGATCAAATCGGAACCCTCCAATTCGATTCGGAGAGATTTGACAATTTGGCCATAGACACAGCTTTATATGTTTTTTCTACATACCTTGAGGTACCAGGCGTGGCTCATAAATGCTGAGATGGTGGGGCAGATGGAGTGTCCCATGGGAGTCTGGGGGGGGGTCTCCCATATGCTCAATGGTGGACCCAGAAATGGACCAGAAGTACGTCCAGCCCAGTTCTGGGTCAGCCACATAGTACATGCCCTCTTCCCCCACTCGCCCCGCTTCGTGCCTCCTGGGTCTGGGGGAGCACCCAGGGTTCCCACACAGCTGATCGCTGAGTTGGGGTGGCCCTGGAGGGGGATCCCACACGCACTTGGTTGTGGCCCCATAAGTGGACTGGAAGTACTTTCTGTCCACTTCTGGGTCTGCTGGCAAGTGCGCAAGGAAATCTCCGCGCTCCCGTGGGATGTTCCATCCACCCCCCCATCCCAACGTTCACAAGCCATGCCTGGTACCTTGAGATACATAGAAAAAACACATAAAGCTGTGTCTATGGCCAAATTGCTGATTCTCTGAATAAGAATTGAATCTTCCAATTCAGATTCAAGTATGTTATTATATTCATTGCAGATTTGTACTTTGTTAGTAGCCTAATAATGTACAACTCCGAATCAGGACAGTGATCTGAATCAGTGAATCAAATCACTGTCCCCCAAATCGGACCGAATCTGAATCAAATACTGCCTGCTTCTCACACCCCTAGTGCACAAACCACAATTTGAGGTTCTCTGTGACGGCCAACATTTTCTCCCTTTCCCCTCTTTCGTACTACAAACCACACCCTTTTCCCCAAACACAGTACATTCCAATTATTTCAGACTAAAGGGAGTCTCAATCACTTCACCATACAGAAATGGGGGAAAAAGGTTGTCCTGGCTAATGTTGCTGCTGAGTCTTGTGAAATCTAACCAGAATCTGCCTGGGAATTCCAACCTTGAATTGTGAACTTGGAATGACCTTAGGCAAACATACACATCCTCAGAGGATTTTAGAATCCACTTCTCCAGTTACTAGCTTCACCCAACTGGCTTCACACTAACTTAGCTTGGATCCAGTTTGCCCCCCATTGATCCATAACTTTCACTTAATCGATGGACAAAGTAATCTCCAGTTCTTACTGGATCAGATGAGAAGAAGGCTTAAATTGGAGTGCTAATACTGTTTTGAAGACTCAATCTGTATTTCCTTCCAGTGATTCCATATATATACATATCAAAAAAGAGGAATGTTTTCCAGAGGTAGAGAAGAACTATTCCCCATAAAACCCTCAAAGGGGAAGGTATTAGTTAATGTATACATAACCACAATTTAATTCATAAATATAGAAAAACACATGTAAAAGTGGCCTCACCAAAGTCAATGACAAAATTCCTGATGATTTCAACAGAGCCAGGATTTTACCCATTATGTTCCAAAGTAAACATTTCTAACCTACACTTCCTTGAACCTTAAGCAACATAGCACCCATCACGCAAATAGCTCTGTGGCTAGTATGTGATCATCAGCTAGCTCAGCACTTTCCTTTATACCAAAATGTTTTCTTCCTTTCTCTCCTCATTAGAAAATAGTGTTAAACATTTTCCTTAGAAAATTAGTACAAAAGGTTTTGATATTTGCACTGTACCATCTGCAGTTGGCAAACCAAGAGGTGTCGTTGGCTGCTAGCCCTGATGCTAATAGTGTGTAACAACACAGTTTGGGACTTGTCCTTTGTTTTCCCTTTCACATATGTCACTGTGGCCAGTTTCAAACACAGTAAAATGTGGAATGAGGAATAAACTTAAATAGAAAAGTTAAGCAAAGGGGGAATATATTAGAATTTCTCTCAGACAGAAGAATACCAATTATCTAAGTTTCTCAGATGGTGAGGTAACTAGGCTAGAAAATAAGTTGAGATGTTGGAAACTTGAGGTACCTGAGGAAGTTCTGCATGTGAAATCTCTAAGGACATGAAATGGAGTTAGATAACAGGTAGACAGGTCCCTACAGAGAATCAGCAGAGCGGCTAGTACAGCTTAGGAAAGGAAGGAGACATGGTGAAGGTTCAGGATTGTAACTCTGATCTATGCTTGAGTTCCTACTCAGCAGCAGGATTTACCTTTTGGATGTCTGGCATAAAGGTCCAATTTTGAACTTCTGTTCTTTACTAGACAACCATACTAAAAACTAAGATGGGTGCTGGGGACAAAACAGCTGCAACATATGTGCTGCTCAAAAACTCAGACAGCTTTTTGTACTTTAGCTGTAATTATGTCTGACAGTTTCAGATTGTGATTCAATGTTGCAGATGTAGAGTCTACATCTGCAAGTTCAGAGGGATCTTTCAGTACAGGCACTTTTTGACGTGAAAGAAAAGATTTTGAAAAGTCGAGAATCTGCACCGTTTTCTGCTCCCTGCCCAAGCTGCTACTCCACTGATTTCTTCCCTGTGTTCCCTGCCTGATTTTCTGCTCTGCTTTCTGCTCCCTGTCCTATCTGCCACTGTGCTACCTGTCCCCTCCCCAATCTGGAACGTGCCACACACAAAGGCTACCCATGTACTTGTGGCACCTGAGCTGCAGGTTGGCCACCCCTGGTTTCAATAAACTCTTATGATCTCACCCAGCCCTATTTTATATAATTTCTGTGTGTGAATGTGTTCAACTAATCAACTCTCTATGCATATCAATACTAAAATAGGATTTTTCCTTTTCTTCAATACTTCACCATGGTGCTGTGAGGATACATTCACTAATGTTTGTTATCCCCTCCACCACTAGATCAAGAGTCAGAATCTTTGCCAGGGAGTTCTGAATAACTAGAGTACAAATAACACAGTCATACTATTTTTCACTCAAGTTTGGTGTTTATCCTAGCCCAAGAAGGCTACTCTACTGCAAAAGAGCAAGACCTCTGTCAAGGGGGAAGGAAAGATTCCAAAAAATAAGGAAAAAAGTCAGCATTTGGAGGGATTTTACTTCTATTACATGCTAGTGAATATTAATAGTTGTTCTGAGTTTAAACAAGTTTTCAGAGCTGGCTAGTTTTTATTGTTTACTTCCTGGTCACTCTCTGTATTAGGGCAGTGTGAAATCAGAGAATAGTCTGAAAGAAAAAAAACCATCACTTCAAGTTTACATTATAGTATTTTAACAGGAATAGTATGTAACCTTAGTCTCTCTTGAATACTCTGTATTTCTGGTTCCTTGTCTGCCCCCTCTGAACTAGTATTATGAATTCATTGTAGCACACTATATTTAAAGACATAAAATCTCTCAAATTAGATAGAAATCAATTCCAGTTACTACTATAAACTGCTGGTTGTAGCCCAGCACTAAACATGGCACAAAGACAAGTACAATATATGCTCCAAAAATCTTACTGTCTAAGGACTGGAAGTGAAAAGGCATGAGAACCATATAGCTTCAGTTATATAGCTTCTGCCTCATATAGCTTCTGCTCCATGTGCATGGCAGAATTTGGATGCACTAACCTTTGGACTATTCTGCTGCAGGACTCACCTGTTGGCTGAGGCTTTTTGAAAGGGGGTAAGACCAGGACAGGCTAGGGGTACAGGCCAACTTGGACACGCTTTCAAGGTGAGTCAACCAAAACCTGATGGCCTTCAATGTAGAGAAATGTAAGGTGCTGCACCTCAGTAGGAAGAACCCCAACAGACTTACAGGCTCGACAGTCAAAGGGACTAAGGGGTCTTGTTTGACCACAAGATGAATATAAGCCACCGATGTGATGCGGTGGCTGGCAAAGTAAACCAAACTCTGGTGTGCATCCACCGATGCATCTCAAGCAAAACCAAGGAAGTCATCCTCCCACTTTACTCTGCCGTGATGAGACTGCAGCTAGAGTACTGCAACCAGTGTTGGGTCCCCCACTTCAGGAAAGATGTGGAGAAGCTTGAGAGAGTCCAGAGGAAAGTCACTTGTATGACCCAAAGCCTGGAGGCAAGGCCGTATGGGAAACTGAGGGACAGTCTGGAGAAGAGAAGACTCAGAGGGGACTTGGTGGGAACATACAATTATATAAGAGGGGTGCATCAGGAGCTGGGAGAACAGCCATTCACCAGAGCTCCCCAAGGGATAATAAGGTCTAATGGCCATAAACTCCAGGAAGGCTGATTTAGACTGGATATAAGAAAAAATTTCTTTACGGTGCATGTGTCCAGGGTCTGGAACAAACTCCCCCCAGAGGTGGTGCAAGCAGCTACTCTGGACTCCTTCAAAAAACAGATGGATTTATTTCTTACTAGGGTCACTTGATCCCAGCTGACTTCCTGCCTATGGCGGGGGGAAGGGGTTGCTGGACCCTATGATCTCTCAAGGTCCTTTCCAGCCCCTAATGTCTATGACATCTATTAATTCTATGAAGATCCATAACTGAATAGGGTTGATGTTTTGAACTGTGATGGGCAGAAGAGCCAATGCTATAATCTTCTCTTTGCATACTGTGTGTTTATAAAGAGGGTGTACATGTCCAGGCCACCAAATAAGCTGAATTTAAAAACAACAATAAAAATAAACACTTTACTGTTCTCAGCACCTGTTTGCTTCTGTACTTTGCGTTTTCTCTACCTTCTACTGAAACAAACCACCCAAGGATACATGAAAATTATACAAAAACAAAGAAAATGAGACAGCCAAACTGCTGAGGGCTATTTTTTTATTGATATATTCCTTGTAGCTATTCTCCTCCATACCTCACATCATTCCTTTTAACCCTGCATTCCAGTTTCCAAACTGCCCTTAGAAGTGAGCTGGACTCTCCAGCCTATCAATCATTTTTGTGTTCATCGTAGAAGCAATTCAGCCTCCTCTCAATTCATTTTAAAACCAAAGAGAAGTGAAAAATCTGTTACTCTTATTATGCAAGAGAGCTAGCTTGGTTACTCTAACCTGGAGGCAGGAGTGGGGAAGATGAGCAGGAAGAAGCAAGAAGGAAGGGATGAGGGGAAGCACAAAATTTTGTATTTTGTTAAATAATTTATCTTTCAACAAATTTGACATATTGTGCTTGGGTTTTGTTATTTCTTCCAGTTAAATTTTATCATTTCATTTGATGCAAAAAACTCTTCATACTAATTCTCCCTGACTCTCCCTCTGCTTGAAGAAGGGTGTTTGTACCCAAAAGCTTGCAAAGAACAATTTCCCGCACTATTTAGTTGGTCTAATAAAAGATATCACATCTACCCAAAGAACCTTGTCATACTAATTTAGATACTTAATGGAAAACAAATGCATGGCTTCAATGAGCCAGATATTGAGAAAATGTCAATGAAGGGAGGGCAAAGAAAACTTCAGAGTGGAGCCTACATGATGACACCTCCTCTCTCTCATCCATTGTGGAATGCAGCAGTAATGAACTGCTACACTGTGACGCTCAGCATTTGTTTTGATGCATAACTCAAGATGGGAAGGGAGAAAGGAGAAATGGGAGCTGCAAACCTTGTTTCCCATGTTTATTTCCTCAGGAATGTGCATGAATCTTATTTTTTGGCTTAATGTGTATCATAAGGAGTTAGCAGCTAAGCTTTGGAGTGGAAGACTGGACTTGGCTTGATGATCCCTCTCATTTAATGAAAAGGGGGCTTGGATTTTTTAAAATCAATACTGTACTCTTAAAGACACTGGCCTTAACAGTGCTGGAGTTTCAGGTCTTCTCTTAGGGTAAAATCTGGTTTCCATTAAAGTCAATGTGCCTGGGGTTTCATTTGATCTCAGGCAGAACAAATACAAACTCGCCATTCCACCAGTCACCAAGTCTCACACTTAATCCAAGCACTGTGATTCTCAGCCAGGGTGTCACAGGACCCAGGGGTGCCTTGAGATCCTTTCAGGGTGCCACACAATGTCAGCACTGTTAGGTGTACAAACATGATTCACTAGATAAACCCAGTGATTTCAAAAAGGAAGCCATAGTGTTTCATAGTAATTAGGGGTCAGAAGAGACCTATATAGATCATCTAGTCTGATTCCCCACCACTGGCTGGAGCGCACATTGGAATCACATGACCCCAGACAGGTGTTCATCCAACCTCTTTTTTAATTTACCCAATGTTAAATACATTCTGACTTATTCTGGCCTTTCTGAGTTCTTTGCAACAGAAAAATTGCTCTATTATTTTTCTGTAGCCAAAAACCATGTCAAAACTAAGAGCTGGCATTTTCTGAGGTGTATCTTGAACCTAACAAAAGCTGTCTTGAGTCTAAGGTTGAGAACCAGTGTCCTAGCAGGAACAGCTGCAGGGATCTGATGGTAGCTAGGATCATGCAGTCACTGTCAGCTCAGAAACTGACTGAATACCAACCCAGATCACCCATCATATCAAAACAGCAACATCTTTCTAGCTATAACACCTCTGACCACATACAAACCAATGGTCTAACTGTAAAAGGCTCCATAAACTAATAAATAATACCCTGACATAACTCGTCCTAATAAAAAAATGTCAACAAATAAGAGTAAGAACCAGAAGAGAGACAAAAAGGATAGAGCAAGACAATTTCTCAGTGAAATCTTGTCACCCACCACTCAAAATGTAAATGTATTGCTGTCTGTCTGGAAAAAGCAGATTGTTACACCTGTAATTGGGGTGAGGGAGTTAAGACATTTTATCAATAACTGCAAGGCCAAACAGAGTTTCTCCAATATAAATAGGCTAATCTCACTCAGAGCCACTTAGAAAGCTAGTGGAATGAAATACAGAGGTGCTACCCAGCCTGATTTCAAAGGCAAATGAGCATAAAAACAAGTTCTTTGCAAGGAAAGTATAGATAGAGCTCTACATAAGAAGTGCATTCAGTGCTTATTGCAGGGAATATGTATATATTTTTTTTCTGATGCCTTCAAACCAGACAACCATCAAAATCTTTAAGTAATACCAACAGAATAACTGAAAAAGAGGTAGAGTTGGTCTGTGGCACCAGTCCTCCATTGGTGAAATGTGTCTACATAGTCCTGCGGGGCTGTAAAGAGCAGCTAAAAAGAATTCTGAGTCAGTTAAAATGAGTAAAAAGGGTCAAGGCAACTTAAGCAAGCTTGTGGGGTTTTTATGAATATGTATTTATATTATAGTTGTTCACCCAGCTTTAGCACAGAAGTGTTTAAGTGGAGTTAATACCTTTTAGACCATTCATTTTCCCAGGACAGGATTTCATCAGTGTTTCTTTTCATTCTGCTTCGTTTGATATGAGTTTTGATCACTTCTATATCAAGGGATAAGAAGGAAGCCTTACATTCCCTTCACATGGGAATATGCAGGAAAAACCTTTAAAGAACAAACATAAGAACATTAAAATGATGAGATTTCCTCCTTCTTCAAAAGTTCCAGTGCAGACTACAAACCTCTAGCCAGGCTCTACCACACATTACTTAGGTCTCATCCACACCAGGAAAATATACCATAGTAGCAAATGTGTGAACTGACTTGTACATTGCTAAGCTCAATTTGGTCCTTAGCTGTGAACAAAAGCTGTGTTTTAAAATGTGTTGGCTGCTGGTGGTTAACCCTAAGGTGCCTCCTAGAGTAAAATTATCACCTGATAGTGTTTTTAAAATTAACTTATCCCTGTTTAAACCAGATGCTAAGTTATGTTCAATATCATGGGTGGCTAAAGTGTTTTTTAGCATGACACATTTCTCCAATATAAAAAAGACTTAAGTCATACATTTACAGCACAACACATGAACATTTAGACACACAATACCCATTAATTTTCATTTATATTCCTTCTGTTTGCTCTTTTGAGCAGAAGGAAAACATCCATGTTTTCTTTTTCTAAAGAGATGGATTGGGGAGTTACGGAGAAGGCTATTACAATTCTCAGCAGTACCATTTTCACTGTCTTCTTAATTAAATTGTGACTAATCCTTGCATTAATCACTCAGTACGGTTTGCAAATTTAAAATATTTTTTTCCAAGGCTTACACATTCTGGAATATTCTTGAGGCCACAGTTGTAAGAGGGCTTTAAGAGTTGTCAGCCATTTTTGTGATCTGCATTACTTGCAATATTGGGTCCCTTAGGACACCTCTACACATCACTGTACCATTGCGCGTGCACCCCTTGAGCACGGTGCTGCACCTGTGAAAAGGTGCCACCAACACTGCTGGTGGCACCTGCAGGCGGTTGCAGTTTGCCACCCCCACCGCCAACACCACTGGCAGCATCTGCGGGCAGTCTGCGATTGCTGCTGGCCACTGCCAAAACTGTTGTCAGCATCTGTGGGTGGTTGCCAACCCCTCCCCCTGCTGCTGCTGACAGCGCTGCAGCTGCCTGCAGGAACTACCTGCTTTCTGCCGCCTGCAGGAGTTCGCTGTGCCTCCCCAGCCTCTGGGGGTATGTGGCGTTCATACACCCTACAGTGGCATAGCAATATGCTACATCACCATATGGCATGCTATGGCGATCCAGCAATCACATGGGTCTACACATGATCACCAGCTATGTTACTGTAGCAACAGACTCCCCTGGGATAGCGCATTTCTATGGTGACGTAGTGGCAAAATCTAACTGTGCACCACATGCATGGTACAGTAACAACCCATACTGTGCCATGCTTTAGTACTTCCAAAAGGAAGTAATAAAGCAGAGTGATGTGTAGACATGCCCTTAGTGTACTATTCACAGCCATGACTTCGGGATTTACAAAATTAAAGTAGAATAGTAAAACATATCAATAGAAACACTCTTAGAGAGAGAGATGCTATCCTAGCATTTAGTCAAGAACAAAACTTGGGTTTAAATGTAAGTTGACATTATTCCATGCTGATTTCCTTTATCTCACACACTCCTGCTTAACTTCAACACAAAATCACTGCAAGTGAAATTCCTTGGGAATTGCTCTGGGTCACAGTGAGATTGTTCTGGAGCATTTTACAACGATGCCATTTATGTGAACATCTAATACAGGCTTGGTTTTTTTAATACAGGCCAATAATTCCATAAGGCTTTAGGTTTAGAAACAGGAGTCTTCTTTTAATTTGTTGGTTCTAATGAGGGCTGGCACCTTTCACCACTTGGGAAGCAGAGACAGACAGACAGACAGACTTGTTGGTAAAATTGCTTAATTTTTAAATGCATCTTTATGTCCCCAGAATGTTCACGCACTGCATGTTTTCTCAGTACTGACAACAGAGAAGAATTGTATAGGGAAACAGAACATAGGATGGGCAGTGAGATCTGCAAGTGAGCAGGAAACAGCTACATATGGTGATCAGGTGGTACAGTTTAGGGAAAGAATGAGACTTTATCCTATACAGTACACCCCTCCCAAAATTGCTTTAAATGCTCCCACCCTTTGGCTCTGTCACTGTGGTAGATGGGACAGGAGATGGCGCACCATGTGGGACACCTGGAAATAAAAGCAAAACTCTCTCTACACAACACTAAGCTCATCCAGAGCAGCTGAGCATCTTGTAGGCTCCACACCAACTTCACCCGCCTGGAATTCCTACACATTTTTTTTTTTATGGGGGGGAAGAGGCATTCCCAGACTGTTTTCATTATGCGAGTGAGAAGGGCTGCAGCTATCTTCCAGCGTCTTTCACTTTTGAAGGTTTACTATCCATTTCCATATTTTGGAATGTTAAGTCACCAAATAACATTGATTCCTTCATTGTACCATCCGCCAGCTACTGAACAACAGCGATCTCAGACTCCCGGACTACGTCTACACAAGATGCTGACTGTGCAGTAGCCCATGACTACTGCACAGTAGCGTCACATGGCAGGAAGCATAACACAATGCTGCTGTGCCACTGTAGTTTCGGGCTACTGCACAATCAGCCACTTGGTGACACTACTTAGTAATTCTGCTTATTGCTTTGTCAGTTAGTACTTGTTTATACAAGAACAAAATAAATGTGCAGTAATGACTGTGCAGTCAGTATCTTGTGTAGATATGACCCTGGACTCAAAATCTTCTCTCTACACAGTGACTAGAGATGGAATATTCTTACACTGAACCATCTTATTCTTCTTTTTAGAATAGTTGTTGGTTTAGCATTTAAGCTAAAATGTACCTCGGCAATCTGCTTTGTTGTTTGGGGTTTTTTTGAAGACAATAAAGGCATTAAAGAAAGGTGACTATTTTTCATGTCCATCAAAAGTGATCAAATTGAAGACAATTCCACAAAGTTATAAAATGTCACACAATTTAAGGATAGTCCAAATTATTTTATAATCCACCTGGGTATGCACAGTGATGGGATATTGCATATTACCTATCAGACAAAACGAAGACCAGATAGTCCTATTTATCAAAACTACAGGCAAACTGCACACATGTAAATTTTACCACTTTTGAAAGAATTGAGACATTTACAGCCTTAACTCCTGTTTAACAAGGGTTTTTGCATTAGAAATAAAAAAATGTACTTTACTGCATTCATTTTAATCTACAGAAAAACACTTCTGTTAAGAATTATTTCAGTTTGATTTCTTAGTAGCTTCAATTTACTAGTTATTGTTGAATTACCCTTTAAAGCAGAGATGTAGATTCAGACTGACATATAGTAATAAAATTCAGTTGCCAAGGTTTTCATTTCCAAAATAGGACTAAATTGCTAGTCCAATTGATTGATTCCACTGCCAGATTTTGTTTTAAAGATGCATGTGCACTATTATATTGTTTGGAAAGAAAATAAACACAAAGCACACAAGAATTAACCTGCTTACACTGAATGTGAAACTTGACTCATCTGGCAGCTGGATCAACATTCACATTTTGTTAGAAGTAAGCAGATTACATGGAATTTTTATGCTCATACTCTGTATAACCACTTTATTGAAAGCAGATATCTAGTTGTCAGTTGCAGGAAGTCCCTTTGCTGAGGGGATTTACTTGAAAGGAGTTGAATCTTACTATGAGTGGAGTCCAGTTGTGCAAGTGGCATCCTTACTTGCTGTATTCTCCCAACAGCAACACACGCCATCACTGCCATGCAGCTTCCAGGGCTGTAATTCACCATGTTCCATCACTTGCATCACACTTAGGATGCAGCAACCAATTGATTTGGATCCTGGAAGGCAAATTCAAATCCTGCAATCTTTACATAGGATGAACTTAAATTACCTCTGCTGACTGAGTACAGACAGTCAAAAAGCCTGCAGCTGAATCAATTCAATCTTTGCAGGCTAGTCTAGGTTGAGTACTGAACCGATAAGCAAGTGAACAGACATTCATTTTTTTTTCTGGAAATGCAACAACTCTCCTGTAGTGGCCCAGGCCAGAAGCTGGGTGACACTAGAGCACACCTCCTTGACTGACCAGAGTAGACAGCTTGAATCTAGAGGGGATCTGATAAAGAAGTTCAATAAGCTGATTTAGCCTAAGTCAGTTAAGTCTGATATTACAGCCATCTGGGTTTATCTTAAACTGGTTTTAGCCATTTTGAAAGTGGTTTATGTGCACTAAACTTCTGTTGTGTTACAGATTTGAATTGGCTTCCAATCATTCATACTGGTTTATATGGCATTTCTGTTCCCAGCGCTAAAGTTAGTAACAGTATAAATCTTGGCTATATTAAAGAATAGGAGGTAAGGGGAGGTGATGCTCAGTAGAGATGGGAAGTGAGGGGATGCCAAAGGGCAGAGAGATTTTATCTGCTTTAGGGACTTAAAAGGTCCCCAACTACTGCTCCCAGCATGGTAGTCCACAGGGGACTCCTCGGGTGTCCAGGGCTGCTGGGAGCAAAAGCTGTGGAAAGTCAGAGCTATCTAGCTACAGTACACAATGGAAAGCGGGGGGGGGGGTGACCACATCACTGTATGTCCTCTGGGTCTGCCCCTGGATAGACCCCATGCGTGTACCCACAGATACATCCCCCTAGATTACACCCATACATGTTCACTTGGATGCCAAGGAACCATCTCAAAGTTACTCTCTCCAAAGTTTAGTTTTCCCTTTTTCTCTTCTTAACCTACCTTCCTATTTTCATTGACAACTGAAATCTTCCCTGTTTTATACTATGAAATCCAGTTGTTCTCTGGACTAAGTTCAATGTCCATATAGTTTTAGCTTACATTATAGCAATGCTGAACTAGACACTGGTACTAAGCTCTGCTGAACACCAAAGCCTTGAGACTGCAATCCCCTTCAGTTATGAGGCTTCCAGTTAAGTCACAGACTTCAAAGGGAGTTTTGCAGGGTGGTTGGGGGGTGGGAAGGGCATACAAGGCAGAGTGGTTTGAAGAATTGGGGCCTATGTCTGGAAACTGTGTGGAAGTCTTATTAACACCTGAAATAGTCACTTCCTTCATGCCTTTATTAGAAAATACCTTTGGGAATATAACAGATATTGCTTTATAGCAGTTGCTTGAATACCTGCCAGCTAAGAAAACAGCTTTCTCACCACTGCTTATTCATTGGATTGTCAGCCAGAACATGAACAGGCCTGTAATGAAGATCAAACCCAGAAGGCCCACATTTTTCTTCCACAAAGACCAAAGCAGAAACAGCAAATATAACCAATCAATGGATGGCTCAGCAGCGAGTACCTCTGCCCGGGGCTTTTATTCCATCTGAAAATATAGACACATAACAGGCATTTGTTCCAGGGTATTCTGAAGCGCTCCTAGAGAAAAAAGTGGACCAGAACAAAGCTATTACTTAAAGTAAATTTAATCTGGAGAAAATTACTTAGTGTACCACTATCTACCTACCAATATATGTTGTTTCATGCCTGGGTAGCTATTTGCTCAATGCAAACTGGCTCCCTGGCACCTGCTGGTCAGGAACTCTCATAGTGCCTACTTTGGGCAGCCAGCCTGGGAGAGCTGGTCTTGCGTCTGCTCCCTAGCACAGGGTAAAATTTCCTGCAGAATAAAATCCAGGGTAATTACTCCTCAGCAAACATGTTGCACTCCAAACCCTCACAGATGAAAAAGAAGACGGATGCAATAACAGGCTCAGAGCTAAAACCACAAACACTAAACAAGTATTTCATATTGTTGGATTATCTGAATGTCAGGAATACAGCTGGTTTGATTTCCTATTTTTAAAGAGATTTTGTTAGGAGAAAAGTTTCTCCAACTTTGTACAAAGACATACAATCATAGAAAATTAGGGTTGGATGGGACCCCAGGAGGTCATCTACTCTGTGGAAGAAATCAAACGTCACGTTGCGTTTGGTATTAGAATTCACAGACTCAGTTTGAGTTTATTGGTGACTATACTATACGATGGTAGGGAGGAGATCTAACAGAACTCCCCCGCTACAAATTAACATACCTTTTTATATTTCATATGGTGAAAACACACGATTTAAACAAAACATCCTTGAAAAGAAAGTCGGGGTAAATCATAACAGTTGCTTGCTCAGCAACATGTTTTGTTTTGAGAACTGTTATCACCTTTTTGTTTTTAGGAAAGAGAGAAACATCCGTTTCAAAAGAACTGTGCATGGGGTCATAATAAGCAGAACAGTTTTTCTTAAAACATTTTAAAATACAAAGCAAGACCATTTTTTTTTCTTCACTTTTTTCTTAGTCAAGTTAGAGGCCTGGATTAATCTACTTGAACAACTCCAACCCCCTGCTCAAAGTGAGACCAGCCCCAACTATATCATCCCAGCCAAGGCTTTGTCTAGCCGGGTCTTGAAAACCTCAAAGGATGGAGGGTCCACAGCCTCTCTGGGTAACCTGTTTCAGTATTTTACTACCCTCTTAGTGAAAAAAAAATCTTCCTAATATCTAACCTAAGCTTCCCTTGCTGCAGCTTGAGACCGTTGCTCCTTGTTCTGTCATCTGCCACCACTAAGAATAGCCTGGGTCCATCCTCTTTCAAACCCTGCTTCAGGTAGTTGAAGGCTGCTATTAAATCCCCTCCCAGTCTTCTCTTCTCTAGACTAAATAAGCCCAGTTTCAGGGCTCTCCTCATAAGTCATGTGCCCATACCTCCTCACCATTTTCATTGCCCTCCACTGGACCCTCTCCAGTTTGTCCATATCCTTTCAGTTGTGGAGGGGCCCAAAACAGTACTCCAGCTGCGGCCTCACCAGTGCTGAATAGAAGGGAATAATTATGTCCTTTGACCTGCTGGCAACACTCCTACCAATGCAGCCCAGCATGCCATTACCCTTTGTGGCAACAAGGGCACACTGCCAGCTCATATTCAGCTTATTGTCCACTGTAACCCCCTGGTCCTTTTCTGCCCATCCAGACAGGCCCCAGGCTGTACTGGTGCATGGGATTGTTCTGCCCCAAGTACAGGACTTTGCACTTGTCCTTGTTGACCCTCATAAGATTTCTTTTGGGCCAATCCTCCCATTTGTCTAGGTTACATCTTCCATTTTAATCCACTTTATCCTTGTCAAAATGATTTCAACCTTTACTACCAATATTAGCTGAATTATTGCCTGAACTGCCGAGATCTGATTTGCAGATGACAGACAGACCCAATTAATCCAGGCTCGGTTTATCTACAACTAGGAAATGTAATTCAGCTTTGCACTACATTACATAAAAAACCCACTTGTCATAAGAAAAGGTTGGTCTAAGGAAAATTAAAGTCAAATAAAGCCTCCTATGAGAGGAGTTATGGTTTAAAAAAACCCAAAAACAAAACAAAAATGAGAAAAAAGAAAAGTACCAGAATAGTGAATTACATCGTCTCAAAAAGGTAGAAAGAGAGGCAAAAAATGCACCTGGAATCCACTGGAAAGATGTGCAAAAATCAAATACAACCTATGCATGAATACATCTTAGGGAAGCTAAAATGCCACTGAATTCTTGGTTGATTGGTTGTAGTTAAGTGTCATATACTGAAGATTGGGAGCATAGGGTGCATCTTAGAGTAACACGTTTATAGCATCTCATGATGTAAGCTGTCACATACAAAAGCTTATGTCTTTCTGAATGAGTTAGCCTCTAAGGTGCCACCCTACCCTGCCTTCTGCTTGACTTCAGATGAACACTGCTAGCTACCTTGGGAGGAAAAACCTGCAGCATGCTTATATGCCTGGTAGTGCTATACTGGTTGGCACTACAGATGAAATGGACTTGGGGGTCAGAATTGACCACAACATGAACATGAGCCTTCAATGTGATGCTGCGGCTAGTAAAGCGAGCAAAACGCTGGCTTGCATCCATAGATGCTTCTCAAGCAAATCCCAGGATGTCGTTCTCCTGTTGTACTCAGCCTTGGCAAGGCCACAGCTGGAGTACTGCATCCAGTTTTGGGCTCCACAATTCAAAAAGGATGTGGAGAAGCTTGAATCCAGAGAAGAGCCACGTGCATGATCAGAGGTCAGGAAAACAGATCTTATGATGAGAGGCTGAGCCAAGGGACTCTTCAGCCTGGAAAAGCACAGACTCATGGACAATCTGGTGATCACCTATAGGTTTATCAGGGGTGTTCACCAGGATCTGGGAGAACGCCTGTTCACCAGAGCGCCCCAAGGAATGACAAGATCAAATGGTCACAAACTCTGCTGCGACCAATTCAGGCTGGACACAAGGAAGAACTTCTTTACTGTCCGAGCCCCTAAGGTTTGGAATCGACTGCCGTCGGAGGCAGTTCAAGCACCCACTTTGAATGCCTTCAAGACACATTTGGATGTTTTTCTTGCTGGAATCCTATGATCCCTGCTGACATCCTGCCCCTGGGGTAGGGGGCTGGACTCAATGATCCTTCAGGGTCCCTTCCAGCCCAAGTGTCTATGAAATCTACCTCTCTACTCAAACTGAAGACAGAAAACAGCAGTTATTAATTTTTTTCAAGTTAGTACTAGGAGAAAAAAATATATAACACCAAAGCTTGGCACCCACAACTCCCTTCAGATATGAAGTTCCCAGTTAAGTCAGATTTCAAAGGGAGTTTCACAGATGGCGGGTTGGGGGTGGAGGCTTGAAGAATTGGGTCCTATGTCTGGAAACTACATGGACATCCTGAAGTTGTCACTTTTTTCATGCCTTTATTACAAAAATACCTTTGAAAATATAACAGGGTTTGCTTTATAGCAGTTGCAAGTATTCTTACCAGTTATGAAACAAAAAGCCTTCTCAATTGTTATGACATTTTGCAAAAAAAAAAAAAGGGCCTGGCATATTTTCCAATGTAAAAGTGATTTCACACTTATTCTAATGTTATTTATTTGCAAATGGTACCTGAAACTCATTAAGTGCAGATGTAAATGTCATTATTGAACAACCTAAGGCTGGGGACAAGGGAGGTTAAATGCAAGCACAGGAAAATGCATTTTTCCAAGGATGGCTAACCTACAACAGGTCTGCCACAAGTGGCATAGGTAGCGTGTGCACATGTGTATAAGGAGGATTGGGAAGATAACAGTGAGTACAGTGGCAGATAGAAAAGCAGCATATTGGGTAGGGAGCAGAAAGCAGAGCAACAAATTGGGCTGGGGAAGGGGATCAAAGTTGCGTTCAAGGAGGATGCAGTGTTATTTTGTGGCCTCCCTTCCCCTGTATTCCATTCCATCACCATGGAACTCCTGTGGGGGCAAAAAAGTGTTCATAAAAGCAATCACATTGATAATCCCGGAGCCTGAAGCTCTACGCTCAATTGCAGAACAGGAAGGTGCAACACACATTGCCCAAAGCACAGCACCTCAAACACCAGCTGTGAATGCAAATCTGATTTCGCTGATGAGGTTACCAGTAAAAAGTGCCAGTCACCACTAATCTTGGTAGGTCTCCTAATGCACAAATGTCTACTACACAATGAACTAAGTCTGCTAGCCATAAAGATTGCCTGAAGATAAACAGCAATAAATCTTGGACACTATCATCAAGAAAGCAACAGTTCAATGCCATATCTTAAAGACGACATGTTCTGAATCACTAACAACAAGCCATTTATTTTTCCCTCCTGTCAGCTCTCAAATCTATGGAAAAAACTAGACAAATCTCCTTTAACAAAATGGTTTGTTTGCATTCGAAGGAAAGAAATTAGTCCTCAACGTCTGCAAATCTCATCTGAAAGAAAATTGCCATTAAATAAAAGCATGCTTTCATTTGCAGCATTCTTTGAACTGTATGTTTCTCTAAAACAAAATGCATAAGGCTGCTTTTGTTTTGATTGTAAATATACAATGGTAACAGTTTTTTCAGATCAATTCATATATAAACAAATGTTTTATTTATATAAATTTCATACTGTGCTAATTGTATATTTCAGCAATACATTAGAAATTACTGGTATGAAGCTTGATAAAGCAGCACTCTAGTTGAGAAACACTGCATCCTACCCATTTAGTTGCTGTAGCTTACATTAATGCTTTCACTTACTGATCTCATTTGTGTTGTTTTATAATTATCTTGCTACATAATAAATCAAACTTAAGAGAAAAGATTACATGAAATCACACTGTATTTAAAATTTTATTGGCGAGTAAATTGTCACTTAAGTCAGGCATAGCAAATTTATTTCTCATACAACTTCACCAAAAAAGAAAGTCTCAAAGATTCATTTTTGTGCATCTTAATTAGGCAAATTACAGATTATGCCCAATTTTTCACACAGCCAAAGGACATCTAATTTACACTGTACACTTATTGTACAGGAAAGTGTGATTTTTACAATTTATCATCCTTACAAGTTACCTAAGTTTGCAAAATTATGTTACATTTAAAACCACTCTCTCTTATGTCTGTACTATGTACAGTATAAAACAAAACTGAAACAAAACCAAAACCAGAAATGGGATGGATTTGATCATATATACAGGAGGCAACATCTGATTTTACAAGATACATGGCAGTAAATCAACCATGTAATAATGAGACTAGAATTCATTACAAGACACAGCAAAAGGAATTATAATATGATACTTTACAGCAACATCAAAATTATGGACCCAATCCTTCTTTGCCACATTATCTTATGATTTATTTGCATATAAGTGTAAAATGTTCACTGTACATTTATAAGGAAGGATCAGATATATTTACATCAAAATTGTCTTGCATTAGAGAACACTTAACAATAAATCCACAATATTGATGTACTATAAATAAATTGGAACATGTGTAATGATATTGATATTATTAAAAACTAATAGAAAAAATTAAACTGCAGTTAAAAAATTAACACGCAGGTCAAGTTGTAAATAAAACAAAAGGACCTAAGTTTAGCACTGGGACAGTAGAGAATCAACATGAAAAAAAAAATCTTGGAATAATGAATATGCAGTCTTTAACTTGCAAACCGAACTCGTGTATTAAATCAGAATGATCTACCTGCACTGCCATGACAAGAGCACGCTCCTAAGTCTTTGGTACCAAGAACTGCACCCATGGTCACCTGCAGAACTCCATTCAAAAACTGCAGCCCATGCCAAAGACCATCTGATCATCTTCTGAAGACTAGTACACCAACAGGATAAAGCAGCTTTCAGGGGAAGGAGCCAATACAGAAGAGCATGCAAGAGTTGTAATCCCAAGCCTCTAATTTTCATCTCTGTAGTCCAAATGCATGTATCCTGATTAAAAGAGATTAGAATGGAGGGGGCTTTTTTTGCTTTTTCTTCTTTCTTTATAAAAAGAAAAGCAGGCTTTGCTTAGTTTAATTTTTGTCCCCGGTTAGAAAATTCTGTAATGTACCAAACATTTTGTAAATTTTTGGGATGCAAAAGTTTGCGATATTTATACATTTGTAGAAATACAATATACAGGACAAACATGAATTTCCTCTGTAACTGAGATTATAATGGCTGACAGCTGCTTCAGATCCACAACCTGCAGTATTAACAGAATAAGATGTACTCAAATATGATGTATTGCAACACTTAATATCTTAATACCCTTGTTGTCAATCATTTTGATCAACAGTAAAATACACATGTAATTCTGGAATCATTGGCGTACATGGAAGTAATGTAAGTGGCATGGAATCTTTCTTTTTTAAACCAGATGTTAAACTTTGCAAGAAACCAAGCTATTTTTAGAATCAGAATAAGCATTTATTGGGGATAAAATGCCCTACCCTGTTTTATATACTACCTAATGTCATTTCCAGTCTTCACCATGATGCATTTACCAGTGAGAGCAACAAAAGTGCAACAGCACAGGCAAAAGGCTAATGGCAAATGTATGCATGGGGAGTGGGAGGTGATGACCAGGGTGGTAATGTCTAAGGGTGCAATATCTTTGTGCATAAAAGATTCTTTAAGTGAGGGATGTCAGCCTGTGGGCCAGATCCAGCATGAGGAGCCATTTCACTCTTCCTACGAGCTTCCTGGACTGACTATGAATGTAGGGGCAGGGCCTACCGTCAAACTTCAAGCACTGCTTAGGGATGTGTGTTAATGGGGAGTAGAAGGGGGAAGGGGAATGGGAAGGATACAAATGACAGCTGTGTTAATGCCTGTGCCACTGCCACTCACCCACCGCTTGCCTTCCTGTTGCCGCTGGGTCCAGAACCAGCCTAGGCACCCAGGTGAATTTGAGAATGCTGTTTTAAAGGTAAACAATTTCAAAGGATTAAAGGTGAAAATGCCTCTTCAAAAACTAAGATTCCCATTTATTTTCACAGCAGTTTAATCCCACAATTTTACACTGGGAATGTTATATATTTAAAAAACAGATACTTTTTTTTGAAGAAGAAACATCAGGAAGTGTCAAAAACACTTTCCCAACTTTTTTGCTATCATATTCTGAAGTAGCTTGACCTGAAGGTAATGAACCTTGATGTGTGAAAAAATGAACAGCAGTAAACGAGTTTATTGCAATACTTGTAATTTTGTAAATTTGACAATATAAACAACAGGCTTGAAGCAAACTGCAGCTGTTTCATCTTCATGGTGTTTTAAAAGAACACCATCACGTATATTTTTAGAGCAACAGTATTCAAAGGATGCATATGAAACTGTGTTCTTATAGAAAATGAAAAATTTTAGAAGACATTAAATTATATCCTTGCAATTTTAAATGGACTTACATTACAAGTTTCCAAAAAACTGATGCACTTCACAGAAATAGTGGGCTCTAGGCATTAGCAATAGAATATGACACTCTCTCACTAATAGTTCTAGGCTAGCACAAACTAAAAGTTTTCCTTACCCAATTACAAATCTAATGACCATAATAAATTTCTTAAGGGGGGGTGTGTGTATGTGTGTGACCATATACCATACAAGTCTCATATGAAACCCACCATCACAACCAGTCCCTGTTAGCAGTGTTAGTGGAGCACCCATTGTCTGAAAAGTCAGGTTTAATGCTCCATACTCCCTCTCACCCCCATGTAAAATTACTTCAGAAAAGGACTGAACAGAGAGACAAGATGCTATAATTAAAGCTTACACTGCCTTTTATATGTTCTGTAGACAGATAAAAGACTTCCCTCTCCAAAGTTATTAACTGATCCTCTTTCATGAATACAAAAGTTGTCTTTCAAATTTAAAAAAAAAAAAAACACTCGGTAGTGTGGTGGTAGACAAAGAAAAACTCAGGGGATATAAAACATAACTCAGGATTTATAGCCACAATAAAAACAGCTTTACAAATACTTTGTAAGATAACCAATGTTATCTTTTCATAACTGAAAAGACAAAATGCAATTAAAAGATATGTCAATTTGATCTTGAACATCTTGACAGTGGCTCTTTAATGTAACTGTAAAATATTCACTACATAAAAGATCCCTACAGACATTAAAATTTCCATATACAACACCACAAATTTTACTTAAAACCTTTTCTAGGGGGAAAAATGTATCTTTCAAGTCATTTTCACTGATTTCTACAATCTCTGGCAATTCTCACTGGCTTATTAGGTTCATGATGCAAAATGAGTTAATATTATATGGGCCTGCTTCTCAATTGACAGCTTTATTTTTCAGTGACTTGGAGTAACATAATAGTAATAAATGGTAAACAATACCGCTTCAAAGTTTAAAGTGTCATTCTCCAAGAAAAGTCATGAAGAATGACCTCTATGAATAGACTTGCAATTAGTTCTTGAAGTCAAACAGGGGTCTTTCAGTAAAACTGGCTTAACCTAGTATTTTCAGAACTCTTGCACTCAATGAATGCGTAATAAAATAACCACCTGCACATCTATATCCTTTTCATGAACTACATATGCTTGACAAATCTAAACACTTAACAGCTGCAACTGGTTTCCTGGGATCATACCAAAAAAAAAAAAAAAAGACAAAAACCTAAGAGAAACAAGATTTATTGTAAAACAAGTTGAAGAAGCAATGACTTTAGCAGAGTTCTGCTCTGCAATCCCAGACAGAGCATGATGCGACTGAATGCTCTCAGGAAAGCTAAAAACAAAATTATAGTGTAACTGTACAGATGTTGCCTCATTAAAATCGCTTTCTCTTGATAATTTCTGGTTTCCAGCTGACAGGATGGGTTTCTTCGGTCTGAAAAAACAGCATGAGAAAATAAATTGAAGTAGCTATTTTTAACTGTAAATTAAACTGTAGTTTTGCTTAAAAGGTCTGTTACACAGGATATGCTATTTCTTATACACATGTAACAATACTTTGATAAGTTAATATTTTTTGCTTCAATTAGAATGTATAGATTAACTGATTAGAATATACATTTGAATTTACTGTTTCCCCATGCTACTGTCTGAAGGGCTAGACATGGTTGTTCCTGCTATTATTTTAGGCTGTGAAACAAGAATATGGGTGGTCACTAGCAATTAAGAAAAAAAAGTTTTGGAGAAAAATAAAAAGAGTATAAGGCTGGCAGCCATGAGACTCAAGTTCTGCTCCTGGTTTAGCCACTTACATCCCATGTGATGTCAAGCAAGCTCTTTAATCTCTCTACCTCACCGACCCCTCTGTAAAATGGGAAATAAATACATTTGTCTTGTTCCAAGAGATACTGGAAGGATAATTCAATATTTTGAAGCACTCTTAAAGAATTCACACCAATTGTGATCAGATTCCATGCTTTAAATTTTTGCTCATTATAAATAGCAATGCAATGATGAGTTCTATTCCATAAAGGAAATCTGGCTCCGTTTATAAAGTGTAGTGTTTTGAAAATAAGTTACCTACACTATATTTCAACTTTCTTGCCTTTTAAACTGTTGTACAAGAATCACAGTGTGATCTACTGTTCAAATTGTAACCTTTGAAAAGACTGTGATTATAGAAAGGAAGCAGATGCAACAAGCCTTGTCATTATACAGGTCTCACTTTATGCTTTTTGTAATAAAAATTCTCAAACTATATCACAACAGGGCTTTGGACAAAAATAGGTGGTACTAGACTGGTTTGCCTGAATGTAGTTAACAGGAAAACTAATGCAGAAACTAGCCACTACCCTGTATTATATAATATACATGTGTACACATACTGTATATATCATATAGAAAAGAGGATATATAATATAGGATAATGGCTAGCTTCCATGCTATATCTAGCTACATATCTATATATTTAATATTTATAAATATTAATAAATAGCATATATATATATAAAATGTGTGCATGTGTTTATACACACACACATCCCCTATATTATGAATTACATGTACTCAAGATATTCTCCTCTCATATATAGGTTGCAAGCCTAACAGAATAAAAGAGTTCTATAGAAATCTTTTCTGTTCATTTCATGATTTATAATGAAATTGGTTAAACTGTAGATTTTTAAAAAGTACAATTAAAAGGCATGTCAACATACCGCAGTATCATCTTCCCTGTATACTTTTATAGTTTTATCAGCTTCAGCAGTAAGCAATCTGCTTTCTGACTGGTCAAATGCACAAGCAAATATTCCTGATTCACTGTCCAAAGATCCAGGCTGTACAGCTGCATGTACTCTCTGGAAATTATACCCAGTTCTCCAGTCCCAAAGATGCATAGTGCCATTATCAGCTGAAAAAGAAATACAATTGATCCATTTCTGTCACCCTTTTTATAAAAAAACAGCTCTCCAACCAGCTGTCTAATGCACAAGGAATTTGCTGATTTGGAACAGGTTAGTCATAGCATTCTGTTAGAATAGTTTACTGCCCACCAAAGAGGTGTCCCATTTCCCGCTGGCTGCTTTGTTCCCTTCCAGTCTAAGAAAGCTGGTGGCAGCTCTCTCCGAAATGCTCTTAAACCAGCTATAAAGATGACACACAGAATCACAAGTACTCGCATCAAGTTGTAATCTTGAACACAAATTCCTTACTTGATGGCATTACCGATGGGATGACAGTTCTACATTTAATTCTGAACAGAGACACTACAGAAACAATGACCTTGCATAACCTTAAAAAGTGTGGAGACAGTACTGACAGTAGTGGCAGATGACAGAAGGATGCACATCTAAGAAGGATGCTCAGAGGGACCACTCTCAAAACAGACTTTCAATTTTGATAAAGGTGTCAACTAGTCAAAATAGAGCTTTGATAACTTTAATTTAACCCCAACTGCCAGCCAGATAAAAAAAAATAGACATTTTAGGTAGTGCTTCCTCTAAAGTAAAGACTTTAAATCTCAATTATTTTAGTTCAGCCCTAGCTCCTTTGAAGTTGCTACAGATTTTTTGAAAATCTCTATACAAGCTATGTTCATAAAGCCCTAGTTTCAAAAAAAGGGAAAAAAAGGCCTTTAAAGTATATTTCTGAATAGAATAACATTTTGCTCTGGGGAAACGGACAATTTTCCCCAAAATCCTCAGCTATTTTAAGGGGCCTGCCTACAAAATGAGAACAACCCAATTTTTACATGAATACCAATACAAATGTCATTAAAAAGATCCTTCCAGGACTTACACTTCCCAATTGTTTAGAACAAAATATAAAAAGGACCCAGCATTTTTCAAGCTCTTGCCCACACTATGCACATGAATCCTTATGCTGTCAAATGCAGCTTTAACCTGCATTTAAAAATAAGAAAACCCACTCTTATTTGTACTTAAAAGCAGACAGTCTGTGTAAGCTGACACACAATATGATTTAGCAGTTCCCACTCAAAGCATTTTGACTCCAAACCTTCAGCTTAATGCTGAACACTATATTATGCACAAGACACTAATTAACATTTATACATTAAATAAAAGTGCAATTCTTTCCTGAAAAGTGATATTTTTCAATGGACTTCCAGAACAAAAGTGTTCAGTTTACAAGTGAATAGTGTTTTGTCTTATGGCTATTTCTGTGAACTCATCCCAGAATTTGAAGTCAAGCTGAATTAACA
The DNA here is from genome assembly GCF_001723895.1 of Crocodylus porosus. Classification (NCBI taxonomy): domain Eukaryota; kingdom Metazoa; phylum Chordata; order Crocodylia; family Crocodylidae; genus Crocodylus; species Crocodylus porosus. Next base: position 12,420,939 of record NW_017728913.1, read on the forward strand.
CACACAATTCTATGGATCAAATTCCATTCTTGGACTACATTCCTATGCTTGCCTAAAGGAAACCAAGTGCAGAACCTGACCCTGCACTTGTGAGTATCAACAGCATTTCAATCTGCTTTCCTATGGCTATGCTGATGCTACAGAAAAAAGCAAAAAGCCTATTAGTCTTACGGTTAAACCAGTAGACTGGGACTTCAGCTATCTATATTAAATTCTCTGCTTTGCCTTAATTCCTGTGTGATCCCACAGCATGTGGATGCTCATCTGGCCCACAGGGCTCCCTGTGGATCCAAAAATTTGGCAGTGGGGGACTGATGGCAGCTAAGTGCTGCTCCCCCACTGCCAAATTTCCAGAACTACAAAGAGCCCTCTGAGATGGACAGCATGAGCCTGCATGCTGGATTGAGCTTGCAGGGCCGATCTGGGTGCACAGAGTCCCGATTCAGCCCTGCACCACTCATCCAGTCCACAGGGCCAAAAGCTGCTATAGCTGTGAGGAAATATGAGAGGTTTAAGATTTGTGAACTTAAGTGATATCTTTTGCTAGATCGGTTATATAGAGCACAAAGCTCGTTTAGCATCTCCCAGTTACATAGTTCATCTAATAAAAGATATTATTCAAACCAACAAATCTTGTCTCTCGCATATAGTATCCTAATCAAAGTGAGAATCTTTCTGGGGCTCACTTCTCCTTTCTGTAAAAGAAAAAAAGAATTTTCTTTCCCCACCTCTTCAGCTGTCTTTCTATTCAGATTATACATTACTTTAATACAAATCCTATCCCCTACCACATCTTCCATTACAAAAAGGATGTATGAGAATTCAGATGAGACCTCCATAAGCTACCTTTCCAACAGCCATTTGCCCCTACACACACACGCGCGTGCCTGAATTTATATGTAGAACCATATAGCTTTTGCACACCAGCAATGATTTTAGTATATCCTTACTTTAATCAGAACTACAGCATTCTAATAAGTGAAATTAATGGAAAAATGCCACTATGAATTTGAGCTAATCAAAGTTCAATGAATCACCTGCTAAAAGGTTGGGTTAAGCAGTAGTCAGTATTTTACAAATAGATACTGATGGCTAGAAAGTGGTATTTAGAGGTTTGTTTTGGCTGACTGCCTTGTAGGTAAAAGTAGATATGCATTAGAACAGGGGTAGGCAACACTCAGCATGTATGTCAGAGCATGGCATGCAAAGGTGTTTTGCTTGGCATGTGCGCCTTGGGGCAGACAGCAGGAAGCGAGCCTGGGCTGTGCCGCTGCAACAAGGATCAGGCCCTTCATGGCACCCCTACTGTCTGCCCTAGCATGCCAATATCTTACAAGTTGAGGTTGCAGGTGTTTTTGGTACTCTGCCCAAAAACATTGCCTACCCCTGCATCACAACAATGGTCCAAGGGAATGGCAAGAGATTTCTCGTTTTGGTAAAACAGACCAAATTAGGAGGCCTGGTAAATAACCAAATTAAGATGTGTGCATGTGGTGAGTTTGTTGGAACAAAGGAATATGCTGACAGGGCAGAACATGGACAAGATGACGACCACAGGGAAGTCAATCAATGAGGCCCAGGAATGAAGAGTCAGAGGGGAGAAGGAATACTAAAGGAGGGATTTCAGAGCAGCAGAGAGGACCCGAGAGGGGAACCCAAGGCCACCATAGACAGAGGGCACACCACCAGCCCATAGGGGAAGGGTAAGTCACCAGTCTTACCCACCCCATCAGGGGAGGGTGGGCTTCGGCCTTTGACCTCCAGGCTGCTGACATCTGACATTCAAGAAAGAACCTCAGGGTGAAGCTCTCATACTGGACAGATATACCTTCCCTCTGTGACATCTCTAAGATTGGTAGCTGGGATCCTACGATCCCTGCTGGCTTCCTGCCCCTGGGGTAGGGGGCTGGACTCAATGATCTGAGGTCTCTTCTAGCCCTAATGTCTATGAATCTATGAGCTATAGAATGGAATTATTTATGCCATCACCGTATATCAATAAAATTTGCCTATTATCAAATGGTGAAGTCGTGGTTAGTCTGAGGGTTTGGGTCTGCCCAGAACAAGGTATGTGGGTCATAAATCCAGAGCCAACAGATACCATTTGTAAAACCATCAGAAAAAGTCAATGGATTCCATGCATATAAACAGCAGGCACTAGGAATTTATGCAGTTAGAGGAACAACATTGTTAATTTCTTTGTAGGTACATACACACATCAAGTCAAGCCAGACTTCAATATACTAAACCCAGCCAAATTAAGTAAATTCTACCTGTATTCACTAACAGGGAGATAATACCCAACACATTTATATACCAGATATCACCATAACAGAGAACATAAATAGAAAGCTTCCAGGCAGAAAAAGCAGTGCATTCCTATTGCATATAAGGAGACAATCAAATTGGAGGGCTTTACATGAATGAACGTACCCTTTGCAGACATATGTTGTGTACCCACTCTCCACACACCCCAGTGCAGCAAGCTGAGAGGAACGGCGATCAAGTAAGCTAGGAGGATTCACTATTATGTGGATTTTCCAATCCAACCCATTCATTAGGGAGGCAATGGCTGCTCTAAGTTAAGGAGGCAATAGGGTCACAGTGACACTAACTGCTCTACAGCAGCCAGTGGAGGGGAAAAGAAGGATACCAGGCTCCTCGGAGACATCCTTAGTCACAGACTTGGGCTCAAACAAACAGACACTGTGACAAAAAAATTAAAATCTAAAGAAATCTCACTTTACCTCCAGATACCAAAACTCCATCCGAATTCACAGCCAGTGTGTTGATAATGGCATTATGACCAGAAAGGTTTTGAATGAAGTTTCCATCTGGGAATTTCCACTGTTTAATGTTATCTGGAGAACCAGATGCAAACGTATAACTGAAACAAGATTAGCATAGTAAAGTAAGCCAGAGTTAAAAAAAAGTTTTGTACTTGCTTCTCTTTAACACGTTTCAGTGCAGCACATCAGTATTACAGCTCCTAATTATACATACCAATAGTAAAATGTGATCCTCCAAATTACTTAACCACTAAATCATTTTTTCAACAGCAAATGTATGTAAAACCACCTGTATTATGCATGTTTTATCTAATTTTACTGTTTAATTGCATCTTTTTCTTTATACAAAATGGATTACCTAACATACAAATATTTTTTCAATACTAATAATATAATTTCAATAATACATTGCTAATAATATAATTTCAATAATTTAATATAATGAATATAAAAGTTCTGAAGAAAGAGTTACTTCTCAGTAAGAGCACTAGCTTTTGCACTGCCCAAAATTTAAAACTGGCTTGTATTTTAATTTTGATAATACTTATGCAGAGAGGTACTACCAGAAAATGACAAAGAAAGCATTTTCAAAAGATGTAGTAACATCAAATGCAATTAGGGAGAGACAGTGCAAGAGCAAGCAAGCTCTTTGGTTTTGGTAGCTGATTAGTTCTCCAATTTGTCTGAACAAGTTAACGAACCTTAAATTATTTAATTCATCTCCCTCATAGAATACTTACAAACA
>NW_017728913.1:12424483-12446255 GCF_001723895.1 Crocodylus porosus
AAAAAAAAAAAAAACACTCGGTAGTGTGGTGGTAGACAAAGAAAAACTCAGGGGATATAAAACATAACTCAGGATTTATAGCCACAATAAAAACAGCTTTACAAATACTTTGTAAGATAACCAATGTTATCTTTTCATAACTGAAAAGACAAAATGCAATTAAAAGATATGTCAATTTGATCTTGAACATCTTGACAGTGGCTCTTTAATGTAACTGTAAAATATTCACTACATAAAAGATCCCTACAGACATTAAAATTTCCATATACAACACCACAAATTTTACTTAAAACCTTTTCTAGGGGGAAAAATGTATCTTTCAAGTCATTTTCACTGATTTCTACAATCTCTGGCAATTCTCACTGGCTTATTAGGTTCATGATGCAAAATGAGTTAATATTATATGGGCCTGCTTCTCAATTGACAGCTTTATTTTTCAGTGACTTGGAGTAACATAATAGTAATAAATGGTAAACAATACCGCTTCAAAGTTTAAAGTGTCATTCTCCAAGAAAAGTCATGAAGAATGACCTCTATGAATAGACTTGCAATTAGTTCTTGAAGTCAAACAGGGGTCTTTCAGTAAAACTGGCTTAACCTAGTATTTTCAGAACTCTTGCACTCAATGAATGCGTAATAAAATAACCACCTGCACATCTATATCCTTTTCATGAACTACATATGCTTGACAAATCTAAACACTTAACAGCTGCAACTGGTTTCCTGGGATCATACCAAAAAAAAAAAAAAAAGACAAAAACCTAAGAGAAACAAGATTTATTGTAAAACAAGTTGAAGAAGCAATGACTTTAGCAGAGTTCTGCTCTGCAATCCCAGACAGAGCATGATGCGACTGAATGCTCTCAGGAAAGCTAAAAACAAAATTATAGTGTAACTGTACAGATGTTGCCTCATTAAAATCGCTTTCTCTTGATAATTTCTGGTTTCCAGCTGACAGGATGGGTTTCTTCGGTCTGAAAAAACAGCATGAGAAAATAAATTGAAGTAGCTATTTTTAACTGTAAATTAAACTGTAGTTTTGCTTAAAAGGTCTGTTACACAGGATATGCTATTTCTTATACACATGTAACAATACTTTGATAAGTTAATATTTTTTGCTTCAATTAGAATGTATAGATTAACTGATTAGAATATACATTTGAATTTACTGTTTCCCCATGCTACTGTCTGAAGGGCTAGACATGGTTGTTCCTGCTATTATTTTAGGCTGTGAAACAAGAATATGGGTGGTCACTAGCAATTAAGAAAAAAAAGTTTTGGAGAAAAATAAAAAGAGTATAAGGCTGGCAGCCATGAGACTCAAGTTCTGCTCCTGGTTTAGCCACTTACATCCCATGTGATGTCAAGCAAGCTCTTTAATCTCTCTACCTCACCGACCCCTCTGTAAAATGGGAAATAAATACATTTGTCTTGTTCCAAGAGATACTGGAAGGATAATTCAATATTTTGAAGCACTCTTAAAGAATTCACACCAATTGTGATCAGATTCCATGCTTTAAATTTTTGCTCATTATAAATAGCAATGCAATGATGAGTTCTATTCCATAAAGGAAATCTGGCTCCGTTTATAAAGTGTAGTGTTTTGAAAATAAGTTACCTACACTATATTTCAACTTTCTTGCCTTTTAAACTGTTGTACAAGAATCACAGTGTGATCTACTGTTCAAATTGTAACCTTTGAAAAGACTGTGATTATAGAAAGGAAGCAGATGCAACAAGCCTTGTCATTATACAGGTCTCACTTTATGCTTTTTGTAATAAAAATTCTCAAACTATATCACAACAGGGCTTTGGACAAAAATAGGTGGTACTAGACTGGTTTGCCTGAATGTAGTTAACAGGAAAACTAATGCAGAAACTAGCCACTACCCTGTATTATATAATATACATGTGTACACATACTGTATATATCATATAGAAAAGAGGATATATAATATAGGATAATGGCTAGCTTCCATGCTATATCTAGCTACATATCTATATATTTAATATTTATAAATATTAATAAATAGCATATATATATATAAAATGTGTGCATGTGTTTATACACACACACATCCCCTATATTATGAATTACATGTACTCAAGATATTCTCCTCTCATATATAGGTTGCAAGCCTAACAGAATAAAAGAGTTCTATAGAAATCTTTTCTGTTCATTTCATGATTTATAATGAAATTGGTTAAACTGTAGATTTTTAAAAAGTACAATTAAAAGGCATGTCAACATACCGCAGTATCATCTTCCCTGTATACTTTTATAGTTTTATCAGCTTCAGCAGTAAGCAATCTGCTTTCTGACTGGTCAAATGCACAAGCAAATATTCCTGATTCACTGTCCAAAGATCCAGGCTGTACAGCTGCATGTACTCTCTGGAAATTATACCCAGTTCTCCAGTCCCAAAGATGCATAGTGCCATTATCAGCTGAAAAAGAAATACAATTGATCCATTTCTGTCACCCTTTTTATAAAAAAACAGCTCTCCAACCAGCTGTCTAATGCACAAGGAATTTGCTGATTTGGAACAGGTTAGTCATAGCATTCTGTTAGAATAGTTTACTGCCCACCAAAGAGGTGTCCCATTTCCCGCTGGCTGCTTTGTTCCCTTCCAGTCTAAGAAAGCTGGTGGCAGCTCTCTCCGAAATGCTCTTAAACCAGCTATAAAGATGACACACAGAATCACAAGTACTCGCATCAAGTTGTAATCTTGAACACAAATTCCTTACTTGATGGCATTACCGATGGGATGACAGTTCTACATTTAATTCTGAACAGAGACACTACAGAAACAATGACCTTGCATAACCTTAAAAAGTGTGGAGACAGTACTGACAGTAGTGGCAGATGACAGAAGGATGCACATCTAAGAAGGATGCTCAGAGGGACCACTCTCAAAACAGACTTTCAATTTTGATAAAGGTGTCAACTAGTCAAAATAGAGCTTTGATAACTTTAATTTAACCCCAACTGCCAGCCAGATAAAAAAAAATAGACATTTTAGGTAGTGCTTCCTCTAAAGTAAAGACTTTAAATCTCAATTATTTTAGTTCAGCCCTAGCTCCTTTGAAGTTGCTACAGATTTTTTGAAAATCTCTATACAAGCTATGTTCATAAAGCCCTAGTTTCAAAAAAAGGGAAAAAAAGGCCTTTAAAGTATATTTCTGAATAGAATAACATTTTGCTCTGGGGAAACGGACAATTTTCCCCAAAATCCTCAGCTATTTTAAGGGGCCTGCCTACAAAATGAGAACAACCCAATTTTTACATGAATACCAATACAAATGTCATTAAAAAGATCCTTCCAGGACTTACACTTCCCAATTGTTTAGAACAAAATATAAAAAGGACCCAGCATTTTTCAAGCTCTTGCCCACACTATGCACATGAATCCTTATGCTGTCAAATGCAGCTTTAACCTGCATTTAAAAATAAGAAAACCCACTCTTATTTGTACTTAAAAGCAGACAGTCTGTGTAAGCTGACACACAATATGATTTAGCAGTTCCCACTCAAAGCATTTTGACTCCAAACCTTCAGCTTAATGCTGAACACTATATTATGCACAAGACACTAATTAACATTTATACATTAAATAAAAGTGCAATTCTTTCCTGAAAAGTGATATTTTTCAATGGACTTCCAGAACAAAAGTGTTCAGTTTACAAGTGAATAGTGTTTTGTCTTATGGCTATTTCTGTGAACTCATCCCAGAATTTGAAGTCAAGCTGAATTAACACACACAATTCTATGGATCAAATTCCATTCTTGGACTACATTCCTATGCTTGCCTAAAGGAAACCAAGTGCAGAACCTGACCCTGCACTTGTGAGTATCAACAGCATTTCAATCTGCTTTCCTATGGCTATGCTGATGCTACAGAAAAAAGCAAAAAGCCTATTAGTCTTACGGTTAAACCAGTAGACTGGGACTTCAGCTATCTATATTAAATTCTCTGCTTTGCCTTAATTCCTGTGTGATCCCACAGCATGTGGATGCTCATCTGGCCCACAGGGCTCCCTGTGGATCCAAAAATTTGGCAGTGGGGGACTGATGGCAGCTAAGTGCTGCTCCCCCACTGCCAAATTTCCAGAACTACAAAGAGCCCTCTGAGATGGACAGCATGAGCCTGCATGCTGGATTGAGCTTGCAGGGCCGATCTGGGTGCACAGAGTCCCGATTCAGCCCTGCACCACTCATCCAGTCCACAGGGCCAAAAGCTGCTATAGCTGTGAGGAAATATGAGAGGTTTAAGATTTGTGAACTTAAGTGATATCTTTTGCTAGATCGGTTATATAGAGCACAAAGCTCGTTTAGCATCTCCCAGTTACATAGTTCATCTAATAAAAGATATTATTCAAACCAACAAATCTTGTCTCTCGCATATAGTATCCTAATCAAAGTGAGAATCTTTCTGGGGCTCACTTCTCCTTTCTGTAAAAGAAAAAAAGAATTTTCTTTCCCCACCTCTTCAGCTGTCTTTCTATTCAGATTATACATTACTTTAATACAAATCCTATCCCCTACCACATCTTCCATTACAAAAAGGATGTATGAGAATTCAGATGAGACCTCCATAAGCTACCTTTCCAACAGCCATTTGCCCCTACACACACACGCGCGTGCCTGAATTTATATGTAGAACCATATAGCTTTTGCACACCAGCAATGATTTTAGTATATCCTTACTTTAATCAGAACTACAGCATTCTAATAAGTGAAATTAATGGAAAAATGCCACTATGAATTTGAGCTAATCAAAGTTCAATGAATCACCTGCTAAAAGGTTGGGTTAAGCAGTAGTCAGTATTTTACAAATAGATACTGATGGCTAGAAAGTGGTATTTAGAGGTTTGTTTTGGCTGACTGCCTTGTAGGTAAAAGTAGATATGCATTAGAACAGGGGTAGGCAACACTCAGCATGTATGTCAGAGCATGGCATGCAAAGGTGTTTTGCTTGGCATGTGCGCCTTGGGGCAGACAGCAGGAAGCGAGCCTGGGCTGTGCCGCTGCAACAAGGATCAGGCCCTTCATGGCACCCCTACTGTCTGCCCTAGCATGCCAATATCTTACAAGTTGAGGTTGCAGGTGTTTTTGGTACTCTGCCCAAAAACATTGCCTACCCCTGCATCACAACAATGGTCCAAGGGAATGGCAAGAGATTTCTCGTTTTGGTAAAACAGACCAAATTAGGAGGCCTGGTAAATAACCAAATTAAGATGTGTGCATGTGGTGAGTTTGTTGGAACAAAGGAATATGCTGACAGGGCAGAACATGGACAAGATGACGACCACAGGGAAGTCAATCAATGAGGCCCAGGAATGAAGAGTCAGAGGGGAGAAGGAATACTAAAGGAGGGATTTCAGAGCAGCAGAGAGGACCCGAGAGGGGAACCCAAGGCCACCATAGACAGAGGGCACACCACCAGCCCATAGGGGAAGGGTAAGTCACCAGTCTTACCCACCCCATCAGGGGAGGGTGGGCTTCGGCCTTTGACCTCCAGGCTGCTGACATCTGACATTCAAGAAAGAACCTCAGGGTGAAGCTCTCATACTGGACAGATATACCTTCCCTCTGTGACATCTCTAAGATTGGTAGCTGGGATCCTACGATCCCTGCTGGCTTCCTGCCCCTGGGGTAGGGGGCTGGACTCAATGATCTGAGGTCTCTTCTAGCCCTAATGTCTATGAATCTATGAGCTATAGAATGGAATTATTTATGCCATCACCGTATATCAATAAAATTTGCCTATTATCAAATGGTGAAGTCGTGGTTAGTCTGAGGGTTTGGGTCTGCCCAGAACAAGGTATGTGGGTCATAAATCCAGAGCCAACAGATACCATTTGTAAAACCATCAGAAAAAGTCAATGGATTCCATGCATATAAACAGCAGGCACTAGGAATTTATGCAGTTAGAGGAACAACATTGTTAATTTCTTTGTAGGTACATACACACATCAAGTCAAGCCAGACTTCAATATACTAAACCCAGCCAAATTAAGTAAATTCTACCTGTATTCACTAACAGGGAGATAATACCCAACACATTTATATACCAGATATCACCATAACAGAGAACATAAATAGAAAGCTTCCAGGCAGAAAAAGCAGTGCATTCCTATTGCATATAAGGAGACAATCAAATTGGAGGGCTTTACATGAATGAACGTACCCTTTGCAGACATATGTTGTGTACCCACTCTCCACACACCCCAGTGCAGCAAGCTGAGAGGAACGGCGATCAAGTAAGCTAGGAGGATTCACTATTATGTGGATTTTCCAATCCAACCCATTCATTAGGGAGGCAATGGCTGCTCTAAGTTAAGGAGGCAATAGGGTCACAGTGACACTAACTGCTCTACAGCAGCCAGTGGAGGGGAAAAGAAGGATACCAGGCTCCTCGGAGACATCCTTAGTCACAGACTTGGGCTCAAACAAACAGACACTGTGACAAAAAAATTAAAATCTAAAGAAATCTCACTTTACCTCCAGATACCAAAACTCCATCCGAATTCACAGCCAGTGTGTTGATAATGGCATTATGACCAGAAAGGTTTTGAATGAAGTTTCCATCTGGGAATTTCCACTGTTTAATGTTATCTGGAGAACCAGATGCAAACGTATAACTGAAACAAGATTAGCATAGTAAAGTAAGCCAGAGTTAAAAAAAAGTTTTGTACTTGCTTCTCTTTAACACGTTTCAGTGCAGCACATCAGTATTACAGCTCCTAATTATACATACCAATAGTAAAATGTGATCCTCCAAATTACTTAACCACTAAATCATTTTTTCAACAGCAAATGTATGTAAAACCACCTGTATTATGCATGTTTTATCTAATTTTACTGTTTAATTGCATCTTTTTCTTTATACAAAATGGATTACCTAACATACAAATATTTTTTCAATACTAATAATATAATTTCAATAATACATTGCTAATAATATAATTTCAATAATTTAATATAATGAATATAAAAGTTCTGAAGAAAGAGTTACTTCTCAGTAAGAGCACTAGCTTTTGCACTGCCCAAAATTTAAAACTGGCTTGTATTTTAATTTTGATAATACTTATGCAGAGAGGTACTACCAGAAAATGACAAAGAAAGCATTTTCAAAAGATGTAGTAACATCAAATGCAATTAGGGAGAGACAGTGCAAGAGCAAGCAAGCTCTTTGATTTTGGTAGCTGATTAGTTCTCCAATTTGTCTGAACAAGTTAACGAACCTTAAATTATTTAATTCATCTCCCTCATAGAATACTTACAAACACAGGCAGCAAAAGTGTTTTTATAGGGCTGAGAGGCAAGTTCAGTCCCCTTATTTAATAGTCAGAGTACAGAAGGTAAGGATAAATTTATAAAGATGACAGAGAGGTGGTTTTGTAACATGTTCAAACACAAACTGGGCTGGAACCATATCATTTCATAGAGATTTTGAAGTTCTGCAGTAATTAAACTAAAATTAACAGGACTCCAAGTACAGATATATGATAACATTGTGTGCCATTATTTCTATGTTGGTACTATAGTAGTTGCATTTTGGTGGTTTAGTTAGCTCAGTTAGTCTCTGTTTACTATTAGGATTAGATGTTTCAAAGGCAGGTGCAAGAACTGCAAAAGCAAGCACTTTTAGAATGAACTACCTATAAGATCAATTTTTTTTCATAATAAGATCACGGTTTTTTTCAACAACTTATGCAATGTTGGATAGTTCTAGTATCCCAACATTAATTGTTCTCTACTTGGGCTTTTTTCCAGTAAGCAAGTTTTGCTGACTACCATAACTTTCTTTAAACAAAGACTCACTTGTTCTCTTGTCAGCAATCGTGGGAGTTGTAGCAGCACTGGTCTTTCCCCATCATGGTCATTAAATCCTAGTGCTTGAGGAGCCTATGTATACTGATGCTCCCAGCAATGCTAATACCAGCTCAGTTAATGACTGTTACACTTGGCTGCATTAATTACAACTGTCTCTTGTTGTGTATACATTTGTAGCTCACTAAAGTAACAGGTACTCTTCAATTCATTAGGCAGGATAGTACTTCAAAGAAAGCTACTTTAAAGTATATCAAAATGTTGGCTTGCTGCTACCACCATGTGTTAAAAGTCAAGACAGAACCAAGGGAAAAAAAAAAAAACAAAACAACTTACTGCCTTGGATGCAATACAACTGCTCTTACAGATTTCTTGTGATTTGTTAAAGTGACACGAGTTTTTCCTGCCACTAAATCCCACAGTCGTATTGTGGTATCGTGGCTTCCTGTAATTAAAAAGAAAAGATAGCAACGATATACAGCATAAACAGCAATGCTATCAGTCTGTATAGATATCTAAATAGAATATATAAAAATTTAATACAAATAACAACATCTTTCATCCAAAAAAAACTCTTGCAAACAAAAACTACATAGAGAGATTTTTAATCCCTCACCCAGATCTTCAATCTGCTAATACACTGTTATCTTGGAAGTAAAACACACTCACTTTAAACTGCATATAGCAACATTATAAATATTGAGAATAAACTATATTGTATCTTGTTTAAATCAGCAAGAGATGATCCCAAGTTGAACCTAGATCTTAACTAATATAACGTAAGACAAGAAATGAGAGACAAAGGTAATGAACGGGGAGAAATGACAAAGATAAACACTGATACAAACACGTTGTTATAAATAGCTACATACAAAACTATCTGATTCTTAGTCGTTTGGTTTGGTAAACATCAACCATACCTGTAATAATCTGTGGTTCTGCAGCTTGGCACTTCACTGTTGCTACTGCATTTGTATGTCCTGTTAACGTGTGCACACTGGCTTTTGTCCTCACATCCCAGATCTGTAAGACCACAGTAAACTCAAGAAAGTACGAAACATGTTCATCTTTTAAGAACTACTATTGATTGTATGGATTACATGCCAGACCTGACACATACTACCACATTTGTGCTATAAAACTAGCATAATCTGTTCATCATAACATTTTGCAGGCTGGAGAAAAAAAAATTAGCAAAAGTTGCCATTCATTGCACTAAGACATCAAGCCATCTTTCTTTAAGGTTAGACACCATGAAGTTATATCCCCTGCCCCTCTAAGGCTGATGAAGTTGACAGAATCTAATTTGTCTATATGATATTTTTAATAGCCCCAGGTGTGGGGAAAATAAACCACTCTCTTAAACATTACTAGCATTCTATGTATTTTGGGGCAAAAGAGAATGCTTCAATTATAAATCTATAAAAAGATCTGGATCTTCCTCCCTATGAGCCACTGCAGGACTCAAAATTAGCAGACTGGCTCAAGGGCCCAAATTTCCTTGATTATGATGTTTACAAAACAGAGGAAGTATGCTCTGAACAGTGGAGCTTGCTGCCCCTTGTCTATCAGAGCCCAAGCATGTCACCTTCAGTGTTGGTTTTCAAGCACTTTCTCTTTTTAAGCAAAGCACAAATATAAAACACAATAGTAGCAGTAATGAGTATAGAAGGAAGACCACAAGAATAAGGCTACTGGTGTAGTTGTATTTTTAAATCTTTATACACACCACTTGTTTAGCTTTTAACAGTGAATATCTAAAAGCATGCATGTTCAATAAACCTCACTGTACTACTTACTCGTGCTGTTGAATCCCGACTGCATGTCATCAACACATCTATTGTTGGGTGCAGATCCAAACCATAGACAGCACTTAAGTGACCATGGTAATGCCTAATGACCTAGAGAACAAACAGACTTTAACTTGGTATTTAAAGGACAAGTTTTAATTCTCTGATTCCCACAATGCTACAAATGCACCTTGATATAAGAAAAATAAATCTACACCTTACCTTATTATACTCAAGATCCCAGCATTTCACTTGTTTGTCTTCTCCACAAGAGAAGAGGTATGGACTTCTTGCACTTACTATCACACCTCGGACAGTACTAATGTGTCCTGTCAGAGACAGCTTTAACTTGCCACTAGCAAGATCCCAAATCTACATTGAAAAATGTAAAGATTTTAAGTAACTCAAATGTAAAAACAGGACAATTAAAAGAGAAAACTGAATTGACCAGGATTTGTCAATCTATTCCTAGACCATCTTACCTTGATAGTTCTGTCAGCAGAGCCAGTAACAAACCATTGATTTCCTGGTTCCACTGCAATGCATCTCACCCAACCCAAGTGACCACTGATAACCTTTAGAAAAAACAACAAAAAGCATTCTAACTCAAAAAATGAACGTACTTCTGATGAGTGCAATTAGTCCAAGAAATGCTTTAAAATGAAAACCACATTTAAAATTAGATTAAAAAAACATAGTTTTGGTCCTCTCTGACGTAAAAACAATACTACTAAATTAAAATGCAAAATACTTTAAAATTTAGAAACTGGATGGCTTTGGTCATTTGCAATGGAACCCCTCAAGGTGAAGTCATTGGTTCAAATCCTTAACAGGTCACTAGTAACTGTAAATTAGATTTCTCAAGGTAAGGGCTTTCTTCAGTTCATCCCTGGCATCTTCCTGTACAGTACTGCATAAACTACCAGTGCTCCTACAATAACAATTATAGAAATATGCACCCAACCTATTGGTTGTTTAGTCACATTTGCAAAGCAAATTTCAATTTCCAAAAAGTTCTCAATAAAACAGCTGTATCTCAATAATAAAAAAATCCATTATTATTAGTATCAATCAGCAACCACTGCATCTTTCAGTTCAGTTCCTTCAGCTCTGGACAAGGCAAAATGCCAAGGAATAGGCATAAATCTGTCCTACCCAGGCACAGACTATACCTGTTCTATAAATAGCAGAAACAACTATTTTAAGGTAAGTCAATAATGTACACTTCACTAGCACCAAAACTCAGTTTAAAAAAAAAACAAACAAAACAGTACAATTACAGGCTTCACGAACACACACACAAAAAAGCAAATACCTTTATTTGCATTTTAGTATCTACAGCTCTGGAGGATGTTTCCCCATTAATATGTTCACTGAAATATAGTTATTATAACACCACCTGCTAGCAATTAATATATAGTTTACTCCACTTATATGCATATTAGATAAATACCTAATTTGTACGTTACTGCTTATTTTGTAATAAATTCCAGTTATATGCACATCAGTTAAGTATATACATTAATTAAATACACAGATCTTTTAGATCTATTATCCATCTTGTAACTTACCTACATACCAAGTGTAACTGTCTGCTCTGCAACCAACTGTCCTCCCTTTAAATGCACAGAAACAATGCAAGGGAAGCAGCTGTCAAAGGGCTATTATTAGCCCTGAAAAAATAACAGCAGTTAGTTACTTGAATAACAACTTTCTCCCTTCATTTTCAAGGCTTCTAGAAGTAGCTCCAGTTGTGACTACTGGTAGCTTTGAAAATGAGAAGAACTAGTTAGTTTCAGGGATTTACATCATTGTAAATGATATTCCTTAACCATACAATTCTTCTAATACCACTTCCATAACTAACTATTCGAAGCTTTGAAAATGAGGGCAGCAGTCAATGTTGGGGATGTCAATATCACAGCAGTGATAGTGCTGTATAATTAAGGGGTGTTGGTTGTTAGCTTTCATTTGCATAAGTGCATACTTTTGGTAAAGGTAAATTTTTTTTCTAATCCAGAAATTGCACACATACATATACTCTGCATAGTCACCCAACCACACACCATATAATGGACAAAGCTTATCTGCTAAGGCCTTATAACCAGTGGAAAACACTATCTGCAAAGGAAAACTCTATCGATGGGAAGCTGGGTAGAAGTGATTCTGCTGCCTTCGAACCAAGGCAGTTCCAAGGGCCAGTCTTCTTGACAGGAAAGAAAAAGTGTGGGCACGACAGTGGCACCACTGGATCAGAGTGGCTCTTTTGTAGCTCTAATACCTGTCAGAGTTGGGAAACCAAGAATGAAGGAGCCAAAATTATTTGTCTATGGCTTTCTCTTTAATACATCTGAGTTTCACTGAGATGTAGAGAAGAATAAGGGCCAGAGTACCAAAACAAACTGAACCTTATGGAGGCTCTGAAGTAGACATGGATAGAATATATCAGGTGAGTTAGCCTGTCCTGTTTTTTTGGTTGCAGCTGACAGTTCCTGGTCCCCCAACAAGAGCTACAGGTAGACTGTGCTACTGTGCCTTCTACCAGACATCTTATTGTCAGGAAGAACCAATGTATTGAATCTAGCACCTTGGCTTTAGTCCCACACACGTTTTCTCTTCCCCACAACCTATAAAACTGCTCTAAATCAAGTAGGTGCACTTTCCATGTGCTTATTATGTCTCAATTTTTCTCAAATAAAATTTCTTTTAAAATCTGTATAAATAAATTGCTCCAGAACTATAGTCTTATTTCATACACTTATACATTCCTTTGGATTAGACTGTTTTTCAGACAAGTTGTCTTTACATTAATTTTAAGTTTTGTGCATCTTCAACAGATATTTATAAACTCTAAAACTGTTCATACACAGCACTATACAGTACATGAACTACACTAAAAAGACCAGATACACATTTCTTTTAACCACAAGAGATTTTTTCCTTCTCAACCAATGAAGTGTGGTCTTTCTTCAGTAACAGACCATGTCTGAGCAAAGTTGAAAGTTACTCAAGTTACAAATTAGATAAAGAGTATTGGTAAATAAGGTACATCTAAAAAAATATTTATTTCACTGCCTTCAACTCATTTAATTTCTACCATTTACTTCAATGCATTTTTCCTCTTGTATACCTAATCATAACGAGGTCATGACCAAGGTATCTAACAAGCATATGCAATAACGGAGGAACTAATTGGTATAACCTGAGATAATCAAATTAAAAGGCAAAAAATAATGATAAATGTACCAATTAGATTGAGATGAAATGCACACAGATCAACCAATTTAAAGTGCAGGGATAATTTATTGCATCTTAAGTGTTCAGACAGCATTTTCTATTTTCATGTTACAGCAAAACCAGAGATTTATTGGAAAAGGCTCTAGTGTTAATTGTGCTGAAAAATTACATTAGAGGCGTATTTCATTGTGATCCATTAACATGGTTAAAAACAGCAATGACACTTAAACTATATTTCAAGTAAGTAAAAGTAATCTACGTAATTTAAGGTCTTATGCCCATCCATGAATGCCATTACCAATGCCTGTGTTTTTTTAAATCATGTTCTTATTTTTAGAAGTTTCCCAAACCATTATTATACCCTCACAAACAAGACACAAAAACAAAAAACTGTACCTAAATGGCAGTCCAAAGTGCATATATATACATATATACATTAAAAAAAAAAAAAAAAAAAAAGGAAAATTTTTCTCATTCTTATCTCTGTCTCTCTCAGGAATATTTATAATCAGCAGATGTAAAAATGTTAAATACGCATTAGACTGAGGTCCCTTTAATTCCCCTTTTCCTGGGGGAGAACCAAAGTTTGAAGATAAAGTCTTTAGAACTCTCAGACTGCATTACTGTGTGTGTAAATTTTCAACTTACTCTGTACAGTTTCCATGGTGGATGCCACTGAGGTTTGGGCATTGTTGGAGCCTTCTTTGCAATCAATGCAGAATTTTTGCTCCCCGCTTCCATGATGGCCTATAATTGTAAAGGAAATAACAATCACATAATTTTGACAAAACACCTTCCACGCAGCCTAGAAGTTACTCCTTGTAAAGTGTAGGGGAGTCATGCCCTTCTTTGAGGCCTCATATTGTAAATAGCACTATCCAAATGACTCTATGGGACACAGTGCAGAATAAGAGGTCAAGTTCATAAGCAGTAAGTATATCAATATTAGAAATGATACAAATGATCACAAACTCACCATGGACATACTAGGAGGCTGTGAACGCTCAGGAATTCCAGCATGCCTGTAAATATCACCCACACCAGCGGCAGTACGATTTGCATCTATCCTAGATTGAAGGGCAGGGGCAGGGTGAGGGATAGTGAATAATGAATAGGACATGTTTTAAATGAATATACCTTATTCAAAAGATAACTAAAATCAGTAAAACACTCAGATCATTACGTAATTTTTAATCATGAAGCAACTTCCACATGCAGAAGGATTCTGCCCAGCTTGGGCCCTTTCATACACCTATATATCATCCAAGACAAACTGTGAAGATTACAACGTGGATTGTTAAAGATGGGGATGAGAAGAGGAAAAAGGGGCATGGCAGGGCCCCAACTCTGCCCTGCAGGAAAGGGGTTGTGGCGGGGAGGGGGCTGACATGGGGGCCTGGATCAACCCCACAGGGGAAAGGGGTGCACACAGGGCTAAGGGTTCAGGAATTTGGCAGCAGTCACTGTATAAATGGCCACTATTCCCCTGCTGCCAAATTTCCAGACCTGTGAGGAACCCCATGGGCTGGATGAGATGGCTCCATACAACCATACAGAGTGGAAAATGAGCAGTCATGCAAAGACCCTAGAGAAGAATGTCATAGTCCTACTCAACTCAAAATTCTAATACCAAGAGATGAATTGTAGCACTGTAAATCAGCATTAAGCCAAACTCCACCTTCTATGATTTTTATTGCTATCTTTAAGAATGAGTGTGTCAAGTTTTCTCAGCTCTAGATATCACAGAACAGACTGAACACCAAATAATACATTTTCTTCTTCTATGTCAGTAATGAAATTAAACTGATATAATCAATAGGAATCTGGTACATTTCAAGTTATCCTGCCAATTTTGTTTTTTTAACTGCTTTTACAAACACATTTTTCTAAATTGTAGCAAATCTCAGATATGAAGAAGTCAGCGAAATACTGCAGAGTACTGTAATTTCAAAGTGGAGGGTACCCTACTCCTGGTTAACTGATATCAGGTACTTAAAAATAAATTTAAAAAAAATTCTTAGGTAAGATATCCTTTACTGATCCCAGCCATTTTGAGTTGAATAATATATTAAAAAAATGGAAATAGGATTACTATTTGTGAATATTGGCATTTTAGTAGAGATGAACCAGACAGAACAACATTTAAGTGTATGGGAATCTGAGGGAACTGGGATCTAAACAGTCAGAAACACTGGAAACAAAGACGAAGAATGAGAGGAATAAGAACGATAGTGCTTGCAATACAGCTCACAGTGATTAGTTCAAAGACTGCAGAAAAGGAGTATTTTTGACAGTGATTACATGAGCTATTTGTTCTATGTATTCCACAAAAATTTCATTAAATTCAGAATTAAGACTAAAAGAATTATATTCCTTAAGGAAATTGTTCTATCTTTAATACCCCTCCCCGCCAAAATAATACCTTTATGTGCTGTCCCTACAAGATGTGCTTTAAACAAACCCAAAACATTCTCTTTTAAGATTCTACATGTGCATGTGCAGTTATGTGTATATGGATGATCCTAGTGCTTCTTCATTGTCTCAGGTAACCATGGCTTTTGTTACAACATAATCCATCTGTCATATAGATTCACTTTCACTAGTGCTCACAGATCAATTAAAATATGATTTTATTATGAAAAGTTATTTACCAGTTAAAGCTGCATACTAATAAGTGTAGAGGCTAACCTTTTAATTTTTTTTTTTAGAAAGGCACACACTGAGACATTTGGGGCCTAAGATTATTTTTATCGCTAGATGCAAGTTACTTATTTCTAGGCCTGTGTGAAGCGGAAAGTATTCACTTTGGATTCAGCAATTTGGGGAGACAGTGATTTGATTCAATTCGGCTGAATCCGAAGCTATTCAGCAACAGACTATACAGACAGGCAGTGCAAGCAGGAGCAGCTGGAGGAGCAGCCAAATGAGGCTGAATCTCCTCCGAATTGAATCGGCTACCGAAGCTGTGTACAGCCCTACTTATTTCCCCGTGGACTTTCTACAACTTATAAAATGTTTTAAGAAAGTTATTTAAAAATACCTTGATTGAGAAGGAGGAAGTGCTACAGCTAATGACTGAGCAGCTGATTCACTGGGCATCCTCTGGACCTTAGTGTCTGCTGTCAGAGCCACACCTTGAACAAGAGAACATGCATCAAAAGGCCTGATAAATCTACTGAAAAAGGCTACTATTTTGTTTCTAAACTTGTATAACAGAACAATTTGGTCACAAAATCCTTGCCATTCCCTCTTTGTGACATGTTTCTGTAACTAGATGTTCAAATGATTTCTTTTTCTATACTAAACTGACAATTTGTTTGTCTTGGTTAAATGTGCAAATATTAACATGTAGAGGGGGCCTAACTGGTTAACTGCGCAATTAACTTAGACCAGCTACACCATGCAAAGCACCTATCATACTACTACAAGCTCCAACCAGATATAAAGATAGTACACACTTTTGAGGTCCATCTTTATAGCTGGTTGCTGTCAAGCTTTAATTTATTCCTTTCTACATTTGCAAATTGAGTGATAGCAATCTGCCAGTTCTTTGGCATCACAGGTACATTGCTCCATCTCTAGTGTAAACTTCTCTGAAAAAGAACAAGAAGGAAACCCTGCCCAAAACAATTCTGAGCACTAGGTTCATTCCCCTTACCCAACAGCACCCAGGAGAAATAACACCCTCTGCACCCCCTAGACAAGCACAGACCAGATGAGCAGGGACAGCCCTGCCAGGCTGGAGCATCCTGAGCAGAAGTAAGCACAGGGTGGAGGGGTAAGAGAAATCACCCCCCACTTCCCTGCACAAACCCAGGACAGCACAGCCCAGCCCAGCCTCCAGGGCAGCAGAGGTCCCTCCACCCAAACTTCCCCCAAGGGGCAGGGACATCCTGCTGGGCTGTAGCAGAGCCTGAGCCTCCTAGACATCCTGGGATCCTAGGGGATGACTCCTTAATATCTTCAGTGATGCTGTTGAACAGAGAGTGCTCCCTGAGCTGGCCAGCAGCAGCATGCAAGTTGCTATTCCTTTTACATTTTCATCACAGAAGGAAGGCTCTGCCACAAATGAAATAATGTATAGAGCCACCCTTAGACTATATAGTCTAACGATGAAATCGATCACTTGAAGTTCTACTAGAAATACTAGAAAGTCCCTATTTTCTAAAATATTTGATCTGAAAAATAAAAACACAAAGGGTTTAGAACCTGCAGCTTTGAATCAATCAAAACCCCTGTTCAAGTCAAGGTAGGTGAAGCCTTCTCTATTCTACTTTGGGTAACTTTAAGTTAGAATGACTGCCCCTTCACTTTTTAAAAACTTTTTTCTTTAAATCCTCCTGAGAAATGCTTCATTAGCACACAAAGCATCTTTATTAACAATTCACAGATTAAACTAAAATTATCAAGGAAGTTGTCTGTATTACTGGCATTAAGTCTGACTTCTTTCCTTTTTGTTGGTTTTAGCTTCCTTGTTTTTAATTTGTATCTGAAGAGTGTTTCTTTTTATGAAAAAAAATTACTTACCAGGCCCAGGCGGATATGGATGCGTCCCTGTTATCATATATTCAACTTCTTGTCCTAGAAAGTAACAGATGTTTTATTATTTTACATTTATATAGAGCAATAATTAAGTGACATATTACAAAAAAATCAATGTAAGACAGCATTTGAAGAAAGCGCAGTCATGCCAAAGCTGTAACACCATATTAGCATTACAGTATTTGAGTACTGTTCCTATTCATTTGTTCTCGGTGTTTTCTAGAATTGATCAGAAAAACTCCATCTATGAACCAGTGACGCCACTGCTCACTACCAAAAGACCTGCCTTTATGAATATTTAGTTACCTTATGGTAGACTAGAGGAGTAAATTTTCATATAACCAAGGATTTATTATAAAAGTTGGTTGGAGGAAAGTATTTCATTACTCAGCAAGTTCATGATCCTTACACATACAACACATACATGTATTTTACAGATTAAAAACTAATGATCTGATTCAAACAACTTGATTAGCATGTGACAGTATGAATTAAAAAGGGAAGCATGAGCTGTTTTCCATTTCTCAAGAAATTGATACCAGTCTCTCACCACTCATCACTCCCAGAAGATTTTCAAGGAACATCTTTTAAAAGAAAATCTCAACTAGAATATGAAAATATTAGGCATTCTTGAGACATATTGGACAGTATCAAATAGGAAATTTAAATACCCCAAGAATTATGTTGTGGCCTTAAAGGGGCCTTACTTGAAAGGGAAAAGACATCATAACACAAAGTTATCCAACTATCACTCTATTTTTACCTACACACTTAAAGAGAGTTTGAAATTGTTTCACAACACTTTTAGCAAACACTCTGCATGTTAAACTATCAATAACATTTGTACTACACCAAAGTAGGCTGTTTACTCTCCTTGCTACCATTGTGAAAAACATGTTATGGCACTTCCTTTTTATGCAGTACCAAAACTTACAGTCTATATTGACAAATACCTCCCTTGTTCTGAATCACTTGCATTCTAAAAAGAGAAGCTTGTTACACACAGGGCAATAGAAATAGATAGTTTTTCTTCTAAAACTCTTTCTACACTAGAATTATCATAGAATTATCTTGTAAAGTTATCATAGCAATTCTAAGATTTAATTTCATATCATAAGACAATATTCAAATATACAAGCAAAGGCAAACTAACCTTGATTTGCAGAATACTGTTTATGTCCATAAGGATCCACCACACCCTGGGAACCCTTCTCTCTCAAATTTTCCTTCAGCATAGGCATATGCAACACAGAACCATACTCTGTGTGAAGCTTAACTGACATCTTTACCTTGTGACTGGTTGAGAGAACAACATTTATTAATACTTGATCTTCTGAACAACTGCAAATTTTAAAATGCTTTGGAAATCATTTTGAATCATGTCAGTTCTACTGCTTTCCTTCACCACCACTAGATGGTAGTTCTGCTTGAACATACACATTCTGACTTGGATAAAACAAAGCAACTACTTGTATACACTAACATTTTAAGACACAGCGACAGACTAGTGACAGCTATACTTACCTTTCTTCATCCAACGATATAGGTTTTGCATTATCAGCCACAAACATATCATGGGTCCTCTTCAAGGATCTGAACACAAGAGTGTGCACAGAATGTTTCTGTACGTCCTACAAGAAGCCATAACAAAAATTTAAAGGAGAATCAAAAACAGCAATATAAATTAACTAAGGTAGTAATTTGTCTCCTTAGTAATTAAAAAAAACCCCCCAAAACAGACACTACTGAATTTGTAAAAGAGTACACTGCCATCCTTAGAAGCTGGAAGCTACAGATTTGGCCTGATAAATTGTTTCATTGCCCCCTCATTTACAACAACGCTCCTTTCCTTGGGATATTCTCATGATCAAGAAGAGCAAGCCAAAACTCTGACCAACTGTATTTCCCATTCCAATCACTGAGGTAAAAAACTGAAGATAAAATCTTGTCCTTCACACTTACTGGTTCCATGTTTATACACAGACAATAAAACAAATGGTTCAGGCGCATCAATGGTGCAGGCTTACTCATTTGATTGCAACCACAGAGCAAACAAGTGGCAAAGAAAGATCATTTAAGAACCACCACACACATGATGGCACCTGTGTGCAAGCCTCTTAGCAGGAAACAGCATGTTCTTGTGGATTCCAAAACCTGCAGGCCTTGGTTTAACAGTATAATAGCTTTGCTTTTTCTTAAAGTGCAAAAGCACCATTCAAGAACTAACAAAATTAACAATACCAAAGTCACAGAATCAGAGAAAATTAGGGTTGGAAAGGACCTCAGTAGGTCATTCAGTCCAACTAGGAGTGCACTGATAAAGATTTTCTTGGCCAATTCCAATGGCCGATTATTAACCAGACATATCAGCCGATACCAATTCAATAGCTGATTTAAAGGAATGCAGCTGGGCAGGGTGGGCAGCAGCAGCACTGGGAGGAGTGGCTACAGGGAATTTTTGGGGTGGCTGTAGCCCACCCCATAGCCACCCCTCCCAGGACCGCTATCCACTTCACCCCCTCCTGCCCTGAGTGCAGCCCCGGCCCCCTGCCAGGAAGAGGACAGCTCCTGACCCCGCAGCAGGCAGCCTGCCCTAGCCCCACGCACAAATCTGAAGGTGCATGCAGCAGTCCCAGAAAGAGCTGCCCACATTTACTGCCCTGGCTGGGCAGTGCCCTCTGCCCTTGCCCCACTCCTTCCCCCACTGTGGGGACCTTAATCTGGTCCCCCCCACACCACATCCCATTACCCTTCCTCCCCACAGACATACCAGCCAGATGCTACTCTCCAAGCTACCAGACTGCACTCCTGGCCATGTGCATGCTGTGTCTGCGTGCATGCATATGGCATTTATCCGTGACATTATCGGCTACACTGGCCAAAAAAAAAGGCCAATTACTGATAATGTTAATTTTCCTTTTGTTAGTGCTGATCTGATATGCAACCAATATATTGGTACACCTCTACATCCAACCTCCTGCTCAGAGCAGGACCATCCCCAATGAGATCACCCCACTCAAGGCTTTGTCTAGCCAGGTCTTTTAAAATCCTGAAGGATGGAGATTCCACCACCTCTCTGGGTAACCTGCTCCAGTGCTTTACTACCCTCCTAGTGAAAAAGTTTTTTCCAAATATCTAAGCTTCCTAATATCTTCCCTTGTCATGGCTGAAGACCACATCTGATATCCAAATTTACGTGTCTCCTGGGACACTGACCAGATGCCAAGTTTACCTCCTGCCAGGGAGGGGAATGCCCCTTGCCCAGCACCGTCATAGGGGCCCTCCTCTGCTCAGCAAGTTCTTTAGATGTGACATATTTTATTGGACAAACTAAGATAAATATATACAATAAGAGTATATAATATATAACAAGAGATATCACATGCACTCAAAAAACCTTGCCTGCCTATGTCCTTAGAGCAACACAGTTACAACCAAAACCCCAACTTCTATGCTAGTGCATTTGCCAAAAGCCCTATATGGGAAGCGCTGGTTATGGGCGTGGTGTCAACAGGACATGCGACAAGGCCACCTGGCCCAGTCCTCTGGGTGTGGTGACCTCTGGATGGGGCCTGCAGCCCAACTCCCTGCTGCTTTACTGGCCAGGGACGTGGGCCTTTACAATTTATTTACAGCACGGAAACAAATGTCCGAACACTTCAGAGTCAATGCATCGTACCCGCCCCCAGGACCGCGGCCGGGCGGAAGCTGCAGGAAGCCAAGGCTCAGGCTCGAGCTTCAGCCCTGTGTACGGTCCCTCAAACCCTCCCCGCGCCCCGACGCAGGAACACCGGCCCGAGCCCCGCCCCGAGGACTGGCAGGAGACCAGCCGCTGGGATGCGCCCGGGGCCGAGAGCTCACCTCCACCATGGCGCCTTTTCGACAGCAGCCGCCGAACCGCTATTAAAACACTTCCGGACGTGTCGGAAGTGACGCTACTACGACCCGCTCGCGAGAGCCGGCGACTAGGCTGCGCTGGAAAGGGATGGAGGAGGACAGCGGGGGGCGGGGCGGGGTGCAACAACAGCCAATTGGTGGAAGAAGGGGCGGGGCAATGAAGGGAGGAGGTGGGGTGAGTCGGTGGCGCGCGCTGGCCTTGATACAGCGTGGTCCGGTGAGGCGGAGGTTCGAGCCCCGGCTCCTCCAGGGCCACCGCCGGCTGCCATGGCCCTGGCCGCACGCCTGGACCCCATGCCCCACCCTCGATCTCCCCCACCAGCGCGGCCCAATGTCACGGGGCCAGGCAAGAGGGGTCCCATATAATTATTGAGGTATTGACAGATTAATTTTAATATTTTAAAATACAATTTTAAAAAAACAATTGGATATTATAGAATGTTATATAATGTTTATTAATATGATATAT
>NW_017728913.1:12446355-12490970 GCF_001723895.1 Crocodylus porosus
TATATAGTATACATAATATATTTTAGTAAATCATTGCTACATTAATACATTCCTTTTTATAAATTAACCATTAAATATTTTAAAATGAATTAAAATTACCCAGTGATAATTTTTATCCTATAATAAGAGTATTAATTATTCTATAATAAAATTAGTATTGCTATAATAAAATTCTATAATCAAATTCTATCATTTAATATAATATATTATTTATGCAATATAAATTAATACTTGACATAGTAATATATTATTTGTATACCTTTTTTAAATTGTATAATAAAATTTTGGGCGCCATACTTCAAGCGGGATGTGGATAACCTGGAGAGAGCAAGGGCTGGGCCCTGCCTCACATTCAAGTTGGATAGAAAGCAGCCGTAGAGTCATGGTTATATGTTCTCCAGCGCTCGCTGTGTAGCTGCCTGGCTCTTTTACAGTGGGGTAGACTTTTTTTATCCTGTGATAATTACTCTGCATGTGTGGCCAGTCTAAACTTCCTGAACAATTAGCCAGTTACATGTGTAATATATGTAAAGTGTGGTGTCAGTTGCATGACTGCTGGGGAGCCCGGGGAAGCTGCTCAACAACAGCCTTGTGTATTAATCGAGTCTGCCTCAACATGCTGGAATTCCAGTGCATCGGAGTAGGCTCAGCACTCGTGTACAGGCTCCCTATAGCGCTGACACAAGGGAGAAATACATGAGTATGAAATACTCACATCAAAGGCTAAACTGTTTAGGAAAGAGGCATAAACATAAAGATTTCCTTTAAATCAAAGGTGAGCAAACTATCTGGAATTTAGATCACATGTAAGGAGAAAAAACCTCTGAAGAAAGGGTCCATGCTAACTGCATGAGTAACTACTTCAAAAAGGTATTAGGAATAAAGAGAGA
This sequence comes from Crocodylus porosus, assembly GCF_001723895.1. Taxonomy (NCBI): domain Eukaryota; kingdom Metazoa; phylum Chordata; order Crocodylia; family Crocodylidae; genus Crocodylus; species Crocodylus porosus. The sequence goes on from NW_017728913.1 coordinate 12,447,246, forward strand.
TCCAATGAGTAACGAAAGAAAGGACTGCTCAGTGAAGAAAGCTATGTCTTAGCAATCAGAAAGTCTATATGAAGTAAGATTTATCAAAAGTCAACCTGAGTTAATCCTTACAAATGGAATTAGGACAAATAGCTTCAGGTTCATCAACAGCATAAAAGCAAAACAAAGAAATAAGTGAAGTCACTGTAGAGTGTGGATGGGCCTGAGATTAAAGATAATCTTGATGTTGCCCCAGACTTAAAGAGATATGTTACCTCAGCTTTCAGTAAGGTAATACTGGGGCAAAAGCAGGATGATCAGTGGAAATGAATGTAGATAAATGAAAATTACTACACCCTAGGTGGGAGAAAAAAATCAAAGATATTTGGATAATTTCAGTCTCAGAATACTAAAAGAATCAACACTATATTCTAATGGAATATAGCTTAAAGTGCAACATTAGTTAAACAATGAAAGTTCATGCCAAACTAGCCTGGTATCTTTCTTTGATAAGATAACTAATTTTCTAGCTCAGAGAAATATTGTAGATCTTATCTATCTGGGCTAGAAAAGCGTTTCATATGGCACCACATTGCAAATTATTACCTGTTGAGTTGGAGAAGAGGAGGATTAGTATATGAATTGTAAAGTAAAGGAACAGGCTAAAGGGGATTCTGCAAGTTGTTATAAACAAGAAACTTTTGGGCTAGAAAGGATTACTAGTGGAGTTCTTCAATGATTAATCTCTGACCTTACTTAATATTTTCATTAATAACCTTCACATCAAAAGCGTAAGTATACTTTTCACATTTGCTGGTGACACAAAGTTCAGAGTTATCACCAGTATAGAAGACGATCAGAATATCCTGCAGGAAGATGACATTATGGACTGTGGTAATGGGAAAGGGATGAAATTTAGTAGTATAAGATGCAGAATCATACAATAAACTTCAAGTTTGTCAGTTTGAAACAACGGAGGAGAAGAAGGACTTTGCTACGTTGGTCATTAACAGAATTATTGAGCCACCAATGTGTTTTCTCTATGAAAAATAAAAATAAGATCTGAAGATGTATCAAAACAGGTATTTTCAGTCGTGTCAGGAAAATTTTAATGCCATTGTAAATTGCAGTGGTGAAACCTCATCTGGAATGCTGAATGCTAGGTAAAATTCTGGGCAACTAGGTTCAAGAAAGGTAAATTCAAACTGGAACAGGTGTGCAGAAAGGTTATTAAGATGACTGCGATAAAGAGGAGCCTAAGCAATGAGAGGAGACTGGGGCTATACCATGTTCTGAATAGGGCCAGCACATTGCCAGAAAAAGTAGGCCCTGTCCACTTATGACCATTGTGCACATGTATGGTCTGACAAATTTATGTGGTAAATGCCTTTGTGTGGTCCCAAGAACATGTGACACCATGTTCAGCTCTTTCAAATTACATGGCTTTTTATCTGGGTACTCCAAAGTTCCCTTAAAGAGGAGTGCCAATTGATTTGGGCTTTTGAGATATTAGAAAGCACCACAACTCTGTTTCTCTGACTTGAAAAACAGTTAAATAAAAATGATACAGATTCTTTTAGTGTCCAGGAACTTCTTAAAACCATTACAATTACATTTCTTTGTAAGGGTACCTGCTGTCAAGGCTACCTCTCTTAAATATCAATAGCATATGATATTTTTTAAATATTAAGTGCTCTTGCAAAATGGCTCTGTGACATTATTTATAGTGCATATAGCCAATTTTGTGAGACGTATGAGGCTTGAGATCTATATAGAAGAGTTTCATAGATTACCTTCAGACTTCCTGAAACTGAACTAATGTCTCCTGTGGCAGGGGTGGGGTAGGAATCTGTAGCGTATACAATTTTGGCAGTGACACATTACTATATTAAAATATCAGCTTCATAGTGAACAGTATAGATAAAGTTGCAACTTGGTAACAGGCTATTATTGTATTGTAACAATAGCCTGGTAATCAATCTTCTAAAGTTTAAATATAGCTTCCATTAAAACTCACTTCTCATATACATACCATTTTTAACTGTCCCCTTTTGTGATTAGATTATCTATTCTATCCATGCTAGATGTTGCAAATGTGTATTGAATTAGCTTTGTTCTCACAAAGTTACAGGCATATGTAATTTGCATCCAAATCGTAAGTGGCAGGCCATCTTAAATTGAAAGAAAATCTGAAATCACATTTACAACATTTGATAGGTTTCAAGATAGGTTAAGAGGCTGCTTTAATTAAATATGAGATCAGAGCTGACTTACATCTCATTTTTCAGTGTAATAGGCAGAATATCTCTGGATTTTCCGTCACTTTCTTTTACTCCACAATAGCTTACTCAAATTTGCTAAAACTTTAATTTCTCCCTCCCACACCCACACCCACACCCACATACACTTTGAAATTAAATTCTGAAAAGTTCACCCAAAAGAGAAATCTTGAATAAAGTTGAAAATAACTGAAAAAAGACTGTTTTATCGGGGAGAGACAACCAGCAGCACATGTGCCCTAAGTGGCATAGGCAGCCTCTGTCTGTGGCAGACAGCAAATCAGGGAGGCGGCAGGGAGCTACAGATAGAGCAGGAAGCAGAGCAGCAAATCAGGCAGAGGAAGAACGACTGGAGAGGGAACAAGGAATAAATGTGGGTCTAATTTGTGCTATGCTTGCCAAAAAAGGTTGGCACTTACTGGTTTAGAATGTATATACTTTGACAACTTTATCTACAGCTGCTGACTTCTATATTTTTGTTTTAGCCAAACAAAAATGCCTTATTTCTACCATCCAATGTTGCCAATTTCTTGATGGTGAATATATGTAACTATATAACAGCTAGTGAACATTAAGTATATATACTAATTACAATTACACATCTTGAACAGATGAGTGCAGTAGTTAGCTTTCAGAAAGATGCCCAGTATTTAACTCAGCCTTTATAACACTGGTTAGAGCCTGCTGACAAGTGTGTCTCTACTGCCTAAGTGAGAAAATGTCTTTATAGGATTGCTCTGTGAGTTTGGACTTGATGTCTTGTGATTTAATCCAACTTTTTCTTTGTGCTGTGTAATGTAGGAGTATTTTAGAAGAGTCTAAATTTTTAATGGGAGCTCTGCTGTATTAAGATTTAAGTGTGAAATTAGCCAAAGTGAAGTGTAAAAGGAGAAATATTTCTAATTCTAAAACTGTAAAATGTAACTTTAAATGGATAACTGTACTGTTATGTTAAATTAGGATAACTACATCAACTAACAAAGAGTAAATGCCTAAAGAAGCAAGGGCCTATTTTTCAAAGAGCACATTTTCACTTAAATTTTAATATACAATTACCAAGATAATATATTTGTAGTTACAAACATCTCTTTATGTATCAGCATTATTTATACATATACATCCACATTGCTTACATTTGGCCTTTAATAAAGGCAGAGAGAGGGAATTGTTATCTTTTCTGTGTCTACATGGCAGTTTTCCAGTTAAAGAAATAGCCTTTTTGTCACTTACACACTTTGCAATTCTGTTACTGATATAGTGTGGTGGATGTGTAAGCATCCACATACTTGTTGCACATACCCATTGGCCAATGCATAGGTGTAAGAAGCGTAAGTTTCTAGGAAGTGGTTAGGTGGTAACTGTAACTAAGTGGTTAGGACATTTCCTGAGGAAGCACACAGGGGGTGCTTCCCCCTTCTAAGCCACAGGATTTGAATCTTCTTTCTGATCACTGTAATGGGGTGTACCCCTCAGGGGTGGTCATGGGCCCCTGGTGGCCCTGTGGCACCTTTCTGCCTACCCTGGCACCCTAATCTGGCTCCTCTCTCTCCCCTGCCATGCCTTGATGCTATAAATTGATATGTTATTTAGGAGGCTGCCTTTGGGTAACCAAAGTCTAGTCATGGGTACCTTACTTCCCCTTCTTCCTTTGCAACTACAAGTCTGACCAGGCAGCACAGAGGTCCATCCTCCTCTCCCTCACTCTATCATTGGCTGGGACCCGGCCCTGCTGGAGCCCACCTGTCTTTATCACTGCCCCTGGACTATGTGGGCCTCAACCCCACCCAGGCCTCCAGTCCACTAGTCCTCAACCCCCTCCATGGCCCCTTCCAGTTCACTGGGTGGTACTAACAGTATGAGCAGAAATAACAAAAAGAAAAGTAGACCCCAATCAACTTAACATAAAAGGTCTTTGGGCTGCACCCTCTCCCTCCAAGGCCTCTCCTCAGCAATGTAAACAGTCACCAGTCCCCTAGGTTTGCTCACCCCCCAGGTCTCCTCCTGGGTTAACATAAACAGCTCTCAGTCTTCTTGGTGCCCACTTCCCCAGGATCCTTCCTGAGTTAACACCAAGAGTCCCCCAGGGCTTTGCATGTACTCATTCACTCACTCTTTCTTCACTGATAGGGGCTCCTCCTTTCAGGCATCAGGTCCTCTTGTCAGGCTTTCATTTGTTCCTGGCCCCTTGGAGCACTCCATCCTTCTCAGCCACAGGAACAGTACTGGACTGGACTAGACTGGACTCAACTGGACTGGATCAGTCCCCCCCCCTTCTGCTCTGGAGGGGAGTTTATATCCCAGTTATCTCCACCACCTTGGTCAGCAGGCCAGGCTTCCTGTTCACCTGGCCCAGGTATAGCTAACCTCCCCTTCCCACTCAATGCAGTGTTTTTCAGCCAGATGTTTGTGAGCTAGGCTCTGCAGAAGTGAGTCCATAGCCCAGTGTCAGTCATCTTCCTTCAGGAGACTTCTGCTCTCACCTTTCTTTCAAATGGTGCAAAATTTTCTCCATTTATTTTATCCATGAATATTAAACACAAGGTGCGATGCCTCTGCCTCAAGCTGTACTCTGGAAAAGGAGCTGGATAGTGCCTAATCTGTTACATGATGGTTTAAGAACCATGCTGGGAAGTCAGAGAGGTACAGGTTCAAACTCTCTCTGAGTGAAAAAGGCTCAAGGCACTGGGTCTCCTTCTTCAGGAACCATTGCTCTGCTCACTCTGCTTTGGGGTTAACATGAGAAAGAGTCCTCCTCTTGCTTGGTCTAACACCAGAGTCATGGGAGAATCCTCTTCCTTTGTCCAGCACCTACCAGACATGAGTTTTTGTTCAGCCACAGTGTCATGACTTATTCACATGCACTTGCTTGGCCATTGTGTTACCTACTGAGCATGCACAGTAGTTGTATAAGCACTTCTGTATCTATACTGCATAGATAAGAGAATAGTAGAATTGCAAACTATGTGTAAGTGCTAAAAAGGCCATTTATGTGCCTGGAAATTATGCTATTTATACTGATAAAGTGTAACATAATTCTACATAACCTATTTCACTTCCATACTAAATCAAATAACATGCTTTAGTCCTGCAGTTTAGTCCTACCTTGGCATTAACAGGGGATTGCTGCTGAGGTGAAGATTACCTGGCTGCTTTGCAGCACCCATGCTTGAGGTAATGTAGAGCATCCATGCTATTGGACTAACCAAGGCAGCTTGTTCTTGGTGATTGCATTTCATTCAGCTGAGGTAACTTAAGGTAAAATGGCCATCTTACTAAACATGAACTTACTCCCAATGGCTTCTGACTTAACTCATTTACCATGTTTTGTTTGTTCATTTAGGGATGAAGTTAGAGGTAAGGAGTAAGTATATGTGGGTGTGCAGATCATGGCTTGTCATGGATGGATCATTACTTTAGTTTTGAGCATAGAGTGCAGGTTTCACATGGAGATGAACCCTCTAAGCCTAGTAGATTCTGCTGGATATCAGAGGATCCAGGAAAAGAACGTGCATCTCACTGGCAGACAACGGTAGCAAAGCTTTATGTCTAAGATACAACTACATTTTTTTCCTGCTTAAATGTCAAGCAAGAATGGTTTCTGAGACCCTGGAGATACTAGGGATGTGCCAGTTCTAATAACTAGTTTACATTGCTGCCCCTCTGGACTCAATAGAAAGGAGAGTTGTAGAGGTCACTATTAGAGATAATTGTGAAATAATCTGAGAGGGTAAAATATTAGCTTCTCTTATAGAAGCAATTGTTAGAACATTGTTCAAGAAATATTCTCTTGCCACTGACAGTTTCTTCTTTTATTGCCATCTGTCTTTAACCTTCTTGTCATGAAAAGGTTATCAGGATGATTCTGGAAAGGGAGCTTCATCAATAACTGCAGGTATCTTTGATCTGCCAGTTCATGCTAGTTGTGGTTTTAGGATGGACACTATACTGTTTGTGTGCTTTGATGTTTTACTGGTAATGGATGAAGAATAGGATTGATGCTAATGCTTTTTGGACACACCAGTCTTGGATGGAGTTGATGATCAAGTATTGTTGATTTGCCTACAGACTCTGTAGAGATAGTCACTCAAGTGGTTCCATTTCTTTCTCTCAGATCTCACAGGTACTGTTAGGCAAGTGCTTTTCATCTCTCCTGAGTTCCCTCTTTGATGTATACAAAGGGGCACTAGGGAGCTGGTGAATAAATTTAGATTCCAATGTCTCTAAAAAGTAGATGGTTCTCAGATACATTTATGTCAGTTAAAGACGGATTGTATTTTGATTTTATTTGAGGGTTGTCAAGAAAAGAGGAGGGTTTTTTTGGTTGATTTGTTCATTTACATTGCTAGATGTCAGGTCTTAATTTGATAATACACAAAATACTATGAGTAAATGTTATTCTATCTATATTTCAGCTAGCCTAAAAGCTAAAGCGCTTCCACCTGTGCTGCCTGTGACAGATAGTAAAAGTCAAGTGGCAGGACAAGATTCTGTACACTGAGGTGCTCAGAAGATCATCTCTCCCCAGTATTCATGCCCTACTAAAACTGGTACAACTAAGGTGTGCTGGGCACCTTTCAAGAATGCCCGACACTTACCTGCTGAAGAAAATCTACGGCAAACTGTCAAATGCAGTACACTTTCATGGTGCACCAAACAATATGGAGTAAGCGGTACAAGGACACCCTAAAGATGTCCCTAAAGAGTTTTGGCATTGACCCAGAGTCGTGGGAGCAAATCGCTAGTGACCATCCATCTTGGAGGTCATCGGTCCAGAGCAGAGCATGGGCCTTTGAGCAGTGGCACACGACAGAGGCAGTGAGGAAACATGTGGTGTGGCAGTGCAGCTCAACCAGCTCCACACACAGGTGGGATGAGGCACTCAGGTCACCACACAGAAGTACAGTGGACATGCCCAGGGACGCTGGCCCCAGCTTGAGCCCATTTTATAGAGACTCACCAATCCCAATGGGAGGGGTGGAACATGGCAGCAGAGCTGAAAAGCTGCCCAGAACAGGCAGGCGGGGGAACTGGAAGTGGCTGTGGCAGCACAGCAGTGGCCGTGTGCCTTAGGGATTGCCCCAGCATGGGCAAATGGTGAGAACCACAGCAGCAAGTGGCTTACACTGAAGCTGGCTTGGAGGAGCCAGGCAACTTACCAGAAGATGGGGACTGGTTCTCCACAGTAACAACAACCAGAGGCAGGCCAAAACAACCTCCAGGCAAGACAGAAAGTCATGAGAAAAAGAACCGAGTAAAGAGGAAGGGGAGCCAACTTTCCTTAGTCTCGGCATACAGAAAGTGCTTTTGCTACAGACCTTTTACCTCCTGAGTGGAGGAGATATACTGGTTCTGGGGGTTTTTTTTATTTGATCCTTAATGCTGAAAAAGGAATTTCAGAAAATTTTCTGAGCATTCTGTATCTGTGTTGTCATCTGGGAGGTGCTAGGCAGGGTGTAGGGGAGGCAGAGCCCTGAGATCTGGAACACATGTAGTCTGTGAGGACTGCATGAGGCCGTTGAAGATCAGCCTCTCTACTTTTCATAACACCAAAGACGTAGCAGAAGAGAACTTACAGCTGTCATGCAGATGCATAAGCCAACAAGCTGTCTACGTACCAGGGAATGAGTATACCCTCTCCAGGTGAGAAGTCCTGTCGGACACCAAAGGACAAGCACAGAAGGCTACACATGACCAGGAAAATGAGGATCTCTCGTGTCCAGTCCTCATCACCCTTCTGCCCCTGCTGCAGCAGATTGTTCAGGGCAAAGACTGTGCTTATAAATCACTTGCATACCCACATGACATATCCTCCACCCCCCACCTCTCTCTTTCCTCTCTCTTCTTTCTCCCTTTCTCTTTTCTCCCTCCTTCATCTTTCTCGCTTCCTTTCCCTCCTCCTCTCCCCACCCCCCGCACTGGATGCAGTCATCTTCGCTTGCAAAGGATGAACAACATATTTTTCACAAAAACTAATGAGTAGTTTTTATTCTTCACATTTTAGAAGGAACCTCCTATTAGTAATCTTTAGAGTTTTGTATTGTTAGAAGAGTTCTATTCTTTTCTACTCTATTTGCATGCACATATGGCCTTTTCCAGCTGCATAAGTGGTTTTTCTGGGGGCAATTACACAGTTTGTTTTCAAATGTAATCTAGACACACAAGCATCCACTTAGCTACTAAGCATGTTCAGCAGATGGCGCTCTGACCAAGCAGGAATGTGATGATGAACGCTTGCTGGGGTATAGGATTGTAGCCATGCAAAAAACCATGGTTAACAGGTTTTATACCATGGAGGATGATAAAACACTCCTATGTTTTAGCTCAAAGGCCTAGCAGTTAGAGCATACAACAGGAATAGGATACACAAGTTCTAGGTTTGCCTTATCCGAAGGGGTTTAAACCTTCCTCTCCTGCTCCCCAGGACAGTGTTCTAGCCCCCAGGCTAAAAATGGTGGTGACATCTTTGGGAAAGTGCTATTTAGGTGTGTAAAGAGAAATAGGATCTAGACCAGAATGTCCAGGTAAACCCTAATTTTCTATTATGGCCAATTCTGGGAGAAATTTTTGAAGCTCATGTATTACAATTTTTATTTACATAGTTCCAGTCATTTCTGACATTTTACAAGTAAAAGACTAGCCTCTCCAGCTTGAGGACTTTACTATTTCAGCCTGTTTGCCAAAACCTTTAGGATTTGAGTTTCTGCTACAAGGAAAATTCAAGCATCATGCTCTCTAGGAAAAAGCACCACATAATGGTTATATGCATGGAGATACGCAATGTAAATACTGTGTGAGGTGTGCACATTTCAAAATGGGCAAAGTTTGTGCTGGTAGTCTTAAAAGACATGGGACAAATTCACCTTTATGATAACTTCATTTGTTCCACCAGTTTTATCCTAAAGATGAATTTATCCCCAGACCTTTAATAAATCTGTTTAGTAAGCATTTTAACAGGTCGGTTGCTTTACTTTATTTTTTATAACATTCAAGAACACATTTCACTTTCTTCAGAAATTCTGGAAATTTTGTTTACAAACTAATTAAGTTTTTATTGGTCATCACTTGGAAAAAGTTATTAGTCATTTGCATACATATAGCACTGTTTACAAGGCTGATGTGAACAGCAAAGACTGTTCTACTCATGAATCATTAAGTAGTATCTTGTTCTTAAGATATGTTGCTTAATTTGATTCTCATTTACAAGAAACTTTTGCAATACATATTCGTTACCAGTAAAACAGCAGCTGAGGGAATCAGAGATTAGTTTCTTCGCCTACACTATTGTTTTCAGAGTCAATATGACAACATTGCAACATTAGCTGTTTAAAAAAGACATTTCTAAATCCCTGACTAACAAATGGTAGTCTTCTTAAAATTAAATTCAGTAAACATTATAGCTTATCTGTGGCCCAAGAAAGTCCAGCTACCTCCCCCATTTAGACTGCTGCAAAGGACAGTATTTACCTTTGATCTGGGAGTCACTAAATCAGTGACCTTGACTTGTCTGACTCTGTGGGCTTGTTTAAAGAGCATTGCACCACTGATCAGAAAAACCAACAGAATGAGAACTGCATGGCCCAAATATTCAGTTTTTTTTTTTTTTAACCTCAGGTAGTGTATATTTTTGTACCAACTATCATACAGGTGAAGATGACAACTAGGGACACAACAGTAGATTGCCTTGTCATCACAATTACTGGTAATAAATCTGCAGCAACATCCAGGCAGCAGAGGTTCAGGAGAGATTTCTCCCCATCTGTAGATGTCAAGAAAAAATATTTGAGGAAAAATACATGAAAGGTGTTTACAAATGTTTTGCTTGTAACATAAATTTCCCCTGATACTCATTTCTGAGTGATTTTAAAAGATCTGCTTTCAGGTCTAATTTAGGCTTTGTCTACTCACAAGAGTGTTGCTAACATCTGTATGTTGTTTAAGAATGTGAAAAGCCATACCTCTAACCAACAATAGCTATATCAGCAAAAACCCCAGCGTTGATTCACATAACCAAAAAATTCCTGCTTGACAATGCAATTTATTCTGTTTTGGAAACTGGGTTACGGTATGAGTAAAAGAATGCTTTTGCCCGTCTGAGCTGTATCTCCACAAGGTGAGTGCTTGTTTGCTCATATAGCTCAGCTAGTTTGGCTGGTCAGCCCTGTAGTGTAAATGAGACTTCAGGTTAGAACATAAACTTTGCTGCACTGGAGTCTTCATTTGACTTCAGCATTTGCAAGATGAAACTACTAAGCATCTCCTGTACAACAATCACACTTTGTTGTGCTTCCAGGCTGTCCTCAGACAAGCATAACAAATACATAATGACATGCTGTATTTTGACATTCAAGGGGGAAGACCAGGCAAAGGTACTGGGTGGGACTGGTCTTCAAGCACGAAGAGCACTGAAAGCCACATCAGACACATGGGTCTGCACCTCTCACACCATCACTCCATTAGCTAGCAGGGTCTCAACCTTTTTAGAGTCAGTGCACTGCCTCCCCCCACAAATATTTTGAATTTGGTGGCTACCCCTGTTAAGAACCATGGCTGGTGCTGCCTCTGCTAACCTCAGTGGTTCTCAACCAGGTAAAACTGCCGTGTGCCCGATGCATAACCAAACTGAGGGCCTGGTTATATGTTCCACCATGAGCTGCACAAATGTTGATCAGCTTAGTGCTAGCTTGCAGTAACACCTTCAACCTAAGCAACACAGCTGCGGGGAGTAGCCACACTTTAATGGAACAGGAGGTGGGTTATGTGGATCAAGAAATAATCCTGCCCTGGTATAACCTTGAGCTGCATAATGAGTGCTTTAAGCCACTTAAAGGTGTTAACATGTGGACAATCCAGGGCCTAAGAGCTCCAGGAGCAGGAAGGAGAGCTGGGCCATGCTGCTACCCTTCCTAGTCCAACCCTTCATGACATCTCCCAGACAGAGACACACAGGGCAGGTGGAACTGTCTTGCCTACCTTTGTTTCTAGGAGAAGTGTGGTGGGAGTGGACTGGGAAGACCTGTGGCACAAGGAAGCTGTCCTGCCTGCTTTATGTTTATTGGAGACCCCTAATGAGGCAGAAGTGTGTGCATGCCACAGCCCTTTTCAATCTGGCTGTGCACCAGGTGTGTGGGGCACTCTTACCTGGTCACCCACCACCACAGCAATGGCAGTGGTGCCTGTGCCTTTGGGTGCCTGGTACTGCAGTTGAGAACCACTGACCAAGGGCCTGCACTCAGATGTGCACATTTCATGAGCCACAGGGCTGAAATGAGATTTTCTTAATGTTTGTAAAAATAATATTATAACTACCATTCAGTTTCAAGAGAACAGAGGTCAACTGAATGTTATTAATTCTGTGCGTTTTGCACCATGCCCTAATGGCCTAGTTGTAAACTCCTCTTCTGAGACTCATGAAACCTGGTTTTAATTCCCTGCTCCCCCACAAGCTTTCTGAATGACCTTTGGGCAAGTCACTATCCTTTCTGTATCTTCGGTTCCCAATGTATAAAATCAGGCTGTTAATACTTCCCTAACTCAGAGGAGTGTCATGGGAATAAGTGCATTAAAGATTGTGAGGTGCTCCAATATAGTGTCAATATGACTACTAAAGGTAGTCCTAGATAGTCCAAAGACACCTAAGGTAAGTCCTAAGTGATGTAATTTACTAGTTAACATAGAAAAATTAATACAATAGGATATTATGGTCATGTAGCCAGTTTGTGACTTCTTTTAGCAAATAAAAACAGGAAATGTTGCCAAAATGTTTGTGGGGTCAAGACACCAGGGGCCAAATTTCTTGGAGTAGCACTTGCTTAGGCCACCACTGATTTTGATCCAAGAAGCTTAATAATTAAGCTCATAGGTAGGTTAAGCAAATTTCAGGAATTTATGAGGTTTACAAGAATTTCAACAACTGCACAGGTATAGGAAAAAGGTCTAAAAACAAGCAATTTCTTATCTACCCATCTTTGTTTCTCATTAAATGGAAGGAGGTCTTTTAAGGGGACCCTGAAGAAAACTATCTTTAGTTGAATAAAAATATTGGTTCTTTTAGAAAGAAAAAATTGTCCTACCATGGTCTTTAGTTTTTGTTCTGTTTGAATGCATGAACATTTGCTTGATGGTTGCATTATTACTACAAGAAGATACACTGGATTTCTTTTGTAATCGAAAGTAAAATTATACAGAGAAATAACCAGTGACATGAAAACTCCCATGTTTGTAGATGAGATCACTGGATAACTGAAATGCCCTTGCAAATACCAATTGGACAAATATTGGACAGTATTGTAAGGACTTAATTCAATAACCTGCAAGCTTACAAATTGCATACATGCATCTTTTCAGGGGAAAAAGCAACTGAAAATGACTGGTAAATAAACAAAATAAAATAACAGCCTTGTGTCTGAATATATACAGAAATCAGGGTTGCTGGTTCAAGCACAAATATGTGGCAAAGGGCACAGAACTAGGTGCTTCTCCAAAGCAAAGGTCCATATTATTTGAGCATGATAACTAGCTGTAGTAATTAATATGCCTCAGTGTAGGGCAGCCACTAGAGGGTTACATAACTACTCATGAGAAGCACTGACATCTGGTCGGATAGGATATACTGCATCAGCTTGTATAATATACTACCTACATTAAGGGGAGACTTGTTTGCTTCAATATGAATGTGGCATGTCTACTAACCTTAGTGGAAATAAAACACAGGTATCTTGTGCAGGAAAAGAATACTCTTCCACTCCATTGTTTACACATGCGTATTTGGCCTGTAATAAATAAAGATCAAAAGCTGAAGGAACTTTTGAATACTAGTCTTTAGGCGAGGTTGTTGAAGGCACAGATGGCAATAAGTTATCTAATACCTTATGAGAGAAAATGCGAAGTAGGTACTCACCTGCCATTTGTGTCTTTAAATAGTTCACTCTCACAAAAATATCACAGAATTTATTCCCCAAAACAGGCATGTCCGTTGTTGCTTATCAAACTCCAGCATAAGGAGTCTCATACTATTTGCTAAAAATGTAAAGTGCATATTAAAATGTTGGCATCAAATAAACATAGAAAAAGTTAACAAATACTAATATACCAATGTTACTGTATGCCACTATTGAGTCTTTATTATTGTTGTAACCTAATTAGGCACATTAACTGCACAACACATTCTTTAAAAGGTCATTATGCACATATAACTTTTATTCATAGGCAACTATAACACATGATTATGCTCTGATATTTTCGTAAGATGAGACATTCTTGTGAATATTTCTGATAGTCAAATTATTTGCTATATTAGTCATCAACACAGAACAGAGAATATACAAGCGTAAGAGTTATACATCAAGGTTTTTAAATTAAAGTTGATATTTCAGAACATTTTTTGACATACAAACCATCTTGGGCAGGAGGGAATCTTCAGTGTATTTTTTTTTTACAGTAAGGCAAAAAAGCCCAAAATTTGTATATCCTGGGTGCATCTACACATCCATTAACGTACCATAGTTACTGTGCATTCATTTTAGTGCTTGGCTAACCAAGTACTAAATCAGTGCACAGTAACTCATGCTACAGCACAGTAGCACTGGCATATGGGTTTTTTGTGATGCATACTGTGCAGTAGCATATTAACATGGTTTTTGCCAGACACACTACTGTGCAGTGTTATTGGGCTACTGCACAGTTAACATCTCATGTAGACATACTCCTTGTGTACTAAATATCCATTGAGTAACTGTGACAGCTGGTACAGATGTTCAAATAATGTACAAACCATACCATAAAAGATATTTTTTCTTTGTAACACCAATATTAAAAAGTGTAGCTGTGGGTCTTCTGGCTCTATTTTGGCACCTCACTCTCCCTGTTTATGTCATGTTCCACATTCTGAGCTGGATTCTGACATTTATATATATATATGTATACTGAGCAAGTGTTGTCAAAATCAGGTTCCAGTTCCACAAAGCATGTCAATATTCCCATTAAAATAAATAGAACTAGTCATATGCTTCCTGTTAGGGAGGTGCAGAAGAATGCTTTGTTCAACAGGCACCATAATTTTAAATACCTTTAAAAGAATTCTCACACATTAGGCCTCTGCTTCCCAACCAAGACTTTTAAAGTGGTGCGTTAAAAATTATTATGTAGCCATTATTTACTTGCCATATACTGATACTCATAGAAATGTATATTTATTAAGTATGTCATCTTCAGATACCTCAGATCTGTACAGTATAATTTGGCGCTATGGATAATATTTTGATTAATATTAAATAAAATTCTTATTTAAAATTTAAGGTTGCAGAAAAGAAGAAACATACAAGGTTGTGACATTTGGTACATACGTCCCCCAGTTAATATAACTTTTATGGTGGTTTTCGGAAAAAACTAACTTCACGTAATCTGGTGATTTTAAGGCTGAATCTACAGATTATCTACAGATGATTTCTAAGGATGTATTTAAATTATGCTTTTAGAAAGGGAGGGTATATGTGACATTGAGATAAGGTTTGTCCTGAGATGTTGCTCAACTAGTGAATTTGTTCAGGGACAAAGTGAACAGAGATGTTAAATATTAACAGAGAGATGATGACTCTTAGTCATCTGACCTATCATAAACAAGACAGGAAAATTAAGAATGCCTCATCCATATATATATATATATGAACTCACAGTGCCATCAGAGCCTTCAGCAGAGGAAGCTGAGATGTTCAAGCAAGTCAGCATCATGAAGTTGTTGCTCTTGTTTCTGCTCTGTGTTTCCATAGTTAAAGCCCAGGGTCAAACTGACTACGATCCTGAGGTTGTAGTAGAGATAATACTTAATAACAATAGTAATGTTTAATTTTATTTGATGGCATGCATGACTTTGTAAGCTTTTGAATTCAATTAATCTACAGAAATGAAAAATGTTAAACTACATCGAGAATATATTCATGCTCCACTTAATGGAGCTCAGGTGCTTCTAATTATATTTTTTCTTTCATATTTAACAACAAAATAGTTTCATTTATATTTTCTGATATGTTTTCCTTTCTTTCCTTCTCTTGTTGTAGGATGTTGAAACCCCTACGGTAAGACTGGATTTTTTGCTATGCTCCACTAAATAGATTCAAGAATTTGCAGCAATGCTGATTTTTCATGAATAGCACAGGAAGCAAACTCTGCAGGTTGAAAAGAGTAGTAAAGTGTGTGATAAGTAAGGTGTTGAACTAAAGTTTATTGTTGTCAGTAGCAATCTTTCCATTGATTCATTGGACTTTGAATAAGACCTTAAATGAGCAACAAAAGCAATTGGCTGCCAGCTCATACAGCTCTGGATTATAAATCTATATGTGCACTGATGCACGGTTAAAAACTCTACAGCAAGATAGTACTTGTATTAACAAGTACTTTGTATTAACAAGTACTATCCTGCTGTGGAGTTAATTAATTTACTCCAGCCTAATAGGGGTGCACGTGTAGATGTGCAATGTTTACTGCAGAGCTACTTAGTCAACTGTGCAGTAAACATCCTGTATAGATGTGTCCGGAGAGTACCTTTTGGAACAAAATCAGAGGAAATTGCAAAACAATCAGGGACCATCTATTATTAGCTTATTCACATTTATACCTCTGATATATTTCATTTTACTGAAGGAAAGAATTTAAGATAAAATTATTATTTGATTTAGGGTCTGCCAATATTTGTTTTATATTTTACAAACCCCAAACAAATGAGGACCACCAGCTGGGGATGAACAAGACACTTTTTCTTAAATATTATTTTCTGGAAATATTATTCTACTAAATAGCTTCCCAGCAGGTTTCTAATGCATATATTGCTTGCTTTTTTGTTGTCTAATCCTGAAGTCCTTGTCTGTGAGATAAGTGTTACTAATTTCAGTGGAATAGCGTAGAAGTGTGGAAGGTTGGAGAAGCATTTGATTCAAAGTCTTGATCTTTTGGTCCAGACAAAATATTTATGTTCCTCACCCCTGTTTTTGTTATTCAGCACTTTGGAGTTTTTAGTGATCGTGTTTTAAAATAGATAAATACGGTTTTTTTAGAAAGTGTTTAATGCTTTCAACAGCTGAAAATGTAATGCACTACAGCAAATGAATAAATTACAATCTCAGTGCTGCCTACAAAAATTTGTGGACATGATTCAAATTCTTAAGTCATCCCCCTCCTCCCTACCTGACACCCACTATTTCCTGCTACAGAATTTAGGATCATGGCTGCTTTTAGTTATGTTTCTGTGCTTGTGGTAAGTAATATTGCCCAATCATGGTTTTAACGTGCTTCAAAAATTGACCTTACTCATTGACCAAGGAATTAGTTCAGGCCAGAGCTACAGCTGTACAAGTATCTTGTTTCTGACCATGTCCAGAAACATACATCACAGGAAGGTTCAAGAGACTCCCAATTGAGGGCAATTATAGAATAACTTGCCTTTCATTTTTTATGTTAATCGCCTGAGTACATACTATCTTCTTAGCTATATGAAAAAGTGGCTAATCCCCACTTTTTTTTAATTCCCTTTTAAAGCTCCATGGTATACAATGGTTATGTTGTATAAAATGTATTTCTTGTGATTCGTTCTAAATTTGTTAATTTTTTCTGGGGCTTTTCTCTTTTTTTGCTATTTTGAAGTGTACTGTTTAGCCTGGCAAGAAAAGGCATACCTATTACTAACATGTAGCATAATATTTCATTATTATTTCTATTTCACTTAGCTCTCCTAATATCTTTTTTCACTCTTTTGATTGTCAAAGCTTGTTGGGTAAATGCTTTTGTTTACCTGCCCATGATAATGCTTAGGTCTTTGACCAAAATATCTTTTCATTTTAGATAGAATTAGCATGCTTCTTTTGTTAAATTTAAAACTGATAAGATGGTGCAATGATAATTGAAATGTACAGATAAATACTTATTTTATTATTGCATGTTTACATATCCAACTTAAAAAAATGGGTATTATAATATTCTAACAATGAATATTATAATGCATGGTTATGAAGGGCCTTTCTCTTGCTTTTCTTTATGTAGGGTGGAGAAACGTTCGCGGATGCTCGAGGACACAGGCCACTGGATAAAAGACGGGAGCTAGGTCCAACCCTTAGACCAGCTCCTCCTCCCATTTCTGTAGGCGGATATCGTCCTCGTCCAACGAAACCACCCACCAGTGGCCAACATAAAAGGCCCATTGTTTATCCCGATGTTGGAGGCTGCAAGCATGCAGCAGATGAGCTAGTAGGTCTATTCATATTATAACTGTAGTGTAGACTGACGTCGTTAACAACAAGAGGTTTTTCCTTGATTTCAGAAATGTATCAAACCTCACAGCAGTGTGGACTTGTCTGAGTAAAAAAAGGTTTCCATTAGGTACCTGCCAATCCTTTCACTTCATTACTGTTGTCTTTTATCAATATTGCATGTGGAAAATGCAGGGTTAGAACTTGGGCTTGTTCAGCTGCTCAACAGGTCTATTCTTCCTGGAATATTCCTTAGGCAATTGAAGTGAATTCGATACACAGATTTTTCCAGTTGGATATTGATGCTTCTCCAGAAATAATATTTTTTTTCTAGAATTTATCTTTTAAAATTGTTGCTCAGTTCATTCTTTTATTCTTTCTGACTCATTCTATATTGCTGTTGATTTCATGGCATTATGCCTGGACTCAGATCTTATTTAAGCAACTAAAATAATTAACGCTTTGAACTTATAGAGAAAAAAATTATAGTGAGGCTAAGCATACCCACGTTTGAAAGTCTGGGCTCTAAGGGTACCTGTACACAGTCTGGGGGGCTGCTCCAATGCACTGGAATTACAACTAGTCAGAGCATGCTAATTAACATGCTCCAGCTTCCGTGTCTTATGTATTTGCATCCCCACACTTCAAAATGGCAGCAGGAGTGCTTTAAAGCTCATTCAATGAGCTTTAGACAAAGTGCCCTACTGCCATTTTGAAGCGTGGGATGCCGATACACAAGATTCTCCAGGAGCGTTAATTAGAGCAGTACACAGAGCCATTCTAATTAAAGTGCCCCCCTCCCCTCCAAAGCATGTGTAAAAATGCTCTAATTTACCACACTTGTAACTGATTCTTTTGTTTTTTAGGGCGTGTTGTGTCCAACTGGATGTGAGCTGCAAATGACATTGGTAAAGCAAGAGAAAAGTGTGAAATCAACTGTTCATGACCTAAATGATAAAGTACAGAAATTATCTGAAAACTCTGGAAATTTCCAAGTGTATGTGACTACAATAGAAGAGAATTTGGTAAAAAGAAAGAAACAAAGAACAGGTACATTATTCATATGTTTCAATGAATTAAATTGGGATTACAGACATTTATATTGCCACAGTTACTTATACATAACTTGAGACTTTTTTAAAGGGTTACAGATATTATAGAGCATTCATCTTGGGAGATACGATCTCACAAACTATAATCATAAATCTAATAATCCAACAGGAGGGCCATGAGCTTGGCTCTGCTTTTATCGAAGTCAGAGGTAAAGCGCTCACAGGGCACCCCAAAGTTATTCCAGCAGCCCCCTCTCTTCCCTCACTGCTTTCTGATGCCCATCACATTTTTGAGGTCCAGTTCTTGGGCAGCCATTGTGGCTTCTAGAAACATGTCTCTTACCGTTCCTTGGCAATAGGAACAATAACGAATCTACAAGTATACCCTCATTGCAGGGCTTAAAGAAAAGTGTTTGATGCAGTGGAATCAAGGTAGCTAGGAGAAAAGCAATAAAGCAATCTATCCATGGCTAAGGAAGAAGTGAAATCTTAAATACTGCTGACTGATCATATTTTAGAATGAAATTATCTTCAACTATTTGGCAAACAGGTTGCAAATCATGGTGACTTTTATACATTTTTGTTTTTCAGACAATCAGAATGTAGTTTCTGAGTATAGCACAGAAATAGAGCAGCAGTATCATTTCATTAAGGAGAATATGGACAACAACATTCCATCTGCCATCCGAGTTCTTCGTTCAATTGTGGACAATTTACACAAAAAGATACAAAAACTGGAAGCTGCCATATCATCCCAAATGGACAACTGCCGCTCCCCTTGCACTGTTTCTTGCAATATCCCAGTGGTTTCAGGCAAAGGTAATTCATGTAGATCTAAAGAAAATCTCCCATTTAAATCCTGGTACAATTAGACAGATGCATTATCCAATTCAGTTTCATCTTCTTGTTAAGTGTCTGATACTAGTAACCAATTAGGATACCAAGGCAGATAGACCAGCATCCTAAATGGATATGGAAAATCATGTGTGTTACCTGTTGTATATTTTAATTGGGCTTTGGATTTTTAAATGGCCTAATTGTTGTAGGAGCAGAAGTTTCACTGGCTTTCAAAATATTATAGAAAGCGAATAGGAATTTGTGCTCCTAAACCATTTAGGCAATTTTGAAAATCTCAGCCTATATGAGTGTCGGTTAGTGGTTCTTTCTTGATTCTTTTGAATGGCATCTCATTTATCCTTTGGATCAGAGATTCTTAACCAGGGTGCCAAGGCACCCTGGGGTTCCACAAGATCCTTTTAGTGCTGTCAAATGTGCAAACACCCACATGCAAAGCCAGAAATTTCAAACAGAAATCTGTTCTGTCAAAGCATTCCAACCTGTTGTGGTCTTTCTGAATTCTTTGCATCCTTGAAATAGACGAATTGCTTTATTATTTTTCCAGAGTCAAAAAGGTAAGAGCTGACATTTTCCAAGGGTTGTTTTGGGTCTAAAAAGGCTGAGGGAGTGATTTAAACCAAGGTGAACTCTAGCTTAAGTGGACTTAAGCTAGATTTTAAAAAATATTAGATTTTAGATTTTAAAAAATATTTTTAAAATATTTTTATTTTTAGATTTTAAAAAATATTATTAGATTTTAAAAAATATTATTATTGTGTAATCAGCGAAAAGAAGGCTATCCTTTTAATCATTTTCTCCATGCAGAGGATTGTTCTAGTAGAAGATCATAGCTCTCAAAATAAGATGCACTATTGGTTTATGTTTTCAGAATGTGAAGACATTTTCAGAAAAGGAGGTGAGACATCAGAAATGTACCTCATTCAGCCGGATACTTTCACCAAACCTTACAAAGTTTACTGTGATATGGCTACAGAGAAAGGAGGTCAGTGTGAGATAAGCTATGATGTTGTGAGAAGGAAAATATTGACAAAAAGAATTTGCACTCTTACTTCTTTGCATTTGTGCATGTTAGGATGGAATCACAATTTACTGAATTTATTATTAGTTAATTTAAAGCACTTGTTCTCCAGCTATGACTTGTATTTATATTTTATTACTATAGCATCTTCTTTGTAGGTTATGGTATTTTACTTCCTCACACAAGCTTTTTTTGTAATCTGCAGAATTCTTAAATGTTTTGAGAACCAAGTACTGGCAGACTGGGTTTTGAGACAGAAGGGGGCCCATAACAAGAGTTTCTGTAAAAAAGCTGTGAAAGAAATGGTTGAATAATCATGAAATGGACTTAGTATATAAAATGTTGATACATTGTAAAAGGACAGTGTAGCTGGGGTGGGGGGGGCTAGCTGGGGCTGCATACAGACATTTGGGGAGGTTAGGGGGAAGGAAGTTAGATTGAGTTAGAAATAGCCACCTGATCTAAGGCAAGTCAGGATGGGCTGGTTGTACGGTGGTAATTTATCTGCACTTGTTCAAGGACTGCATTGTATTATTTATTAATCCACAAAAAAGAAGGAAACATGGGAGGAAATGCAACCGAGGCTTCGTCTGCTTCCCAGAACTCCTCCTCCACATCATCACCTCCAACCTATGTCAAAATCTAGTGCAGCATGAAGTCTTCTAGTATTTCTTGCTTCTGACATGGAGCTAGATGCTCATGCCAACAGAACAATTTAACTTTTGAAAGATTATTTCAGGTAGTCATGCTCCAAAGAGAGAACTATTGCTTCTCTAATGTTGTCATTGCTTCTGTCTTAAGGGAACAAACAATTCCCTGAGACTCTGGGAATAAGGTACTGCTCAACATGAGTAAAGGTGGAAGTTTATAAACAGTAACATTTCAGTCCTGCACCAATTTGAAGTCAACTGCGAAGTTCCCTTGGACACAAATAGGATCAGGACTGTGCCCTAAAATTATTTTTCTAGTTTATAATTTATAAATTGTTGCTGTTACAGGATGGACTTTGATTCAGAACCGTCAAGATGGAAGTGTTGGCTTTGGGAGAACATGGGATTCATATAAGAAAGGATTTGGAAATGTTGCAAAGGGTAGAGAGAAAAAATACTGCAATTCCCCAGGTAAAATTCTGAACACAAAACATGAACTGGTTTTGTACTTACAACTATACTGTTATGTTTCTTATAGTTTCCCACAATCGATTAGAAAAAATTTCATGAACTAACCAACTGCAATAGATTTTGGGCAAGTAGTAAAGATGCATTAAAGTATATTCTGAATGTCATTTTCCAGAATTTGCTTTCATTGTTTTCAGGTGAATATTGGCTTGGAAATGATAAAATCAGCCAGCTCACCAAAATCGGACCTACTGAGGTTTTAATTGAAATGGAGGATTGGGATAATAATAAGGTTACAGCTCAATATGGAGGATTCACCATCCAGAATGAGGCACACAAGTATCAGCTCTCACTTACTAACTACAAAGGCACGGCTGGCAATGCCCTTATGGAAGGAGCTTCACAACTGCATGGCGAGAACAGAACAATGACAGTTCATAATGGCATGTACTTCAGCACTTTTGACAGAGACAATGATGGATGGTATGTTCAATATTTGCATTAGCGATTTCATTAGGTTGGGGTTTTTTTATATTGAGCTGCAGCTAACATATATAAGACCCTAGTGCTTAATGTGCAGCTAACTACATTGTTCCATAGTGTCTTCAAATATGCTCATTCAGCAAAGTTTCACAATCACACAAGGTATGTGATCTGCCAGTCATGAGCCAGGTACATGCAATGTTCCACTGACATATCCAACGGCAGAATTTTCCCCAGTGAAGCCATGGGTTGGATTTCAGCCATACCAGAATTAAATACTAAGAACCTTCAAACACAGCTGCACTGTTTCTGATAATCATATCAATGTCTACAAATTGGCATTTTTTCACACCATGCAATCCTTTTAGTAACTGAAGATGTTACTGATTAAATAGCACTCATGATGACACTGATTCAGTAAACAAGTGAATACTTAGTACTAGAAAGAATTTGGGCAAGGAGTACTAGTGGAAGGTAATATCTGTGCTGTTTAAGTCCTTGACTTCTTATAATCAGTTTTCCAACCTAGAGGTGACATCTCTGTGGTATGAACTATTGTCAAGTGCATTCTAGAATAAGAATAAGGTCATCAAGATTATTTTCAAATGCTACCAAACCTGCATTGAACCCAGATAACTAGAAATCAAAATAGAATACAGGGAGTGTGTTTACATGTGACATATACTGCAGAGCTGACTAATTAACTCCGCAGTAAAGCCTCAGCATCCACATGTACAACACTATTAGGCCACAGTAAACTAACATGCTCTGCCATAGGATAGTACTGCCCAACACAAGTAATATCCTAAGCAACATTATTTCATAGTTGGTAGGGTCGGAAGGGACCTGAGCAAATCATCAAGTCTGACCCCCTGCCCCCACAGGCAGGAAAGAATGCTAGGGTCAAACAATGCTGGCTAGGTGATTATTTAGCCTCCTTTTGAAGACCCCCAAGGTAGGAGCATTTATTTAGTGTGCTGCAGCACACACGTAGATGGGGATGGGGCTAGCTGGGGCATGAGGGTGCTTCAGTGCGGGGGCCTGCCAGCTCAATGTGCTGTGGTCATTGGCGCACATTGGCAATGTGTAGGGGGTGCACATGGGTGCATGTGCACCTCCTGAGATCGGCCAGGCACCCTCTGAAAGTGCCAGCCATGAAACTGGAAGTGCTGATGGAAGTGCACTTCTGGTTTTGCCGCTGGCTCTGAGATCTGCCCTGTAAGTTTTAACAAGGCACATAAGTAAGCCTGTTTTGTTACCAAGGGCTGACAAATATCAGCAAACTGAAGCAGACCCCTCCCCCCCCCCAAAAAAAAGATAGAGCAAGAATTGTGCTCAATAATTTGATGACAGAGGATCATCTTACTTAATAGCATTTGTAGATGATTCATTTTACATGGCAATTCCTTTTGTGAACTTTTCATTATAGATTGGCTACTAGCAAGCTTTTTTATCCAGTGAGGTGTATGGTGCACACTCTAGACAGTTAGTCTTTGGTGGAAAATTTAGGGACAACTTTTGATACATTTTTAGGATCAACAAAAATAGACGCACACACACACACACAAACAAAGTTATTCTGTTGTCTTGTCTATGTACAGTTCATTCATTATTATTAACTGTGTACACTTTTTCCTCTAGGATACATGCAGATCCAAGAAAACAGTGTTCTAAAGAAGATGGTGGTGGCTGGTGGTATAATCGCTGCCATGCAGCCAACCTCAATGGCAGATATTATTGGGGTGGGTTATACACCTGGGATATGGCAAAACATGGTACAGATGATGGTGTTGTATGGATGAATTGGAAAGGGTCATGGTATTCATTGAAGAAGGTGAGTATAAAGATTAGACCATTCTTTCCACATTAAATGAGCAATGTCAAATGTTTTCATGCTCATATCTTGGATACCTTCTTTGAGTGCATACCCACTGAATTTCATCTACATCAAAGAAATGCACCAAAGTTTATATTTGAATATATTGTGACCTAAACTGGAATGTATGCCTGGCCCATTAAAATAACTCACAAGAACTTTTGTACCATTTTTTATTTGATCCCACAATACACATATAACTAACAGCATTATTTATAGTCTTGAATCAGGTCCATTCTATTTGCTTATAAAGCCATTCAAAACCAGAGGGAAAGAATTCTTTAATTTTACTAGCTCCTTCATTTAAATTATACATATTTTTACATGTTTAACACAGAAACAAGTGTTTTCAGTGAGGTGGATTAATATTCATTAAACATTTTCTGCTACTGTAGAAGAACGTGTTCTTATTTTATATAAAGTAAGGTGCACTAACCTGACACACAATCCAATGAGAAGGAATAAAGAAAAAAATTGTAAAAAGTCACAAGCCACCAGTTGTTCTGTTCAGATCTTACCCCCTTAGTCAGTGGTTCTCAACCAAAGTGGTACAGCAAGCTGGGGTGCCATGAGATCTTTTAAAGGCTGTTGCATGATGCTTCTCAATATTAGCACTGTGATGCGTACAAAACCTACAAAAGTCACAAGATAAATCCAGAGTTTTCAAACAGGAATGTCAAATATATTCTGACCTGTTATGGTCTTTCTGAATTCTTTGCAAGAAATGAATTGTTCTGTTACTTTTCCATAGTCAAAAATGGGTGAAAGCTATGAGCTAGCATTTTCTGAGAGGTACCATAAGGCTGAGGAGGGGCCTCTTGAGTCAAAAAGATTGAGAACCATTGCTGTAGACCAGGGATGGACAAAATACATCCCACAGACCAGATCTGGACTACCAACTGACTGTATACAGCCCACAGCTGCCTCCATGCCCACCTGTTCCCACCTGGGGCAGCCTGCACTGTGCTCTCACCATACCTGCCCTATGCCTGCTGACTGTACTGTCCCAGCCCTGGCCCTGGCCCTGGTCCCAGCCAGCATACACAGCTTCCCAGTGGGCCTGCTCCCACTGCTGCTGCAGTCACCCAGGTACTGCTCAGCTCTCCTTGCCTTCCTCTTCCTCCTTGTCCTACTGTCCCTGATGCACCACCCCAGACAACAGGTAGCACGTGACGTAGTGGTAGAGTGGGGAAGTGTGCCTCTCCCTTCCCCTCCTCTTTTCCCCAGCCCCTAGCCAGCTCTGAGGACCTATTGAATGGCCAGCCCCCCACAAACACATACACACCCACCCCCCTCACATACACATCACACCCCTTCCACACACATGCTCCCACCCCACCACACACACAATATACCAGTGTAAGACTTTATTTTGACCTATATGGAATCACCTCTATATACACTATTCAAAAAACGTAAATCAGAGCAAAAAATATTTTTTGAAATAAAATTAAAATGTGTTATAGTAGATGATTGATCTTTAATATGATTTTTTTCAACTATAATTTGTTAAAATGATATCTCCTGAAATATTTTGTGTGTGGCTCTCAACAGGTCACCAAAACTTATTAAGTGGCTCTCCAGCTGAAATAATTGCCCTCCCCTGCCCTAGACTGAACTTGCTTTTCCCTGCTATGTAGTTCACATACCATATCTCAGATACTCCTCTTTCCCCACTTATTGCATATATCAGAGCTCTATAAGGACACTAAGGATACATACATATAGTTTCCACATTGTTGAAGTAGATTTATCTAGGCCTCTAACTTGACTATACATTTATCCAGGCCTTTAACTTGACTATAAATTTATCCAGGCCTCTAAGTTGGCTATAAAGTGAAGAAAAAAATGTTCTTGCTTAGTATTTTAAAAGGTTTTAAGATAAGGAAAAACTCTTCTGCTTATTACGACTCCATGCACAGTTCTTTAGGAACAAATGTTTCTCTCTTTCCTAAAAACAAAAAGGTGATAACAGTTCTCAAAAACAAAAACGTGTTGATGAGCAAGCAACTGTTATGATTTACCCCTGACTTGCTTTTCAAGGATGCTTTGTTTAAAAATTTTAGGTATAAAAAGGTATATTAACTTGTAGAGGTGGGGAATTCTGCTTAGATCTCCTCCCTACAATTGTATGGTATGAGCGCCAATAAACTAATGCTGGGTCTGTGAATTCTAATATGAAACACAACGCAAAGTTTAATTTCTTCCACAACATGTACCACATTGTACTACTGGAGCACCTAGAGATTGCAGTCAGATAAGGAACCAATGTGCTGGGCTCTTTATGAATGCATAGTGTAGCAGTTCCTGTCCTAAAGAGCTTGCATGGCAGAGGAGGAGCTACAGTAAAAGGACAGTGTCATTGGGTGGGCTAGCTGGGGCTGCATAAAGACATTTGGGGAGGTTAGAGGGAAGTTAGATTGAGTTAAAATAGCCACTTGATCTAAGGCAAGTCAGGATGGGGAGGTTAGCAGGGGATGTTGGGGGGATCAGGGAGACAAGCAGGCTCGGGGCGGGGGGTGTGTTGTCAGGAGTCCAGCAAGGAACAGGGAGGCAGGCAGGGTCCACAGAGAGATGGGGGGCAGGCAAGGTCTACGGAGGGGTCCTGGGACCCAGGCGGTTTTGGCAGGATCAGAGGGGCTTACGGCTCTGTGAGGGGTCTTGGGGGGGTTGGGGAACTCTCTCCGCCCCCTGGGACCAGAGACTAAGGGGTTGGGTGGCTATTTTTAGCCACCCAACCCCTTCAACTGGAGATGAACAACCTGCCCTATAACCCTATCACATCTGCCCTTCCCCATACCCTGTCTTACTTCCTCAGCTTCTGGCATTGGCAAAATCTGATAAAACTTGCACCAGGAGTGGCTTGTGGGATGGGGGATTTGGTGAACAAGGGCTGGCTGGTCCATGGGGGAGAGATGTCTGTCTCAGGGTGGGGCAAGAGGGCTGCTAAAAATAACCCAATGCCAGGTATGGGGTAGAAGAAGCACAGCCCCAGGGCTAGGGCCAGTGGCTGGGCTTTCCCAGACCTGGCGGTGTACTGGGAACTGTACAGAAGTTCAGTTAGATTAGTCTCAGTAAATGGGAGGTAAGTTAGACTACCTTGGAAGTACACTTAACTTGGATCAGGTCAGCCATTTTTAGAATAATCTAACTGTCCTGAACTTCGGTACGGTTCACACATAGATCCACCTAACTAGTGTAAAGTCCATACCTGGGCAATTTAAGTTAGATTGGGTGTCCATTTTTAACATGATCTAACCTCTCCCTAACCTCTGTAAGGCTAAGGACAGATAGTCAGAAAGCCCAAGGCTCAATTGATTCAACCTTCGCAGGTTAGGCTGAGCTGCATACATTGAACTGATAAGTAAGTGAACAGACATTCACTTTTGATTCCAGAAATGCAGCCACATGCCTGCAGTGGCGCAGGTGAGAAGCCAGGAGGCACTAAAGCACACCTCCCTGCTCAGCTGGAGCAGACAGTTTTAGCCAAACCTAGCCCACCTACCCTCTGAGGGAGGCTTGCAAGGGAGGTGAAAAGCATCCTGGGATGCTGGGGGACTGTGAGGACACAAATTCAATAAACTAATTTAACCTAAATCAGTTAAGTCTGATACTACATCCATCCAGGTGTCTCTTAAACCAGTTTTGGCCATTTTGACAGCAGTTTATATGCACTGGATTTCTGTTGTGTTACAGCTTTGAACCAGTTTCCAATCCAGGGATCCAGATTTTCTGTTTGCTGATGACAAATGCAGATTATTTCTTTTAAAGAAGAAAATCATGAATTTTCTACTTTGAAGGAGAAAAACCTGGGAAGCCACAGGTTTCCCCTTGTAAGCTGGCAGAGTTCCAGCTTGCAAGGGCTGATTGGGGCTGAGGGGAGTGGGATGTGGGGGAAGCCACATGTATGTGTCTGCATATACACATGCATTTGGCAGCCAGGCAGCTGTGGAGAGCATCTCCTGCAGATCCCTCCAGGTTAGTCTACTGGGAAAGCACAAGTGATTGATGGGGGGAGGGGGCATGTGATCTCCTAGAGTTCTGTGCCCACAACAAGGCACAGGGCTGTACCCAGGCTAGACCAGCACCAAGGTAAGGAAAGCCCTGGCTACCAGGCGGCAGTAGGGAGCACAACTCCACACTGCGGCTGCCCCTGTCACATTGGTGGAGGGACTGCCATGTTGGTGCAGTGGTCCCTTCAGTGCTGGGTCCCACCCACTCAGCTGTGAAGATGGCTCCTGCCCAGAGCTGGTTTGGCCTGGCTGCAACCCTGTGCCCCACTGTGGGTGCAGAAATCTGAGGAGGGGGGAACACATATTTCCCCACAAACATTACCTGTGCCCTCTCTGCTCCCCCATGTGTGGCCTGTGCTCCCCTACCACCAATGTGTTGCATGTGCCCACACCTCCCTCCCCCACACACCCACCCTTGTCCTCATACACTGGGGGACTGGGGCCAGAGAGCCAGGGGCAATGGGTTGGGAGTGAGGGGCACCAGCAGGGGTGTGGGGGGGCTGTGGATCAGGAGTGAGGGGTACTGGCAGGGCTGCAGGGGCTGTGGCTTGGGAGTGAGGGGAAGTAGCATGGGCAGGGGCACCAGCACATCAGGGCTGCTCAGTTCCACAAAGGGGAGGGACACCCACATCTGGATTTGTATCCTGGTGAGCAAAGGGGGCAGGAGGAGCTCTGATTTTTCCTGATAAAAATAATCAAATGTCAAAATATATTAGTATTTAGAATTTTTTATTATAATAATTGAGGTACTTGCAGGCTTCCAAATTGCTTTAAAATTGTAAATATATCAATAAAACATTGTGTTCAACTGATACCTATATATATATAGTGGTTATATATATATATGGTTATATACATATAGTGGTTTCATTTTAATTGCAGAAAAACACAGATTTGAAGAGGCATTTGCTATTTTTAATCAGACAATTTGCAATTTCTAAACAGAGAAAACCAGGATCCTTGAATCACTTATATTGGTTTATGTGTAACTTCTGTGCCTGTCACAGATTTCACTCTGTTCTTTTTGTAGCATCAAATTGGCCTGGATCTAGAGAATCTCCAAGTTGTCTGTTCTGGTATCTGACCTCCCCCAGGTCATTTGACTCCTTTAGGTGTGCTTCCAGAGGCTCAATCTGCTAGGCTTGTTAAGAGAACCTTGTCACTGGTGTCTCAAAGCATAGAAGCATCAGTTCAAATTAACAGAGCCTGGACACTAATTAACCAGCACTACTTCAGTGTGTGGTTACTTGGAGTTATGGAAAAAGCTCCAGGGGAATTCAGGATCCTCTGCCACAGCCCCTCACTACAAGGCTGGAAACATGAAGATGATCCACAAGCAGGCTTCCACAGAGTGTGGCAATTAGGAAACAATCCAGAAAGCAGAAGCTCCTTTTCTATGTGCTCAGGCTCTTAGTCTCGCACTGGTCACTACAGGAACCACAGTCCTTCAACAAAACCTGCACCCAAATTAAGCAGTGAAGCCTAATCTGATTAGAACTGAAAAGGTGGATGAACAATTATTCCTTTATCAGAACTTGAAGATGTCATTAAGAGCTATGGCAATGCTAGGATACATGGGCGATTGGTGCAGCTTTAGTCTGGGGGGGGCACATACCCCTGCTGCGACAAGTCCCGCCGACTGGGGCAGGGCAGGATACCCCGTGGGCAAGCCCATGATGGCTGATTGCTGCAGCCGATCGCTACGATTGCTGCCGCCACTTCCAGAAGTGGCCACAGCCACTTCTGGAAGTGGTGGCAGCGATTGCAGCAGTCAGCCAGTGCTTGCAGTGAGGGGCACTGGCACTTCCACTTGCCTTGCCTAAGTGGCGAGTGTGGCCAGCCAGGAGGTGCATGTGCACCCCCGTGTACCCCCTACACGTTGCCACTGCTAGGATAACTGCTTTTTTCGCATGAAGGAGAATCATGTTTCATTATCAACAGCTAGACAAAAACTTACAGGCACTATAATTATTTGTAGTTTAGTTTTTAAACAGTAAGGGACAAATGTGAGATAAAAACAAATACATTCCCGTTCCTCAAAGGGAGCAACTGTTCTTCCATAGAAATTAGCTTTGGTAAAAAAAAAAATCTGATAATAGTAGGTTATATTAGAAAAGGACATCTTTAATGAACCCCTGCTGCACATACCCAGAAAGAAACACATTGAGGAAAATATATAAAGATATAATTAAAAATATATAATAAAATGTTATTATTGTTAACGTTCATATATGTGCGTATGTGTGCATTCATGTGAAGATAAAATTAATAGATTTATATATAAATATATCCTATCATGAATATGATTACATTCTGGTACATTGATGCATTTTAATTTGGTGGGGGTTTGAAGCAGGCAGGAAAATGTATTATATGATTAAAGGATGTGAAGACACTGTAAAGAGAAGAGAGAGTAGATTTCTCATTGCAATGACCTAACGTTAGTCTTTTTTTTTTTAAAGAATGTCATTACAAAACACAAACTTTGTATTGCAAGTGATTTATTTTATAATTTTGCATGGATGCCCACTCATTTTTAGTATATTATTTGAGAAGGGTTCCACTTACTAAATGTCATTTTTACTGAATATTTGACAACATTGTGAGGGTATATGTGCCCTTTAAAATGTTTCTGGTAAATTGAAGAAAATTATTAAGTTTGGTAAATTATATTTTTAAAAGGAATGTGGGATGTAAATGAACTATGTTAAGTACCTATAAATACCTATCATAAGTACATAAGATGACCTGTTGCAAAGGTGTATTAAAATTCTATTACTTGATATTTTAATATTATTATGTTTTCCAGTAGATTGAATGTATTCATTGATTTTAATTGACTGCCAACCAGGAAAGTGATTGTGTCTCAAAAGCCCCCTCAAAAACATCAGCAAACTGACATCAAACCATGTTACAACATAATTCTTGCATAGGGTGTTACTTTCCAAAAATTAAATTCCATTAATATATTTAGTGCAATTATTAAAGGACATGATAGTGACAAGCATTATCGGATCATAGGAAAGTAGGGCTGGAAGGAATCTCACAGGGTCATTTAATCCAGCCCTGTGTTCAAGGTTTCTTCCTTAAACTAAAAAACTCTAGTTCTTTCAGCTTCTCCTCATAAGTCTTGCCTCCCTGCTTCCTCCCACCCCTATTTATATTTGTTGCTCTGTGCTGGGCTCCTCCAAAACTGTCTATATCCTACTTGAAGCGCACAGTCCAGAACTGGACACATTACTCCAGGTAAGGTCTCACCAGTGCTCAACAGAGCAAAAGAATCACTTCCCTTGGTTTCCAAATAACACTCCTGTTAATAGAAGCCAGTATTCTGTTTTTGTTTTTTTGTTTTTTGGGGGGTTTGGGGGGTTTTTTTTGCAAAAAGAGCACACTGTTAGCTCCTATTCATTTATTCATTTATGGTCTACTGCAATCCCCAGGTCCTTCTTTGCAGTACTGCAGCCTAGCCTGTCATTCCCCAGTCTGTATGTGTGCATGTAATTATTCTGTCCCACATGCAGGACTTTGCACTTGTCCTTGTTGAATGTCATCTGATTGATTAAGAACTATTTCTCTAGTCTACCTAAGTCATTCTGCATCCTAGCTTTACCCTCCAGACTAATTGCAACTCCACCTAACTTGGTGTTGTCTGCAAATTTGCTAAACATGCACTGAATCCCAGATCCCAATCCAATAATCCAAATCAGGAATGAAGATATTAAACAATACCAGATTCAGGACAGATACTTGGGGAACCCCACTTGATACCTCCTCCTAATTAGACAATGAGCCATTCATGATTGAGCACAACGATGCAACCAGTTCTGTATCCACCTTACAGTACTTTTATCTAGTCTATATTTCCTTAGCTTGTTCATGAAAATGTTGTGAGAGACAGTGTCAAGAGCCTCACTAAAATCAAGGTATATCACGTTCACTGCTTTCCCTCATCTATAGAACCTGTCACTTGATCATAAAAGGAAATCATGTTGATCAGACATGACTTTCTCTTGGTGAATCCATGCTGTCTGGTTCAGATCACCTTGTTCTCATAAGTGCTTCACAATAGATTCCCTGAGAACCTGCTCCATGATCCTTCCAAGTATTGAGGACAGGCTGATTGGTCTGTAGTTTCCCAGATTCTCCTTCCTTCCTTTATTAAAGAGCTGCACTACATTTGGCAATCTTGTTTAAGCCCACTATATTTGCCCATATTTTATATTTGCCCATTGTGTAATGGATAATTAAATACATTCAATTGTTTAAATTGTGAATATATTTAATACATACAATGAAGAAAAGCAACTCTACCCATCATGTGACAGATATGCCTACTATAGTATCACAATTTATCTACAGACAAGATGCTTTGTAATTTTTTTTTTGAGGGTTGGGTTATAAATGAGAGGACAAAAGAAACATTTTGCTCATAATTAAACAATGTTTATTTTTTTAAACCACAGATGTGTCCCAGTTGCTTTCAACTTCATTGGGTAAAGATATAGCATATATTTTAAGGTATATAAAATAAAATTAAACATTGTGTCTTGCTCCTGCTTGCCTACAGGGTTTCTTTTGGCCTGATTTTCATTCTAACGGTTTTGAGAGAATAATCAGAAGCTCTAAATGGTATCCAGACCACTCCATTTTCAACCTCATAAGGAACATTGTTTCTTGGATCATATTGGCCTCCTAGGTAGTACATACCATTGAGATTGGCAGCTTGACAATTGTTATACCACCAGCCCCCTCCATGCACTTCTGCACAGTTCTCCTCCCACTGGTCACTGTCCCTATCAAAGGTGCTGAACTTCATGTTAGCATGAGATGTATATTCACTACCTTCATCCACTGAGCCTGTGATCAATGCATCCCCAGCTGTCCCCTCATAATTGGACACACTGAGGACATAGGCTTGTGACTCAGAACCTACATGGATATTATATTCAGCATAAACTGTATTGCCAGCCCAGTCCTCTAATTCAACTCGAAGGACAGTGTCCTTCTGGGTCAACAAGTGTATGTTTTCATTGCCCAGCCAGAGCTCTCCTTTCCCTTTGGCATCCACGCTGCCGAAACCTTTCTTGTAGTCTTGCCAAGTCTGGTTAAAATTCACTGATCCATCTATTCTCTGTTGGATCAAAAGCCATCCTCCCAAAGTGGTCTCTTGGTCGCAATAAACTGATAAAACCTTATTGGATCCTGCTGGCTTGATTCTGAAAATGCCACTTTTGGCATCAGAAGAGTGTTTCTGGCGGATATCCTCACAGTCTAAAAAAAAAATTGATCTGGTTGACAGAAGTTATCAGTAAAACTTTACAAAGGCTTCACAGGAATCCAAATAGTGATAATGCTGACGGAGATTTGCTAAACACATCTTTGACTAAATGGGGAAATATGCCATGCAACATTAAAAAACTGATAGATTTTAAAATGCAGATAACATTCTCTAGGCAATGTATTAATAAGGCAAAATTTTGCCCCCAATGCTTTCTAGATGGTATCAAACAGACACATTGTTAGTATTGTATAATCAAATTAAATGTATTGCAGTAAAACCAGTATGTCAGTTTGACTGAGGATTATATCAGGCTCTGTTACTGTACTATCTATTTTTTCTCATGTGGAAGGGTACCTGTCCCAGTGGTTCTTGGCCCTGGAAAGAATGTATCCGTTTTGAAACTGCGTGCCTTAAAATCTGGGTCATCTTCAGCGCTCTCGTCGTGTAGAAACCCATCTAACTCTTCACGCACTGTCTTTAGTGATTTGGTTTCAAATGTGGAGCCACCCTTGTTGAAGCTAGTAGAGCTGGATACTACTGTCTTGGATGAAACGCCACTCTGAACTTTGCTAGGGACTTCAGATCCTGTAAAGATATCTTCTTCCCCTTCCCTTAGTTCTGCAACGACATCTGAGTCTTCAAAACCCAGTGAGTGACTACTTCCACCACTAACATACCTAGAACCAGTTCCAGTGCTAATACGGCCAAAACTGGTAACACTGCTGCTGCTGCTACTGCTATGTCTACTACCAACTGACTCAGAGTCTGGGGTAAAAGAAAATACTTTATCAAGGTTTGAAAAGCCATCTCTTTCACCACCTGAGGTGACTCTGACATTGTAGTGCCCAGTTACATCTTCCTTTCCTAAACCTTGCAAATGGGAGCAGTCAGAACCGTCAGATGAAGTGTACTTTTCAACAACCTCTTCTTTAGGGCCATCAGGTCCAGTAACAACCTTTTTGGTGACAGTTCTAGTGCATGTATAGTGGGTAGTAGAGGAGCTAACTCTGTCCCCAAAAGAAATTTCGCTTCCATGGCTAGGGTGCACTAATTTGCTACCTGGTGTTTCTCCATCTCCCCTATGTACTGACGAAGAATATGAGGTACCTCCTGGGAACAATTTTTTGTCTGTTTCTGTACTTTCTAACACCAGTTCAACCTGCTGCATCTCATTCAGAAAGTTCAGGTCTGGGCCTTCCAGGTGATACCCAGTTTTAAAGTGTGGAAGAACAGTAGAATCCTTCATTGGCTTCATTTTTAGCACCTTTATGATGCTAGATGAGAAGTCAGGATGCAACTTGATGGAACTGGCCTGAGTGAGCTGCTTCTGGATGTTGTCATAGCTTTCCTTGTCCACGTGGTAATCAAAGCTCTTAGCACAGGATCCTTTGCAGGCACGTATCTTAATATCAATATCCACCTACACAAAAAAGACACAATCTATTTAGATGCTGTATCATGACTTTTTCAATAGGGTTTTGGGTGTAATTAGGATGGTTGAGGATATGAGAGAAGTGATATTTATGAGGTGATGTTATGTATTTCATTGGAACAGTCTTTTAATGTTGAAGTCCAAAAGTTTGTCTTCTGTCTCTCCCAGGAATACAATTTAGTCCAAAAATGATATCCTTACCACACAAATCTAAGTTTTTCAAACAGCTGCATCATTTTGAGAGGTTTGATATCTGTAGTATGCCTGCTAAATTATTGAGGTGACCAAAACTGAGATTTGAGTTGCTCCAAATGTCAGCCTTGAAATAGAAAACAATTTAAGCTTTACTGTTGGTTTCAGCAGGTCTAACTGAGTAGGTGTTGGTAGAATATGAGGCACGCTATTGCAAGGCTGCAGGTCCTGCCATCATTATTCACACTGGGAACATCTACACATGATATTAAGGCAAATAAATAAATTCCAGCATAGTTTTCACTGATTACTCCTGGGTGCAGTGTTTACACATATGCCCAGAAACTCATCATATTGAGCCAAAGCAGTGCAGCTCAGTTGGCGGAGGATCCGAGGGGTCAGTCTACCAGCCTGCGGCTGTTCCCCCCAGTTCAACATGCTGTAGAGGGGCTGACTGGGGTGCTAGTTGGCAGGCAGCCCCCACACTGGAGCACCCTTGTTTCCCAGCCAGTCCCATCACCATCTACTATGTGCTTGTATCTGGTAGTTGTATCCTGTGGCAGAATAAATTAGTTTACACTAGCTTCCTAACATTGCATGTGTAGATGCTGATGTTTTACTGTGAAGTTAATTAGTCTATTCCACAGTAAACACCTCTTGTAGATGTGCCCACTGAGTAGCATGAGCCCACTGATCTCAGCATGACAGTCCTGAAGTAAAGCACAGCCTAGTTTGAGTCTCGGGCATACATGGGCCTTGACTGGAGATGGAAAACCTCAAGTACCTGTCACAGAAGCAAAAAGTACCTCTATGGGTGTGTGTGTGTGTGTATATACATATATACATATACACACACACACACATATATATATATACTGGTGAGTGGGAATCACTGGCTTGGATGAATGATCAATAAAAAAAAGCATCAGCCTCTAGATTAGGGTACAAAATCATTTTACTCCCCCTGTTGAATAATCCAGGATATTTTTAGTAGTCTTTCATTTTGATTTTGTGCATTGGGCCTGCCCCAGAGTGCTTCCATCACAACCATTTTTAGTAGTCATCAGCAAAATCAGCCAAACAGGAGGTTAAGATTAATGATAGAAAACCCAGATAGGTTGGTACTTTAACTGTGAGAGCCCAAAAGAAAGACAAGCTATTTCCCCCTTCTTATAAAAGCTATTTCCTGTCCTGGTTGCACCTGATTTTTCCCACCAGCCATTGCCTGCAGTTCTTTGAGAGAAAAGCAAGATATTACTCACTGTAGAGAACATCTGAGCCACACAGTGAAGAAACCAATCAACTAGAGTCTGAGGAGGCATCGATATCATTTTGACTTCTGCCTCAAATGGGCAGAGTCTGCAAGACTGCTGCTACTTTTTCTTTTCAGTGAGAGCCCTGATCCAAAGATAAGGATTAACAGACAGTTTGTGTACTTGTATTTTGGAAATAATAGGAGTTGCATGACACTTACCTCCATGCGCTTCATTTCTACCACCTGTTCTCGTATGCTGTTTTGCAGAGCATTAATCCTCTCTATTTGAGCAAGAACTTTGTTTTTTAATAACACAATGCGCCTTCTCAGTTCTTCTGACACTTGTCCGTATTTACTGTCAATACCTGAAGTAGAAATATGCCATTGTCAGATGTATATGAGGGTTATTTCCCTCATAACAGCAAAAAAACAAAGCAAAAACATAAAACTTGCCCATCCACCCTGCCAACCAAACACCCCCTCCCCTCTCCCAAAACCCAAATAAGCTCCCAAATATCCATATTCATATGGAAAGAGTTCCATTTAGGATTCTA
The DNA here is from genome assembly GCF_001723895.1 of Crocodylus porosus. Classification (NCBI taxonomy): domain Eukaryota; kingdom Metazoa; phylum Chordata; order Crocodylia; family Crocodylidae; genus Crocodylus; species Crocodylus porosus. The sequence continues at coordinate 12,483,869 of NW_017728913.1, forward strand.
AATTATGTATCTCTTTCATAATATTGAAGAAGTAGAAATTAGCAGTAGATTTTTTTTTAGTAAGACATTTCCTCTTGTTATTTTTGTATTTGTTAATAAGTTTAACAATAAGTTAAACTAAAGTAAATTTATTTTACTAATGCAGGAAAGGAACATAGCATTTTTGGAAGCAGTAGCCCAGCTGTACTGGAAAAGAAACAGCAGAATTATGATACAATTACATTTTTAGAAATGTTGTGGTAAATAGTTTGTGACATTTATGATGTTAAAAGCATGTAAATTTGGTCTGAAATCATGATGACTTTAGAATGGTGAAGCTGATTAAAAATATGCAATTTGATACAATTTAGACAGTCTTTTTGCCCTTGTTCTAATACTCTGGACTTGAAAGTTTCCTTCAATTAGTTTGCAAAAGAAATGTCTACGTTTTCAAAAATAATTCAAAATCAGTTGTATATGAACACAATAACCTTAAAACTATGAAACTTTTGAAATAAATGTGATTTTCTCTTTCAAAGTGGCTGTCAGATTGAACTTTACATAAATTGCAATGACAGAAGATTGTTATTGTGAAATAATATAATATTTTTAATCTTCCCCACTGAAACCAACAAGTGTCTGTCTCAGACTTGTTTTTGAAATATTTCTCTTAGCAATAGGTTTAGGTTGTGATCCCATGTGAATTGCATACCAAAGGCCCCTATTAATGTCAGGAAAGACATAAAGAGGGTTCAGATGAAAGTCCTAAAACCACACTGAATTACTTGATCACAGTGTAGTTACAATGCTGGAAAAGAAATGCAAAACAGTGAAGAATCAGGCCCAATATTTTTGTGTCATGGTAACTTTTATAAAGTACAAAGTAAACCTGCTTGTATTTGTCCACTTTTATCCAAAGGCATAAGACTTAGTGTATATTTTTAAAACAGATCTTGTTGCTACTTACTGTGTTCATCGGCTATATTTCCTTTCATGGAGTTAACTGTTTGTGATGTTATTGTCTTGGATTTTTTGTATTTGTTTTCATTAACATCCAGCAATTTCCTAATTTTGTCTAGTCTGTGATTAAAATCACTACTGGTGTCATCAATCAGCCCCTGCATCCTGCAGCCTGAAGGACATTTCTGTCCCTAAAAAAAAAAAAAGAAGCAAAAATTAAGGGAAAACATTTAATGCTGCCTTTTTTTTAACATTATGACCACCAAGTTTCAGAAAAGACTACAAATCCACTAACAAGTTCAGGGATAGATTTTGCTACTTTTCCTCACAGTGCTTATTCCACTCATTCTCTTATCATTCCCTCATTCTCTTATTTTCTCCAGAGGAAAGGAGAGTTTGCATGAGAGCTTGATAGGCCAGAGTCAGAATGGTTTTCCAGATGCTTAATTTTTAAGACCTACTTGTTAAAGCCAGCTGTTGAGTGTAGGAAAAAATGGAGCCCTGATAAAGGGAGTGGTCCTGTGCAAAAGGTATCCCTTAGCACATGGCAAATGGTAGCCCTGCTGTTTCCCACAGGGCGTGTCTACATGTGTGCATTTACTGTGCAGTAACTGAAATTACTACTCTGTAAAGGTGTGCATCTACACATGCATGCCTGTACTGCGCAGTAAATATGGCAATTTATGCCCGATTACTGTGCAGTAAAGCATGTGTTGATGCCTTACTGCACAGTAACACTGTGTGTGGGGGCTGACTTGGGTCTAACTTTAGTTCCAAGTCAGTGTACACACAGCGTTAATGTGCTTTAATACCTGCACATGTAGATGGAAGCCTATTCACACTTACTGCGCAGTAAGTTATTGTGCAGTAAATTTAAGCTGGCGTAAATACACATGTAGACACAGCCACACTGTAGCTCATGCTGGAATCCTTTCTAAAGCCCTGACTTTGAGAGACTGAATCTTAGAGTCCAATGCTTCTTGTTCTTCCCTTTAAAAACCCCTCCAAATAAAAAGCCACAACCCTCACATTTTACAGATCCAACAATAAATGTACTAATGATGATAAGGTGATAATGACTTGATGGCCTGACTTAAATTAGGGTTAGGACCAATGGTCCTTACCAGTTTCCTTTATGACCCCTGATGTACAGGAAACAGGGTTTTTTTCCCCTGAGAAAATCAGGTAAAATTACTTTGACAGAGACTTAGACATGTCACATTGCAGCTAAGGTAAAAATAGATCTTTACTCAGTGATCACAATGCAAATGCAATGCAGTATGTCTAAGGTCCACAGTTAGCTTGATGTTTACTTCCCATACCCTTTCCTTACCCATTGATCATCCGAACAGATGGGCCAGCTCTTTTCATATTTGCAGCTAGTTTGGGCATGTTCTGACACTCTGGGGCCACGTCCAGCTCCTCCTTCTCCCTCAAAAGTGCTTCCTTCCTCACCTGCCTGTCAGGGAGACAAAGGGAAAAAAATAAAAGTGAGATTAGCTATGCAGGTAATGGCACAAAAGAGCAATGATGCTGAAGTCACTGAGCAGAGTATGGAATGGTTAACAGCAAAACAGTTACAGGCATGTGGAAAGCATAATCAGTCAAAAAAAGGATTTTTAAAGTTCCCCACATTGAAACTGTTCTATATGTGTTGCCAAAGTAAGAGGTCCCTTCTGTTTTCAATAATGCTGTAAATAGGGCTTTTGATGATGCTCAAGATATTGTCATAACAACAGTGCAAATAATGTGTTTTATATTTTGGGTTTATATACAAAATATGAGGAGTAATGAGTTGATTTTCACTTAGATAGGTGCCTCTTGAAGTTTCTCTATTTTCAGTCCATAGTATATACTAAAACTGGGCTTAAAAATTGTCCAATATCTCCAATGTGTTTTTAATTGTGTGTTTTCAAAGAGAAAAGACCACATGAAAAAAGTACTGAAAGATAACAAACTAGTAGCAACAACAACAGTGATCTAAGGATTCCTTTATGCTTTTGATGGCTGGTGCAGGGAAATAGAGATACAGATTTTGTTTAGTTCTGAAAGAAGCAAATATACCCAGCCACTAATTTTAAATCAAAGTGCATAAGGCTCTTTCACCATGTGCGTTATTTCCTTTGTTTAGTAACGTGGCTGTGCAATATTCCAATTTCCATAATAAAGTAAAAACTTCTCTGAGCTTATTAAATGTTATCTGGTCTGCCTGAACACCTTTGAACACATTACCTCTATGAAAGCAGGAAAATGGTTAATGCACAGTGGCGGAAAGCTTTCCACAATTTTAGCGTCAAGGGCCAGATTCTGGTGTAATTTGGTATAACATCATCTAGGTCAAGAGAGTTATGCTGGTCTGCATCAGCTAAATATTTAGCTTCAGCATATCTTTACTTTAGCAAGTAAACTCATTTTAATTTCCTAAATATGATCCATATGCTTCTTAAAACAAATGTAATGCCTAAGTGCAGGCATTACGGGCATAGACTGTAATAGCTTCAAAACAACCATTTCTGTTTAATCAGATCAACTTTCATATACTTCTGTGATTCGTTTAAAACATGTTTTCTTCATTTAAAAAACAAACATATGAAGAAAATCTCTTTATGAAAAATCTAATATAATCTTGTGAGCTGAACCCTGAACTGTATTATTACAGGATTAAATTAAAAGAGTTGGAAATTAAGACTGACACTTCTCTTATTGCAAAAGGTGTCACTGCCCCATTTCAACTTGATGCTGCTGCCACTGAAAACAATTCTGCATTCTTACCTCATGTCTGAGTAATACAATATATATGAACCCCAAACGTGCTCAATAAACTACCAGTCAACTGGAAAGCGAAGATGCAAATAAAAGTAGAATTTGACTAATATCATTTCAATTATCTCACTACTTGGGGACACCAATACAGGCACAGTGCAAAGGCAATGCTCTACATCCCTACCCTTGCATCTATTGATCTGCTTCACTAATACTGTGGAGAGATATTTTTGGCAACATTCATCTTGTGTTCTGCCGGAATAAAGGGGTACACAATAAAATACAGAACAGACACCTGAATGAAAGCTCAATATTGAAATACTTAAGGCAGACTTCTATGTGAGTGTGTGCACATTTTTCAAGCTACTTAATAGCTAAAATGAATGGTTAGTCTATTAATGGTCATTAAATAATTGTCTACTGTTTAAGATATCAAGCCAAGCTATCCAAAGAATCAAATAAAATGAAATCCTACCCAGACTATGCTGACGCACAGCAAAATGCACAAGATCCTCATCTGTAACATCTTCAGGAGAATGGTAAGGATGACTGATGGAAAGGATACCTTTCGTTTGGTTTTTGGTTCAATTTAAACCTTAATGAGCAGTTCAGATTAATCATTATGTTCCCTTCTGTTTGCAAAGTCAACATGAAACATGCCCCAGTGACATGACCCAAGAGCTCTTGCACAAGTTCCCAAGCTTGTTTGTTCCAGATAAGTTTGTGCAATACTGGTTTGTGGGGGTGACCCTTATTCCAGGAAAGGAATTGTCTAAAACTTAGTTTCTACTAATTAGATATTGTTTGAGCAAAACCTGGAAGAATTCAGCCATACCTAACCACTGAAAGACATACATACTATCAATATGATCTTTAGAAGGACTTGTTATTTATTAAGATAATATTTTTCCCCCAGTTGCATGAATAAATCCTGTTGACTTGTAGTCATGTGGGCAACTTAGGTCAGCAAAGCAAGAAGTTTCCTAATCTAATAAATAGCAATATATGCTTATCAATATAAATCAAATACTGAAGGATAATTTTATGAAACCCTCATGGTAAGCCATGTGAGATATATGACTTCACATTTCATCCTTTACTGGTTACTCAGACAAAACATATTAAGTGAAGTAAGGACTAAACCTGACCTTAGCTATAAAAGACATTAGTTATAAAGTTATATCCAGTTTTGACCATTTTATATTCATTTAGAATGGAATATATTTATCATTTTGCTTTGTTTTATGTGGCTAAGCCAGGTTGATGGACACTGGATTGTTGCTGTAGCAGCAAAAAATGGGTCAGGCAGACTACACTGAATCAGCAGCCAGGGAATTTTGAATCCCTGGAGCAGGTATGGCTTTCCCCCCACCCTTTCTTCAGCAAGGTTTGCTCAGAGCACAAACCCTGCTAGTTACACCTCTGGTACATTCAATCTTTAATTGGTGCTTCTGTGTGTATGTGTTAAGAAAAAATCCCTAACCATATTACAAATTATCCTTTCACTGGGACCCTAGGTCATTCAGAGTATAGAGTATATACTATATTCTAGCTCATGAGTACATATACTCATTCAGTATATGGCTGGTACCTAATGAATAAGTAGCTTTTTGATAGTCTATTTTATCTTCATTATCCAATGTTCAAACATAGGCTCCACACTATTCAAACTTTCAAAGTAGAAGTATAGTAGAGTTCAGACCCTCACTTTAGTATCTGAGTGTTTCACAAATATGCATTTATTAATTGATATTATCCCCATTTCAGACTTAGAGAACTAAGGCAGAAAACAATTAAAATCAAAGTGTCCGCTAACTGTGAAAGCCCAATTTGAGACATCTAGGGCCCAGGTTTTGTTCTGAGTATTTCACACATTCAGAATATAGCTGCTATTGACTTCTGCTGAGGTACTGAGTGCTCAGTCACAGAGTCTCAATTTGTGCACCCATAAAATGAGTAATACCCATTGGCCGACTCTGAAAAGCTTTGTTTCAGTGATTTGCTTACAGTAACAATGACATAAGCGGAATAGAACACTTTTCCGCAAATAGTATTAATTGCTTTCCAGTCACTGGTTTCACTCACCTTCCAACTTTTCCCAAAAGTAAGGCAACTGTGATTCACTACGAAAGCACCATTCATCCTGTAAACTGAATTATGCAAGTGTTCAACAGAGAAAAACAGAATCATAGAATTATAGCATTCTATAGGGTAGGAAGGGACCTCAAGAGGTCATCTTGTCCAACACCCTACTCAAGGCAGGATCATCCCTGACAAAGTCTTCCCTGCCAAGTGTCTGTCTAACCCACTCAAAAAACTCCTAAGCACTGGGATTCTACCATCTTTCTGGGTGGTCTGTTCCATTGATTAACCACCCTCATAGTTCTCAAATATCAAACCTACATTTGTCCTGTTGCAATTTAAGACACTGCTCCTTGTCTTGTCCCCTGCAGTCACACAGCACAATTTGTCTCCATCTTTTATAACCAGGTTTATAACACCATTCTTTATAACCTGCAAGTATTTGAAGACTATTATCAAATCCACCCTCAGTCTTCTCTTTCCCAGACTAAACAATCCCAGTTCTTTTCAGTTTCCTCAGAAGTAGTGTTTCCTAGGCCTCTAATCCTTTTGCTGTTTTCCATTGGACTTCTTCCAATTTGTCCATGTGTTTCTTGAAGTATAGGTCCTTGTCCCAGGAGCCAAAGTAATGCAGGGCACTTACCTGCAGCCTGGGACAGACCACATGTGGTGCAGATGCAGGAACCCCACGCTTGTTAGCCGCCTCTGTACAGCTACGGCCAGCAGGTCACGTCAGTGTCAGACGCCAGCCGGTGAAGTTAAAAATGGCACCTGTTGCTGCGGAGGGGGTGGATAGCCCGGAGACCAGGCTGCAGCTGACGCAGGAGGCAGAGTGGGCTCCGCAGGCAGGCATTGAGGAATCCAGTGAGCTGGAGGTATTGGCAGCTGAGGAGAGAAGCACCATGACGATGACCCCGCTAATCAGCAAAGGAGCAACTGGCTGACCGAGTGAGGGAAAGTGGAAGCAACCCCAGAAGTGCTGCTGGATGCAGATGTGAGTGCTGGGACGGTGGGCTTGGAGGACGCCGACACCGAGAGGCTAAGAGCTGGGGAACAACCCTGAAGGAGGGTAATCGAGGCAGGGATCTCCACTGGGACATGGGACATTGAGTGTGGGATTGGAGCTGGTTGGGGGAGCCACAAGTAGAGTGAAGCACTATCCCTCCCCTTTAAGGGCACAGGGACGGGGAATAGGTGGTGGGTCGGTGGAGGTGCTTTGGTTGTTTCAGGATACCCCAAGCTAGGGGGAACAGAGGCCATAGGTGTACCCCATGCTGGGGGTCTGTAGGGAAGCCTTCATAGAAGTAACAGTGGGGAA
>NW_017728913.1:12490981-12524019 GCF_001723895.1 Crocodylus porosus
CTCGAAGTACCAGCCTTTCAACGTTGAGTCCAGAGTGCCCAAGAGTTAGCAGTGGGCAACTTGAGATGGGTTCAACAAACACAAAAGGACAGGCATGACTTACATGTGAAGGAACAGGAGTTTCATCCGGGACAGAAGGCGTTAGTCCTATTGCCCACCTCGTTGAGTAAACTGTTAACGCAATGACAAGGACCCTTCAAAATCATTCGACAGGTCAACCCGGTTGATTACGAGGTATATCTCCCGGGTCACTTAAAGACCAAACAAATTTATCACGTCAACCTGTTGCGGGAATGGCGACAACTGGAGGGATGGGCTGCATTTAGAGAGGAAGCGGTTGAGGTCCCCGAGCCACAGGACATCAGGTGAAACCTGGGAGAGATGGAGCCCTTAAGGGCTGTCCAAGTGAGCGGAGAACTAACCGCACCCCAGAGGAGAGAAGTGGAGGCCCTCCTTGAGGAATTCAAGGAGGTCTTTTTGAAAGATCCTAGTTGGGTAAGGGACACCTACCACGCTATTCAAACACTCCTGGGTGTGATTATATGAGACCGGTGGCAGCCCGTACCTCATCATTTAACTGCAGAGGTAAATAAGGAAGTGGAGAAAATGCAGACCCTTGGCATCATCATGGCACCACAAAGTCCTTGGCAGAGTTCCCTGGTACCCCTATGAAAAGCAGATGGGACCTTAATGCTCTGCGTAGATTATCGGAAATTGAACGAAGTGGCCACGTTTGATGCCTTCCCCATGCCCCGGGTGATCGAGCTAGTGGAGTGGATTGGGGCTGCCCGATATATAACTACTTTAGATCTTGCCAAGGAGTATTGGCAAATCCTGGTATGGCCAGGTGACCACCACAAGACGGCCTTTGGAACTCCGTGGGGCCTATATGAATTTGTCAAAAAGCCGTTCAGCCTGCATGGGGCTGCGGCACCATTCCAATGGTTAATGGAACGCCTTCTGGCACCCCACGCAGAATACGCAGCTGCGTACATCAACGATATTGTCGTATTCACCCAATTGTGGGATCAACATCTATGTGCCCATAGGGCAGTCCTAACCGAACTCTGGAAGGCAGGCCTGACCACTACCCCCCGAAAGTGTGTGATTGCGCACAAGCACACAAAATACCTAGGATTCCTTGTGGGCCAGGGAACCATCCGACCATTGGAAGACAAGGTCCAGGTCATCTGCTCCTTTCAGGCCCCACAACAATAAAACAGCTGTGGTCCTTCTTGGGTCTAGTGAATTACTACCGCAGATTCGTTCCCTGGTTCTCAGAGCTAGCGGCACCCCTCTCTGAGGCCCTAAAAAGAGAACATTGGAAGGGGGTTCAGTGGAATGGGGCGATGCTACGCAGTTTTCAGGCCTTGAAAAGGGTCCTCTGTGAAGACGTGCTTATACACACCCCTCACTTTGAGAAACCCTTCTCGTTGCAGATGGATGCCTCTGCGGTGGTGATCGGACGTGTATTGACATGAGACGCCGACGTGGACAGACCCATAGCATACGTGAGTCGGAAGTTGCTACCAGCTGAGACCAGGTATGCAACAATCGAGCAGGAGTGTTTGGCAATTCAATGGGCAGTGGAGCACTTCCGCTATTACTTACTCGGGGCGGGGGGGGGATTTACACTTGTCACGGACCACGTACCATTGAAATGGCTCAGTATGGCCAAAACGGATAATGCATGCATAATGTGATGGGAATTGGTGCTACAACCCTTTAAATTCTGTATCATATACTGCCCTGGGAAGGACAACGTAACTGCAGACTTCTTATCTAGATGTAATGAAGGCATGGCCCAAGACGTGGAGAGGCAAAGCAGACGAACCCCACAGCGCAGTGCAGGTAACAGTGACACGCGACTCAGGGAACCACCACGAGGCAACTGGCAGGAGGTGTTATGTCCCAGGAGCTGAAGTAATGCAGGGCACTTACCTGCAGCCCGGGATGGAGCACATGAGGCATGGAGGGAGGAACCCATGCGGCTTGTTAGCTGCCTCTTTGTACAGCTGCGGCTGGCCAGTCACATCAGAGTTAGATGCTGGCTGGAGAAGTTAAAAATGGTGGCTGCTGCTGCAGAGGGGGTGGATAGCCCGGAGACCAGGCTGCAGCTGACGCAGGAGGCAGAGCGGGCTCCGCAGGCAGGCATCAAGGAATCCAGTGAGCCAGAGGTATTGGCAGCTGAGGAGAGAAGCACCATGATGACGACCCCGTTAATCAGCAAAGGAGCGACTGGCTGACCGAGTGAGGGAAAGCGGAAGCAACCCCAGAAGTGCCACTGGATGCAGATGTGAGTGCTGGGACAGTGGGCTTGGAGGACGCCGACACCAAGAGGCTAAGAGCTGGGGAACAACCCTGAAGGAGGGTAATCGAGGCAGGGATCATCGCTGGGACTTGGGACGTTGAGCGTGGGATTGGAGCTGGTTGGGGGAGCCACAAGTAGAGTGGAGCACTATCCCTCCCCTTTAAGGTCACAGGGACAGGGAATAGGTGGTGGGTCAGTGGAGGTGCTTTGGTTGTTTCAGGATACCCCAAGCTAGGGGGAACAGAGGCCATAGGTGTACCCCATGCTGGGGGTCTGTAGGGAAGCCTTCATAGAAGTAACAGTGGGGAAGGTTCCCCACGGGACAGGATTAGGGTGTGAAGCATCACCGGGGCAAGCAGAGTCTCCCGTCATTGGCTCTGGGATGCAGTATGGTGGTTGTGGTCTGCGGGGAAGACAACAGATAGCAACAAGACGGTACACCGAAGGTGGCATGAGGCCGGGGTGTAGGGGTGGAAGAGACCTGTGAGAAACCATCAGGCCTAGCCTGGGCCACAGAGGGACCTGCTGACTAACCCTGCCTACTGGGGAACACCAAGATGTGGCAGGAGAGGACAGGGTTGACGACGCAGCAGGGAAGAATTACCCCGGCAGCAATCCAGCCCGGAAGGGGCGGGACAACCGTGACAAGATCAGAGTCGCTCGAGAACAGCTAGCTGAAGACCAGTGGTCACAGTCCAAAAACTAGACATGCTACTCCAAACAAGACCTCACCAGTGCTAAATAGAGTGCATGGACCATTTACTTTGATTTGCAAATGACACTTCTATTAAAATAACCCAGTGTGCTCTTGGTTTTTTTGCAACACTCTCATTCTACAAATTTATTCTAATATTATAAGCCTTAGTCTGTCTGTCTGTTCATAATGCTTTATTCGCACGCTGATTGGTTTTCTTGGCACAATCACAATGTTGAGTGAAACAACCAATCAGAGTGCTCCAAGAGTGCTCTGGGCAGGAGGTGGTGGCAGCAGTGCAGTGGAGCGCCACCATGATGGTGGGGACAGAGTAGGAGGGTGTGGCCAGCAGCACTGGCCTCGCCCTCCCCCCCAGCCCTGCTCCCTAGAGGAGGTGGCAGCATGGGGTGCTGGCCAAGGGGGATGAAGGGCAGCATGGTGAAGCAAGCTTTCCCTCCCCCCCAGCTCCTGTGAGGTGGCAGTAGTTTGGGGTGGTGGCGCTTTACCTTTCTCACCTGCCTACCCCCAGTGATTCCTGACTGGCAATTGGGTAGTCATTAATAAAGTTATTACTGGACCCAGGACAGAACCCTGGGGACCCCACTTAGTAACTCCTTCCAACTAGACATCAAGCCACTAATGACTGCTTATTGAGTACAATTATCCAATGAGTTATATATCCACCTTGCAGTAGTTTCATCTAGTCTGTATTTCCTTAGTCTGTTAATGAGAATGTCATGAGTGACAATGTCAAAAGCCTTGCTCAAGTAAAGGTATACCTGTTGTTTTTCCCCTCCACAGAGCCTGTCACATTGTCATAGAAGGAAATCAAATTTGTCAGGCATAACTATTTCTTCATGAATTCTTGCTTGCTGTTTCTGATCAACTTATTCTCTACCAGGTGCATAGAAATGACTCCTCCATGACGTGTTCCATAATCTTTCCTGGTATTGAAGTCAAACTGACCAGATCTTCTTTCTCCTTTTTCTTAAAGATAGGCACAAAACTTGACCTATTACAGTCATCTGGGACTTTATCCAACCTCTACAGGTTCTAAAAGATGGGAGCCAATGGCTCCAAAATTACCTCATCCAATTTCTTCAGGACATCAAGGTCCAACCTATTTTATAATAGCATGTGAACATGTAATTAAAGACCCATTTGCACAGAAAAGCATAATTAAAGCTGTTCAAGCTACCTTCATGCTTATATTTCCTAACTTTTGAGTGCTTGGCTTTGCAATCTCACTATTCTTTGAACATATGGTTTTGTGTGCAATTTCCCAGTCTTTTAAAAAAGTAAACTGAAAAAATGAAATTCCCTTATGTGGTATTACGTGGACCCCTAAATGTATCATCTGCAGAAACAAAATCTTTAAATCTGCAGCACAAACTGCCACCTGTGCTAAGCAAGTAACTGATGCCAGGAATGGGTTGTTATCTTTGGTGCGGATAAGACACAGTTTAGCAGTGGCTTTCACTGCTATTTGTTGACATCTAAGTATGGTGATTATGGTGGCTAGTACGAGGCCATCTCTGACCTCTTTTTGAGATATCTGTACCCTGGCATTCTTTTATCTTAGAAAACCTTGGTTACCAACAAGACACCACTGATGTCTAGAAGGGCTGGGAAAAGATACTAATGAATCAGGATCCTTCAGGCAAGTTAAGAGGGCTTGCCTGCTTTGGGTGACAAGGAATGAGTGCTGGATGAATCTGGGATAGAAGAGAAGTTTGTCAGGCTGAACACAGAATCCTAGGGGAGGCCAGGGTCTGACCATCAGTCTCTGCCTTTGTGTAGGTGGTACAATCAATGAGCTACATTTGTTTGTTTCTGTTTAAAAATCCAGAGACAGCTAAACTTTGAGTTTAGTTTTAATTAAACTACCAAAGAACTAGCAAAGAGCTTGCTATGCAAGTTAGTTTGCTCTGGGTAGGCTGCCAGAGTGATACTCAGGAGTTTGGGGTTCAAGTGCTATTTATGTAGGAAAATGTGCTAGCCCGGTTTCTCCTGCCATCCAGCCCCTCATCCCAGTTCTGGCCACCCGCTGTTTCTCCCAATTCTAATCTGCATTCCTATAGCCTACTTCCAGTTTTCTTACCCAGCTGGTCCTTGTCTTTGTCCCTGGACTGTGTGTCTGAGTCTTCATCTTACCCTAATCAATCCCAATCCCAATCCCAATCCATTCTCAGTTTCCCCTCCCAAGGTCCTCATTGCAATTTTCATTCCCAAACTCATTGCCCAGCCAGTCCCAGTATCCACTCCTCAGGCTCCCAGTCTAAGCTAAGTCTTTCCCCGACACTCATTCCACAAACTCCATTATCTCCATCCAGCTCCCGGGCAGTCTCTTTCTCTCTCCTGCTTTGTCTTTGTCCCCACCTCTATTGGTCTGTCCAGCCACAATTTATCCCTAACCCTCCAGCTCTCAGTTCTAGTTCATCTAGTACACCTACTTCTTTCCAACTCCTAGTCTTTCTCACCCAATTCTTTGAATCAGTCTACCCTTCTCAACTTCAAGTCAAGTTGCTTACCACTCTGCTTTCCCACCAACCTCCTCCCTCAGGGTAATGTTACCTATTACACTTATTACCTATTACCATATTAAGGGGACTTAAACATAAGCACCATCACATTAGAGCTCATTAACTCATGCTAAGTGCCCTTTGAGGATTGCAAAGTTATGGCACTTCAAGTGAGGTTTAACTCTGGGTCATGCTACCTAGCCCATGTTAAGGTAACTTCAGTTACTGCATAGAGCTAAAAAGAACAATCTGCAGTCCTCCAGATGCACCCATCCCAGCCCTCCACATCCCTGTTCCCCCCCACCCTCAAAGGAGGGATAGAGCATCCCTGCTCACCAGCCCTGCAAGTCAGAACTGTGCAGGCAAGAATGGTATTAACTCCTTAACGTGTAACTGCTCACAACATGGGCTAACTTTAATATTTTCGAGCATTCCACAGATTTAGTATAATTTAAGTGTAATATGTAACTTCAACCCTGTATTACCTGGGCACCAGCAAGAGGAGAATTGATATCACAGAAAAGACAACCATCATGCTTTGGATTCCTCTGTCTGGTGCTACAGGAATTTCTGACAGATTGGCAAAGCATTTGCAAAATGTATGTGAAAGGAATGAGCGTGTTCAGTACAAAATGGATCTTCAGAGACTTTAGCTGCCAAACTCTAACAAATGTACACTCAGCATTTGTGAAGTGAGATATTCAAAGGTTTTTTTAGTATCAGAAAATCTTAATGCCATCTCTGCCCATAAGGATGAGTTATTCGGAAAAAAATAAATCTGGTGCTTTCATTTAGTCTCTTAGGACACAAAACAACCATGAAATCAAAAGGCAACATATTTATTGTCACAAAATATAACTGAGGCAAAATTTCAGTGGAAATCTATAAATATCTCATCATTTAATATGAATAATGGAAGAGATTTTTCCCCCAACCCTTATCCTTGTTCTAGCCCCTTTATGAGGTAAAGATAAAGAGGCCAAGACATTGTAAAAGTCAGTGAAATCTCTGGATAACACCCCCAGATCAGGATGTGAGGACAATAGCTACAGGTAGTGCTTCTCACAGGACCGAGACCAGGGGAGTAAAAGGATACAGGGGGTCACATCTGAACAGGATGAAACAATATCTTGAGGGCATGGTGCCTATTTCTGATAGATATTTGAAGAGTCTGTCTTTGTCTTAGAATCTGGCAACATTGTATGGCTAATCATGTCAATAGGGTATCTTTGAACTGAATTAAATAGAATAACTAGTGCTGTAAAGCATGTCAGGGATGCAACGGCAACTGTGGAGTTTCTGGGCAGCTGAAGAATGCTATGATAACTAGATAGCCAGGAGCTATTCCTGACTGTGAAGCAGAAGTGAACTGGAAGAGCACAAAGGTAGCTTAACACCAACAAATGTATAAAACTCTGGTTTATGTCCCTGAACATATCATTAACCGCTTTTGTTTAGCAAGAAACTTCCCTGATATCCATGTCATTGCAGATGTATAAGTTATGATGTCTGCATAGCTCCTTTTATTACACTCTGATACTACACTAATTAAGGAAAGAGTTAGGATTAGACAGACCATTAGTCTGATCTGTGTACCAATATTCTTATTGTATATGAAGATTATTCTTCTAAACAGGAATATCTCAGACTTCAGAACAAACCTTTTTGCATGTTCTGTTAGGAAACATTAAAAAAGTATGTTACAGACTCTTCATCACTAAATGATAACATCTAAACAATACTTCACTCCTTAACACACCAATTGGCTACTAATTGGCTACTAATGACCCACAATAAATATAACATTTCGAGTAATACTAGCTATTAATAGCTTCTAATTTGATTAGTGAATTAGTCCAGAACATATTATTCAGAAATATTTACTAAATATTTTGAATAAGTAAATTTCAGGGTCTGGATTGTTTGCAAACTCTGGTTTAATTTTTTATATTCCTCATTTTTTCTGTGTGTTTGCGGACATAAATCACGTTACTGTCAATCTTGAATGGATTATGAAAATGTTGGAAAAAGGAAAATAAAACCTGAAGACTAGATGATAAACCGTGGCGTGAACTTTAGAAGATTTTTGTAAATCAATAACATTTTCATGAATGAAAAGCGGTAACAATTAACATTAATGTAGCAAAGAGAATGAAGTGGAAGCTGATTTTTCACTCTAATAGAGCACTTCCCCCATAGACTGAACAGGTATCAATTACTTTGCAATTAATTCTGTTAAGTAAATGATCAACATCAGTAAACCCAGCTACTTTCAACTTCCTATCTAATTTTAATTACGCCACAACAAATGAAGTTAGCCAGAGAACAGCATGAAAAATGCATAGGCAACATTGTACATAGTGCAAAATAATGTGAAAAAAATGGTTTCACATTTTCCACATGGGCATTCTCTAAATGAATAAGAGGAAAATAATGATGTGTAAATTAAAAATGAGTGAACAGATTTTACCCTGTTAACTTTTCAACCTTTGTAATGTTTACTTTGTCTATTACTAGAACATTAATGGCGAATTTGTTTGCTTACTGGAATCAAAAATTTATTGAGAATACATACAGAAAAGTAACCACACAAATAGTATACCCAATAACCTGCTCATGGAAAAAGGCTCGGGGATTTCACAATTTTGTTTTTACTATTGGGCATCATCTACAGGCAAAGCTGAACTGAAGAAAGTTATGTGAGGTCAGTGTCCCACGTATAGACGATTTTGTTTTTCTGTCCCAATAAATCTTTGTTAGAATGTCCCTTTAAACATCTCCAACCTAAAACAGCAGAAAACAAAATTGAAAAGGAAAAGAAAGAAAAGAAAAAGATCAAATAAACATGTATTATGCATAGAGGTTATACACATTTATATCAGTTATATTTACAAGTATACCACTTCAAACATGTATAGACAGAGTCCTTTCTGAGTACAAGACTGTGTCCATTTATTTGTCAGACAAATTAAATGGTAAGTGTACAAATATACTAAAATAAAATGCAAGTAGCTGTTTGAGAAAATGTCACAAAGATAAGTAGCATGGGATGTGTGAGAATTAATATTATAGCTAAATCTATATTGTTTTTGGAAACAATAACTGTTTTTTATATCTTTCTAAACATCTCCACGGCCATCTGATCCAACCTGTTTGACACTGCCTGACTGCTGCTGTCCTTCTCCTATTAAAAGTCTGGGGAATGGAATGATTTTCATGGAAGTTTTCTTCAGGGAATACCACTTATTATGCCAGGTTGCCCAGATAATACCATTATCAGTTCCAGAATCTTTCTCTGAGTACCTGCCACCTGAAATGACAGTTGCAGCAGATTATTTAACTGGTTCATGAAATAAGTTATATTCACATAACTATATCATGTGACATATCTGACAGCGATAAACTGGATTTAACATGTATCATTGGCTACATCTCTCCAGTAATCTAGGTTCCTAAAATTTATTCTATTACTCCTAACCTGTGGCTATCTTAAAACAGTTGCCTTTGTAAAAATATATATATATATAGATATAGATATAGATATAGATATACACACATGTAAAATAAATAAATTAAAATATCCATGCCTGTCTTCATAATTTAAATCTGTTGTAAAAATATGAACTTAAATACATATAAAAATTAGTATCTAAAGAATATTCTACCTGGATAATATTTGCCATTGAGGTGTCCAGCATGACATCTATTCATCCACCATCCAGATCCATCCTGTTCAGCACAATTTCCTTCATACCTATCATTGTCATTGTCAAATGTACTGAACTGCATGGCATTATGGGATGTAAAAGCCTTGTCACCTGGTTGCATTCCAAAATCAACCCCATCAAAGGCATCCCCAGCATCACCACCAATATAGTAGCCATAGGTCATTCGGAACTTGTCATTTTCAGTTCCCACTTTGAACATGGCATAGTCAGCAGTCCTGTTAAAAAATGGTAGTGAAATTGTGTACAATGGATTCTCAAATCATGAACATTTAGGGAGAGGCATCAGAACTTTAGAGATCGTAAATGAATAACTCCACCTTTTAATTAAAATGATGTTTTCTTGCTTGAAGACAGTGCATTACATTAATGAATCATAATGATCCTTTATATACCTGCACAACAATGGACAGCCAAAGAGAGATATTGTAGGCTGTCTCATTGGCATGTAAGTATTGCGTTGCAGTAGTGTTCAGGATGTCTGTATTAGATACATAATCAGTCAGACATGATCTATATTGATATAAAGTGGGAGAGCAAAATACTCCTAGAGGGAAAAATGGCTTGCATCACCCAGGACCCGTCTCACTGTCTGGAGGAGAAAATTGTGACAATGACAGTCTCTGATTTTCCTCATGTAGCTATCTCAGGGGATGTTGAGGGTAGTTTGGCATTCTAACCTAGGGGAAAATGGGCACAACCTAAATGTTCCATCTGGGACTAGGAGAAAACTGAAGAGCAGCTTGGAATTTTCAGGAGCATATACAGCAACCTTTTTGAGGTAGGATTATACTGCCATCACGTTTCTAGGCATTTTTTTAAAAGAAGGCAGTTCCATAAAGAGAGTAGTTTGATTAATAAATCAGATCAGTTTACTAATTTTTCTGAATTCTGTACTAACTGATTCCAGAGTATGATCTGGGAAAGGAAGCAAATGTCTGTGATTGTTTCAGTAAAATTAGGGCAGATTATAGAGTGGATTTGAAGTTGGAAATTTTAGAAAATTTTTGTGAAATACCTTTTTTGGCCATCCCAGTCCTCCAGTTCTATTCTTAAGGCATATGGAATAGGAGACTGATGGGTTATTACATTAATCTTTTCATTGCCCAGCCAGAACTCTGTTTGGTCATCTGGTGACAAGTGTCCAAATCCTTCTTTGTACTGAACCCAATTTTTGTTGAAATCCTCACTCCCATCAAGTCTCTGGAAAAGAAATAGCCTTAACCAAAGCCTTCTATGTCTTATTTAAAGAACCAACATTATCTGATTAGGATTATTTATGACACTAATTTATAAATAACATACTCTCTGGAACACTGTCCATCCATTGCCAAGTGTGTCAATCTCACAATAGACAAGGAACTGCTCTTTAGCTTTTAAAGGTTTGATGAAGTAAAGACCGCTTTTTCTGACACCTTTGTTTGCAATATCTTGGCAATCTGCAATAAACAATATACCCATTAGCATTACTCTATTACTACAGTCGTTCTTCTTTTAAACATGGATCTAAATATATCTGATACAATAATAATTTTCTTGCGTCTTTTTCATATAATGATTAGAGTGATCTTAGCCTAAATCCTTTTATTCTTATTCTCAGAAGTCTTACTGAGGTTCATGGAACATACATAGACTGAGCACACTTTTACGCCTAGTAAGAACTCAGTTGAATGTAAAATGTGATCTTTATTTTAGTTTCTGAGCTATAGCAAGGGCATTTTGTAGGCTAATTAAAAATACATTTTTTTCTTGAAAGGAAGGACTGGCAGGCTGAGCAGAAATATTATACCTCTGTAAAGGCACAGTCTTCTTCCACAAAAGTCTGTAAATGTAAGGTATACTGAGATAGTCATTTGGAGCTACATAGGGCAAAAACGTGCAAAGACCTGTCCAATAGGCACTTACATGTAGTGCACAGATCTAATTCTTCTATTGAATAAAACACAAGCACACTAATTAAGAATCACCTGTATGCCTCTACTTAGCTTTGCAGACTCCAGACGGAAGCACTAAAATGTCTGCAGACTATGCTTAAAGTAACCATTTTTGTAAGCTGCACAAGAAACATTTTCTGTACCTTTTCCAGTTGCTTCCAGTATTTGGACAGTGTCTTTGCATGGTTCAAGACATTTCACTTCAAGCTGTACAATCTTTTCTTTCAGTTGTGTGATCTTATTATTATTTAAAATATACATATCTGTCAACTGCCTGGAGATAAAATATAACATTTGCTTATTACATCAGTTGTTTCTTATTGAAAATGATACATTTTTCCTTGGAAACATCTTACTCATTGAACAGGCCTGTCTAAAAGGTGCTGTTTAATTTGATATTGGAACAGTCCTTTAAAGGCAAGAGACTCTTTTAAATATTTTTGGTTAAAATGTGGTAACTGGCCACAGCCCTTCACTGGGGACAGTGGAGAGTTGCAGCATTCCACTAAAAGGTCAAACACTCTGCCTCCCAGATGTACCCATTTCCATGAAAAGGGGAATAGTTTGTCACAGTCAGCATTTGGCTGGTGAATAAGATGAGGGAGCCATGGTTTTACTTACTCCTCATCTCTCTGTCTCTGCCCCCTACTTTGTAATAGTCTTAACCTGTTCTGGAGTGAGAGCAACTGGGTAAAGTCTCTGTACTGCCCTAAGCTCAAGGACATATATGCTGGGAAGCCTTTGAGCAGGCTGTACAAAAGCAGATAGGCCCCTTCCTCACTTTCATTGCCCTTCTATGCAGTTGTATAAGGGCCAGCCATGGCCTAATCCTTGGTAAATACCTGTTGGATATCCCTATATATAAACTTGTTTTCTTGAATTTTCGTTTTGTTTTATTGAATTTGTGTAGGACTGAAATGTTATTTACCCTGCCAATTGCAAAGCTTATTTTCTTGCAACTCTCTTGGTGCTTCAGTGTCCTGGGAAATATACTTTCTTACCTCTTTTGTTCTATCTGGTACTCAGTTCTACCAGGGAAGAAGCATTCTGGTCTTGATCTAACAGAATACTTAAGCACATGCCTAACCTGAACCAATTTAACCTGACAAGTCTTTCTTCTTGTGTTAAAACAGCTTGGCTGAGATAAAGTACAATTAAACATAATAGAAACCCTGTCTTTTAAGGTTTGGAGGACACTTAAACATGTCTTATGTTTGCAACTCTTCTCTCAAATATATAAGAGTATATTCATGCAGTTATAGCTTGATATCGGTTTGAAATC
Organism: Crocodylus porosus; assembly: GCF_001723895.1. NCBI lineage: Eukaryota > Metazoa > Chordata > Crocodylia > Crocodylidae > Crocodylus > Crocodylus porosus. The sequence continues at coordinate 12,503,450 of NW_017728913.1, forward strand.
TCCTAGTAAAATTAGGTGACACAAATGCATTTAAAATGAAAAATTACATCAGCAGTTATAAAATCTAGACTTGCTGTATACAAACCAATTGTGAAAAGTAATATTTATATGGCTAAAGTCATTCCTGCTATAATGTTATACGTCAATGATTTGGGTTTGATAATATAGATATTAATTATAATTCACCTATTGGTAAAATGTGGCAGGCTAATTATGAGTTCAGTTTATTGAACAGTATGGACTTATGGATGATTATCGTTCAGCTTAATATTTATTTGGGATTTCCACCACTGAAACAGAGAGCAGAATTTAGTTCATGTTTAAAGAAAATTGACCAGTTGATTAAACAAGCATTTGATAAGTTCTCTGTTACAGAACAGATTCATGCTACTAAAATCTTTTAAGTTAAACTGAAAAATTTGTAATGACTTTTACTAAAATTGTTTAAAAACAATACTCAAACTCTGTCATATTTTTAGAGACTGATTTTGCATTCCATGCACAATCCATAGGATGTACAGGGAGTTTCCAAAGAATGCACGATGATGTCCTAATTGTGGTTTGCAAAGCAGTTATGAATACTACTACTATCTTATAATAATATAAGCTTATCTTTATCTTTATAAGCATGGAAAAAGAACTTAATGACAGCTGATAAAAGAAAGTAAATAACTGCTGTGCATTGTTAGGTGATAGCAGAGAAAAATACCTACTGTATAACATCTTCATTATTTACAATAGTTGCGTCATATCTTATAAATTCTTCAACTATTTTCCTGGATTTTTTAATTAAATCATCAATCAAATCTGTAGAAGAAGCAAACATGTAGAAAATAATAATGCAATTAATTGTAAAAATAAGGAAGCTACATGAATACCTTTTTTTTCTAATTCTATCGTTCTTTTTATATTCTTACTTGGATGAACCTGTTTTTCTTCTGGGTAGATGTTGCGAATATGGTGGATCACCTGTTCTGTTACTACAGTGCTGTTATCAATTTGCTGCAAGAGTTTTTCAATGGTTTGAAGATCCCGATCCACAGAAGTGTGATAGTCACTCAAGAAGTCTGCAATGCCACATGTGGTTGGGCAATAGCTACCCTGTAGGGAAAAGAATAATGAAATGTGTTCATCATCATTATCAGAAACACCTAGGGCTAAGTCTACTATGAGGCAAAACAGGTCAGCCAATGTTTGGGGGAAGAAAACATCTAGTCAGGATTTAACTAGGCAACTGTGGACAAATGTTACAAATAGAAGCATGTTTTTCCCTTTGCTGCAGCATCTGAAGCTACAAGACACAGTACTCTCGTACTGAATATAAGTATGTGCTATTATTAATAATTGGTTTTATAGCACATTAGAGAACAATGTATGCTTTTATAACATAATACAGTTTAATAAGAATTTAAAATAATGCACCTTAAAATAATTTTACAAATAATAATATGTATCAACAGTAATGTACAAGAGAAGAATCATAAATCTACTTACAAATCGTTCATCTAAGATGCAGCAATTATCTTGGGTAGGTGGATACTGAGGGGGAGAAACAACAATGTTATTTTAAGCAATTTTTCTTCTCGTACTTTTCAACACTATTATTTTCTAATAGTAAGTTTGTAGTTTCACTTACTCCTGTGCAAGAGGAAAAGAGTAAGGACAGGAGAGACACAGTAGCCCAGTTGTGCAACATCAGTCCCATTGCGTCTATACTAATGTGTGCTCCCCGCTGGTTTGTGCAGCCTGTGGCTGAAGGGACTCTATCCCTGTGAGCAGGGTAAGACTGAGACAGCCAGCTTTATGGGCCACTGGAATCTGATCTTGCTTGCTACACACCACTGGGGTTTAAGGGGCAGGCCAGGGGGTGGGAACAGCAATGCAATAGTTTGGGGTGGGGCTACTGCGTGGGAGAACAGCCGCTCAATAACTTTATGGTGGATTTCTAGAATTTTTACACCAGCATCTGCTCCTCCCTGTTTTAGCAGCAGTTTGCCATTCACCCATGCCACCCCCTTTGTATCCAGGCTGTTCTTAGGGTCTGTAGAAAGGTAAAGAGAAGCATGAAGCAACCATGTCCCGTAACACAAAAGTAAACTAATACATGCCTGAACAGTACTGAAATGGTACCTGAGATGAGTTGATTAGCTCAAGGACAAGCCGCAGTAATTCTTAAAGATGACCGGTAAATGTTAGAGATGACAATAATTTAACAAATAACAATGAAACCTCACTCTTATCAGCAGATCTCAAAGTGCTTCAGAAGGGAGGTATCATTATTTCTATTGTACATATTGAGGAAACAGAGGCACAGGGCAGTGACACGACTTGCCTGAACTCATCCCTGGAAGACAATGACAGTAGAGAACAGGGACACTCAGCTCTACTACAGATTTCCCATTTAAACATCATTTTATCTATTTGTGCCTCAGTTTTCCAAAATAATAGCAACAATGTGTCCTTTTGCAAACATCATCTCTGTTGCTCCAAGTACATCTCTCTTCTTTTTTGCCAGTCTCATCTATTTGGGTTACAGGCTCTTTGACCAAGGCTAATTTTTTACTTTGTGTTCCTAAAATGGCTAACATAATGGGGCCCTTATTTCAACTGAAGTCTCTAACAATATTTGACCAGTGAATAAATGGCAGAGAGAAGGTGGCGTATTAACTGGGAAAAGAAACACTAAGTTCTGTTACTGGCCTACTATATATATATATATATCATTAAAATGGAGATAATGATGCCTACCTCCTTTGTGCTTTGAAGTCTATGGACAAAAACATAAGATAGAAGCTTGATATTATTTTTGCTATGGCCTGAAACGTGAAGGTTTATAACCCCTATATTTTGTGCTCTTTAATATAATCATAGGAAAGAAAATATCTAATCTTTTTTTGTATCCTCATAAACTCTATGCTAACTGGTTGTATCTTCATAAACTCCAGCTCACAGGTTTTAGAAGGACATCGCACTATGACATAGGTGGTTGTTTCTCTTTCCCAAATACACACAGCTGAATATATATAGCTAAAAGCCAAACAGCAGTTGTGATGTATTCCCCTAATTGCTAGTATAGAAGCGGTCAGGCCAATAGCAGCTATAGCTTATGAAGAAAAGTCATTGTTTACAGTCTCCCATAATTCTTTCTGTTGTTACTTTGTAATCTCTGATGACTTACTGGAAAAAGGGGGATACAGAAAACAGAACATCCATAGCTATGGAAAGCACAGATAACAATAGACACAGATAGCAAGAGTAGTTCAATGACTAGGCAATAAGCCTAGATACATCTTGTGAAATAACTAGATAATCTCTAGTCATAACTATATATTCTAAAACAGTGATTCTCAACCCTAGGGTGCCTTGAGATACTTTTAGGGGGGCTATGGGGGGCTGCACAATGTTAGCACTGTTAGGTATGCAAACATTATTCACAAGATGAACTCAGAGTTTTTACATAGTAATCCACAGTGTTAAAAACATTTTGACCTGTTGTGATCTAAGTTCTTTGAACTAGAAGAATTGCTCTATTAGTTTTAGATTAAATATATCCTTCCCTTCTGACATTCTACCCAGCTCGCAACTCCCCCAAGAAGCCCTCCATGACAGAGAATGGGAGATATTATTTTGTCTTTCATATGTTCTAGGCATAAGTTTCAGGGTACAGAAAATATTTCAAGGGTCTGGACTGCTGATGAAAACTGTTAGAGGCAAGGTTCAATGGAAGACAAGGATAGTCACAGCTATGGAAGGATTTCCATATTAGGTGAGGGATTAAATAGGTTGGGACTTTTCAGCTTGCAAAAAAGACACTTGAGACATGACAGTTTACAAAATATTAAATGGTATACAGAAAGTAAATGGTGATTCATTATTTACTCTCTGTCTCTAGTACCTCTCACAATACTACAACTAGGGGCCATAACATGAAACTCTTAGGTAGCAGGTTCAAACCTAACAAAAAGAGGTTGGTTTTCATACAGTATACATTTAAACTGTGGAACTCATTGCCACAAGATTTTGTGAAAGTTGGAAGCTTAACTTAGTTCAAAATGGGATTGGACTAGTTCTTGGAGGAAAGATCCACTGGAAGATATTGAATATGGTAGACAGTAGTGCAGCCTCTGAATCATAACTTTCAAACTTATCAATGCTGGAAGCTTCAATGGTAAAGGAGCAGGGAATGGGAAATTCTGGACATGATGTATTCACCTCCCCACTCAACATCCACCCTGCCACTGAGAGAGGTAGGATATGGGGTTAGATAAAACTTTTGGTCTAATCCAATAAACAACATTTCTTTTGTGCTTATGTAAGAGTTATTACTTTAAAATATTTGTTACCTGAAAATGTTTTTCAGGATATAATGCAACACTTCTTAAGGAAGTAACTTTTAACTGCTACCCCACTAAGAAAGCAGTCATTATTGTAATTTGATGCTCATAGGCAATTTGGTTGATTGAATTCAGAAACAATATGATTGTCAAAATAATTCCTACTGAAGACATTTGAAAAACAAATTTTCAGTGAAAACCTTGCATTTCCTCACAATTATACAATTAGTATATGGAGCTATACTCTATTGAGGGATGAATTTCATACTTTTTGTAGGAGTATTATATATATGGGGTTTTTTAATAGTGCTATTTTGCAGCTCCCAGTTTATTCCTTAAATATTTACAACTCATTACTTACCATATTTTGCAGCCATTTATGTAGTCATGCTATACCCCTGAATAATTAGCTCCGTTGTATTTATGTCTCCTATACTATTTCTCCTGAGCTGTCATTTTGTATAAACCTGGAAATGATTATTCCTCCTGGTTTTTCACTTGTTCGAGATCTGACATTGTGCATATTTAGCACAAAGGCTATTTAGTGGGTTTTCCTCCTGTACATGTCTCTTTCTGTTAGCTCTGGATATATGAAAATTGATCTGTTTACAGAATTAATATTTTCTTAGGGAACGGATGATTCATGTTTTTAGAAATCTATTTGTGCTCGAGTGGGTCCCTAAAATGACTTGGCTGTATTGATTTTTTGAGCAATTTTACCTTTCCTGTGGTTTATTTACTGATTTGCCAAGACATGATGAATGATTGATATAATGGAGATAAACAAAATGTATTTTCAAATTCAGACTACCTTTTTTATGACAGCAGAGGTGAAAACTATTTAAAAAAGGCTAGCTAATTTAGTTCAAAAGATTAACAGATAAAACCAAAATTTAGTTCAAAAGATTAACAGATAAAACCAAATTCCCCCCCGCCTCCTTATTTGTTAGGTAAACATTGTTTTTTTTCAGTAAATAAGTCCTTGAAAAGCTATCCAGCATTTTCCCATTAGCAATGTAAAAACTTTATATTTAGAAAACAAAACAAAACCAGGAAATGCAGCAATGTTTGTCAAGTAGTTACTGAAAGTGAGGACTTTTAAAAATTCTCTTGGAAAATTAAATGTTTCTACTTATTTATCTATCTTAGATTTATTAATTTGATCTCTATTCATTGCAACTGCCTGTTGGAAAATGCCTATTGATGTAGGTTCCCAGCCAACATAGTAGCGAATGCTCGAAAATGGTCCTCAGAGCTGAATATGAAGAAGCAGTGTTATTTTCTGGCTACTTTGGGGACATATTCTGATCTAACTTTCATCGATATAAATCTAGAGAACACCACTGAGGTCAACAGCATTATTTCAGATTCTTATTTTAAAACAGATGTCAGATCCCAGCCTTTCACTGACACACCTTGCTTCTGATCTCAAGGCAGTGCAGTTTGAATAATTTATTCTTTATTTCATTGAAAATTTGAAAAATCAAAAATCAAATAAAGCAAAAATGTTTTGGATCAACCAAAGGCTAATATTTTTAACAACTGTGGATTAATTGAAAGCTATTCATTTTGAATCAAATGAAACTTTATTTGACAACATATGACATAAGACAATTGGATATGAAAGATTAAATTCACAAGGAGACTTAGTTGTCATTTACAAAACATAAAATGTCGTAGTAGCTATGGCCCAGTGGTTTGGGCTACCAGCTAGGGCAGGAGTGTGAGGTTTTAATCCTTTTTCTGCTGATTCTGGGTAGGGACTCAACTCTAGATTTTCTAACTTCTATGTGAGTGGAATGTAGGGTATTTTAGGATGGATGCCATTTTTTCCTGTAGATGCTGTTCCCTTTTTCATAAAATAAATACATATTCAGTGGATTTAAGAAATCATATAACTCTTGTTTGGTGGTCAGAGCATGAAGATGGTATGCTCCAATGAATAATTAATTATTTTGTTAATTATTTTGTTAAGTATTTTGTTAATTTATATACAAGGTGGAAAGGCCTTCCTCTGTTTCAGGCAGATAAGTGATTTCTACCTCCTAGCTGAGAACTTTAATAAGAAACAGGAAAATTCTGCCTTCTTCTTAGTTTGTGAATGGCAGCACTTTGTTGCTGTAGAACAAATAAAAATACTTCATTTTAGAAATTCCAAAATAAGCCATATTTACATTCCCAAATTCTTTTGTATTTTGTTGAATTTTTGTTTTGTTGTAATGAAATTAAATGGAATAGATTTTGTCATCCCCAAACTAACTGTTTTGATATAACTTATTCACCAAAAAAGGTTACCTGCTTTCCTATATCATCTCTGATGTCTACTGTTCCTGTTTGGAGCACTAATAATTTATAATGAAAAAAATGCATAATTTAAATTGCCAGGTTGAAAATAGGAAGGGAAATGGAAACGTTTGTGAAAAAAGTATATGTGGCCAGACAAAAAGACAAGAAAGGTGACTAGAAAATTCCCTGCCATTTTAAGTATTGTGTAGCATTCAAATTCTAATCTTTGTGTGCTACAAAACAATTTGTTTGAATTGCTACTTGGTTTAGAAATAACCAGGGGAAAGTGAAAATGGAAAAAGAGGTTTTTGTGTCATTTCACCAATGTACACTTTCTCTTTCAATATGTAAATCTGGGGAAAGAAGTAAAGGGCAAAATTTCTTGGCCAATTCAGTAGACCATTCCCTGAAGCAGATATACCTCTTCAAACTGCCTGCAAAAAAATATGAATCTACAAAAAAATCAACTGTCAGCTTGGTTCCAAGTGGTAATGTAAAATATTTTTATTTCTTACTAGTAAAGAATTGTTCCCTACCTTCATGTCACAAATAGAGCCATTTACTATATGATATTGGTGCTCTTCTACTCAAATTCAGGTGGGAAATTTTCATATTTCTTTCAAAAAAAATTAAGAAAAGTGTGGAAGTTATTAATATAAGCATACAACTTATGTTGGGCGTATTTTTGAGACATTTTATAAGGTATTTAGCTGCATTAAAGTTATAAACATTGCTACTAAAAGATACTGTAAAATCTCCTGGGACAGTATTTTTGTGTAAGTATACATGATGTATAACATAAGATAATACACTAGTCTTTCTGCAGGGTTAATATTCTTTAAAGAGATTCTCAAGGTGTAAAAAGGTTTAAAAATGTTAAAATACTATTATTTTAACTTACATATTTATTAGGAAAGAAATCATTGCAATTGAATATGTCTTTCTGTATTCTAAATCATTTTCATAGCAAGAAATACTTCTAAGATAAGTTACTTCATTATTGTAAGGTCTTTAATAGACTTTGTGGAGTTGAACCTAATGTGTTATAAATTATCATAATTCTATGAGTAAGAACCTATGTAAATCATGGTGTTGTGGTTTTTGAGGAACTGAAAAATGGCAATCTCTTCAATAGTTGCGAAAAATGATACTGGCCATGATTTCCCAGAAAATCAACCAAACAATTTAATAAAGATAAAATGCTGGCTGTCTAGTGGAAGTCAGCAGCCCTTGATCCATTGCAGGCCAAATTTGCAGCCTGGCTAGGAGAGAAAGGTGGCAGCTGACAGGGCAGCATGAAGGGTAGCAGCCAAGATGGCAGCTGCCCCCTCATGCCCCTCTGCCAATCAGGGCTGAAGGGTGGGGCTGCATGGAGGGCAGCTAGAAGTCAAGATGGCAGATGCTCCTCGTTCCTTCTTCATCTGGGGCATCTCCACCAATCAGCACCAGGGTGCAAGGCTGCCACAAAATGACTGCAAAATCAGCTCTTTGGGCCATGACCAAGCCACGAAAATTGTTTCCTCTCTCCACCAGTTAGATAGGTCCTTGTCGGGAGTAGGTCCATTATGTCCTTGTCCCTCTCCTACCCAACACATTACCAGAGTATATCATCAGTGTGAAGTCAGTGCTGCTACTGCTGATTTCCAATGTTGTGCCCTTGTCTGCCATGCCTTTGTATCTTTCAGTGTTGGGAGCTGGTTATGTTAGCTGATGGGGTTCTGGCCTTTCCCTTGGAGGACTCCATCCTGGGGCACTGCCGTCCCTTACATCCCACCCTCACCATGTCCTGAATGTTACACATCTGGGTCATCGTGCCCCACAATTGCACGTCAAACACTGTGAATAGTCACCTTCTCGTAGATTATTGGGATGACCACATATGCAGCTGTCTTAGCTGGATTATGTAAATAAATATGAAGACTTTAAACTCTGTACCCCTCTACTGGGCTCAACTCAGGTGAAAAATTCTTCCCAAATTAACTCACTAAGGATCCGTTGCTTCGTAAGTTGAAAATCAACTCATCCATTCATTCAACATACAAAACGCAATCAACCTTAATTAGTTCATTAAGGGTCCAAAGTCCAATCAGCTCAAATCAATTTGAAACTCCATAGACAAGCACTACTACCCTCGTGGTGAACCTGAGCATAATTACCTCATGGGGAAGTCTCATGCCCTAAATCACATGGAAATTCCTGCAGAAGAACCATTCCTCTCCTTAAATCAATTTCAACCACTCCTGGCTTCATCCACTGGAGCAAGCAGGAATTTTTGACCAGGGTATCCAATCACTTTGGAATTCCTTTAACCATCAAAACCACATTAGTTAATTTAGCAGATTTACCTGTAGTTCAGACCTTCCTTGCAAGATGAGCCTTCCAGCTATGCTGTTGGGAGTCCTGTCTTTCACTTCAGGGATCTGGGGTCCTTTTACCAAGTCAGCATGGCAGCTTGTTGATATTGGCTCCAGCTTTAGTCTTCACTGCTTGAACGCTTACTTGGTCAGATAACTTGGACTCAATGGAGCTGTGCTCCTGTGTTCTTACAGTGGTCCTCCAACCATTCCTGCGGGCTGTCTCGCTCTTGCTGCCCGTGTCTAGCCATGGGTCAATAGAGATTGGAGAGCCCTCCTGCATTTCCCTCTCTGGGAAACTATGGTCTTTCCTTCCCTGCCCCTTTCCAGGGCTAGAAGTAGCTGGTTCAGGGCTTCTACGGCCAATCTGAAGGGCTGCAGAACCACTATGGGATGCTTACTGCACCTGCTGCATTTTCCATCATACCTGCAGTGAATATTAGTTGATTACAGTCTCTGGAGTTTCATCTGTGCACTGCCTTTCTCCCCTCATAGTCCCTATTTATGAGTTTTTTACTTGTCCATGATAGGCATATAATTAGGTAGCTCCCAGGTCAGTGTGTAGCCTACTGTGCATGTATGTATGCATACATCTACACTACAGGGGTAATGAAATCACAACGTGTGCACAAGTGCCAAAAAAGTCTATTTATACAGCAGGAAAAGTACCTTTAAGTGCACAAAGTATAAAAGAATTGTGTGCAAGGAGGCTTCACATCACTTGGGCAACAAGTGGGCATGCTACTGGTGAGTTCTTTGAAGCATTCTTCACTTCTGACCTGGGTCCATTTAATGTCACTTGTGTTCTCTGAGCTGGTTGCTTTTCCTCCAGATGCTAGTTCTTAGTCTTGCTGTCCTTGCAATGGTTTTAGTTGAATATGTAGACAAACTGAAGTTAATAGGATGTGAAATTGCACGTTAACTGTTTCTGTTTTAAATGAAGTATGAATGAAAAGGGATGTTACATCTTTTTACAATTATTCTTCATTCTTTAAATCCCTATGTGCACTATAGGGCTCACAATGCTACAGTAATGGTTTGCTGTGCAAATCACATTTAGTTTGTATATACCCAACTAATCAAAAAGTACTAGAAGAAGGAAATAGGTTTTTACAGAAATGATACTGTTCCATTTTTAAATTGGAAGAATGTACCTCTCAACTGTAAGTGTATTTTGTTGCTGGTTCCTTTATTGTTGGATTATTACTTAAAAACATCTAATTTTTAAAATTAAAATGTAAAGTAAAGAAACAAAATGTTTACATATGAAAATGCAATACCTTATTTTTAGTATTAGCAATTCAGAAGAACTGGGTCATTTGGAAATCTGAAAAAATTCCTTAGATCCTTGCACATCTGATTACTGACAAGTCTTGTCAACTGGCCACATTCAGGATGGAAAAACTATATTTTGCTACATCAAAAATATCTTATAACAATATATGACATGTTTGTGTGTTTGCTAAATCAAGTACTCATATTTGCTAAGGATCTTGTAATGCCACATAAGGGCATACTGCTGAGATTATATTGTATATGCCTAATACTATAATATAGGTAAAGGTTCTCACAACATAATCTTTAATGAAGCTTTGTGAGACTTTATGATATGGGCCTGATTCTCTAGTGTTTGCAAAGATTCACACAAAATAATGATTAACAGGAGCTTAGTGAGGCTGTGTTGTAAGGGTCTGATTTTACAGAGTTTGTAAAGGATCTTACAACACAAGCCCTTAATGCAGATTACTGAGATGGTATTGTATAGGCCTGAACCCACAGTATTTCAGTATCAGAAATCATAGAGAAGTCAGGCTGGAAGGGACCTCCATAGGTCATCGAGTCTAACCGCCTGCCTGAGACAGGATCATCCCTATCCAAACTATCCTATACAAATCCATAATATAATCTCTTAGTAAAACTACTGTGCACCCTGACACAACACAAGACCTAATACCCTAAGCTGCTACAGGTAAAGCAAGGGAACCACAGCAGTCAATGTCCTGTTTCTGTAAATGTACACTCAAGCAATTCCAAGTACAGAGAAAAACAAAATGCTAAATTTACTGAAGAAAAATGCCTCTTAATCATGAGGCTAAAGAAATGTTAGAGGCCAAGTTTTCTTCTTTACGGAACTCAATTAAGGCCCAATCTTTTGATGGTGTAATCAGAGCTCCATTACTTTTATTCTGATGTAGAAGAGGGGTTGACAACCTTTTACAAACCGCTGGTCAGAACAACCCAGCTCCACATGGGCCAGGTGGGTTTGGTGGTGTTTATCAATGGGAAAGGATTTTTGTTTGCTCCCCAGCAGTAGTGCACGCACAGACCATGGAGAATTATGCCAAGATCAGGTATCTGCAAATTGCATTTATGCTGACACTTCTCCCCACTCCCCACAGATGCAGCAAAGGCACAGCTAGAAGCTGTCAAGCTGGAAGCTGCATCCATGATGCAGCCAGGGAGAGTGGACACAGGAAAAGCCCCCTGCTGCTGCTGAATTGTTGAAACCACCTGGCTATGGGTGGGAGCTGGGAAGGCAGAAAGATATAGCAGCAACGTGGGTACAACTGAAAGCTGCTTAGCTCCAGCTCACCAGCTCCTTGGCTGCCTGGCCCTCCAGACCAGATCCCATGGCTCTGGGGGCTGGATTGGCCCTCAGGCCATATGTTGCCAACCCCAATTTAAAGTCTGGTCAACAGAATGGCAAAATCCATAATTCACAGTCTTAATTCTTAGGAAACAATTATTTAAATTTCATGTATTAAATGAGTACAACTCCTGTCATTCTCAATTACAATAATAATTGAATATGATTCTACAATTTAGATATCCATAAGAAAACCATAACATCCAGGTGAAGCACCACAGATATGAAAGATAAGAGCCTAAGGGTTGCATCACCATCAATGCAAGTGCATCCTAGTGCAATTAACAAGAGTTCCAGCATGAAGCAAAGCCAGCTACATACATGACATTTTGATCTCTACTGCAGAAGAACAGATTAGGTTTAGGTGTCACTCTGTGTACTACAAGGACAGTACATCTTATTTAACTAAACACTGTCAGTTTAAGCAGCTTGTCATACACGGGCTATGTTCCCATATCCGTACTCTGATAAATATAGTCACTGTTTAAACCATTCTACTCTCAGATCCGCACATTTAAAAAAAAAATTGAGTCATCTCTTTATTTAGGGTGCTGATAGCATACTTCATGATAAGCTGTTGCTTGTCAGAGATTCCACACCCCCCACATCCATGGAGGTGAGGGGGAGAAACATGGAGAACTCATGTTCATTGTTATCAATAACCTGTTTTTAAAAGTCCCCTCACGCTCTTCATTCTCACCATCTGTCAATTCATGTAAAAAACAATATTAGTATTTTTCTTTAAATATGATTAAAGTCCAAAGAAATTGAGAGAATATACGTTTAATAACAAAATAACTGTTATATAAACCAAAATGGTCAATATAGTTTATGCTTACAAAAGATTGAGCATCTTATTGCTTTGTTATAGCTGAGGTTTGTCTAGGTTACTAAGCATGTAACAGTGTTGAATTTGGGTGTCTTAATGTTCCTAGACAAAACAGTCTTGAGAACAATTTCAACATTGGTATGGACTTTTTAATATATGGTAGCTTAGTTTTTATTTTGTTTTAACGTGCTATATTTCAAATTCTGTCTCATATTGATTTACAAAGAACATTTAGACAGTTGATTCATTTAGAAGGGGTTAGTTCTTAGACTATCTTCAAAAGAGAGATTGCAGTGTATACTTTACCTTGAGTGGAAGAGCAGTGAACTCCATTTGTTAAACACAAATGTTCACTAATTTGCAAGGGTAAGATAAATAATAAATTCAAATATTTGCTGAATATTTTGTAATTACTTGAGGCCAGAGTCTACAATAAACTACTATTTGTTAATAACTACTGATATAGTGGTCTAAGATAGGAACAGGCTGATAGCACTAAAGGAAGACAGCAACATTTACCGCGTATGATACTGAAAATTAGGTTTGTGGAACAACTTTCAGCAGTCAACAGAGATGAATGTTGCAAGCTTAACAAGAATCCCAGAAAAACAAGCTGAAGATGTTTTCTTATACTTTCTTCAATAAGGAACACTGACTATCCTTTTTTAAAAAAAATCAAGATTTAGGTTTCCTTTTTCTGATCCAAGTGATTAGCAGATTGTTTCTAGTAGAAGGTAAATTGCTGATGGAGTTAGGCATTTTTTATGCACTCCTGTTTATTTACAAAGATTATACAAAGTCCTATTTCCCTGGGTGCAGAAGGAATCAAACCAAAGTAGACAGCTGGTTTGCTCACAGTTCCAAGCCTCTTTCAGCCAGTACTATACCCAAAAGCTATCTTTCCCCCAAAGCTTCCATGTCTGTGCTTTGCTCATTCTCTGTGTCCTGCTGTGTTTCTGCTGCTTCTCACACACAAAAATAGATGGTTCCACCAATCAGTACCCTAGCCTTTGCTTTTGCTTCATCAGTGTCCAGGAAAACTTAGTGGATTCCATGATTAAGCTTCCATTGAAGCCTTGACATGTGCATGTATTTTGAATAATGGATCCTATTATTTTCCCCCTAAATTTCAAAGGAGCTAAAATTAACATAGTGATTTTAATAGTAGTAACTTAAGTAGTGATTTTTATGGAAAATAATATTTGGGTAGAATCTTCAGTGAATGACAAACCAGGGAATCATCATACATAACGGATGCTGCAATGTTGTCAGTTGTGTACAGCATTATGTAATAATATTGCTTTAACTTCATGTATTTTAGGACATGAAGTTATTGTCTTGATGTTTCTAGATATTTCATGTTTATAAATGCCTCTATATTTCAGTTAGATAGCTTTTGAAATACCAAAAGTTGAACCTGTTGAAACAGCTAGGGATTTTTACTATGATCTGTACCAATTATTCTATAGTTTCTCTATTCCGCAACAGTCAATCTATAATTTATATACTGTAGTATTTCTTGTGAACTACTATTGCAGACAGGGTAAATTTTTTACTGATTTTCATGACAAAAGTTATTTACAAAGTTATTGCAACTAACATGGAGATTTCACTGTTTATTGTTGTTGACTTCTGTGGAGCTCAGTCAGTGGTGGTATGAAGTGCAAGCCACACGAAGATAAATACAGGAGTGGCTCTAATTAATAAAAGACTGACTCTGAAAAGATGAAAGCAAATATGAACATGAGTCACTATAAACAAATCAGTGAAACCGTTTTGAAGATATACGTCAATGTGTTTCGATTTATAGACAAAAAATAGAGAAGTTTTTAAGTGTGAGAAAAACAATATTTCTTATAAATTATACAGCATGAAAGTAGCATGCTTATTGACTATCCCAGAAAATATCTTTTAGCCAAATAGATTTTTCTCTCTCAAAAGTTAGTGGGAAAGGTGGTCCATATTTTAATTTAGAATAAAACCTGTTTTAGCTGGTAGAGCCAATGGCTATTGACTCCTGTTAGACATGAGTGATGTTGACCCATGATGTTTGACTATAACTACAAATAGAGGTATGTCTCTTACCACTACCAGCACTTGCATGTGTTATATATCACTGCTATTTTCCTAACCAAGCAGTTACTATTGGGCTTCAAAAATAGCCATGTAGCACCATCTAATGTCTTCTATGTGCAGTGTTACTTTTTCTGAAGTTTTAAGTCAGGAGTGTCAGACATACAGTCCACAGGCTGGATCTGGCCTGTGGAGTCATGTCCTTGGCCTGTGGGTCTCCAAAAGGGGACAGGAATTTGGGGATAGGGTGATCAGGGACAGGGCCCACCATGCAAATCTGAAGCATAAAGCCTTATTGACCATACAGGTCAGTGGCAAGAGGTGATCAACAGTTGCACTGATCCCTGCAGCTCCCTGACACTGCACACACTGCTGCCACGAAGGCACCTGGATCCAAACCATGAGTAGCCCTGTGCTCCAAATTTGGCTCAAGAAGCTGGCTTTCATACCCCTGTCTTAAGTGATTCATGTAAAAACTCAAATCCTGAATCTGAAATGGGGTAATGTTTCCCTTGTCCTGCATGAAAACATCTCTTAAGTAGCTTAAAAATTGTAAACAAACATGCTAATCTATAGCAGCTGAAAGTTCAGTGGTTGTCAAAGCTGCATGCCAGTTACAATCCAAACCAGTATACTTGTCGCAAAGACAATGCCTTTTTGAAGGGCATTATTTTCAAAATGAAACTTTTCATGCAGCACTATGATGTGGCTCAATTCTCAAACTAGGGATTATGATCCCAGTTTGGGCTGTGGCACTTACAGTTGAATTTGTAAGCTCGATGGCAATTCAACTAGAAAAGTCAGGCCTGCACTGGAAGTAGGGTTATAAATCATCTAAAGGAGTAGTTGCAAGCCCCGGAAGATGGAGAACAACTAAACTAGTGGCTTGGGCACAGAACTGGGAGTCAGGAGACCACAATTCTGCTCCTTCAGAACCAAAACCTTTTAGCCCGTTACTTCAACTCTACCCTCACATATCAGAAACAATCTGATCCTGACTTGAGTAACTGACAGTTACTGGTATAACAAGGATGCAGCTTTTTGAGGCTGAGTAAAGATTTTGTAGGTCATGATATAGTAGATGGTGCAACACAGCCATCTATTGGCCAGGATAGTGAATACAATATTAACATCCTCCACTTGGGTTAAGCATACATTTTAAATTCCAGAAAGTCTCATTCTTGGTGTGGTATCCTGACCTATTAAAATCTATGGGAGTTTTGCCATTGATTTCAGTGGGGACAGAATGTCATCCCTGATTATTTTCATATTCTATGAAATTAGTGCATTTTAGTTTTAGTGACTAGCCTTTCTCTTCGGTATTTCTCAGCCACAGATGCGAATAACTTTTAAGGTGAATAAACTCTTGTTAGATTCTCAGATAATTATAGTGTGTCAGATAATAGCCAAGACCAAACACTACATCTGAATATGGCCACAAGGTCTGTGACCTTTTCTATCTAATGTAGACTTCAGTACAATATCCATGCATTTCTCACCACTACACTAAATGGTTGCAATGTGTTCTACTTTGGAATATGACTGTCTGTATTGCTGAGTGGCTGGCAAGTTTGTATCAAAATGGTGGTTTTTCAGGGTGAACTTTCATTACTAAATATAATAACATGCTATGATCATATAGACACTTAGCTTTTTTGATTTCTGGTCTGATTTCCCAGACTGCATCTTTTCATCTCAGTCATCTAATGGTCCCACTGGGTGTGTCTACATAAGATGCTTTACTGCACAGTAGACCAATTTACTGCTAAGTAAGCATCACTGTCTACATGTGCAGATGCGTACTGAGCAGTAAACTGGCCTCCTCTGTGTTTAATTAGCTACTAGTCAGGCAGCAGAAGCCCACCCCAGCAGGTTTCAAAGTTGTCCTGCTGCTAGGGTGTGCTCTGAGTTCAGACCCCGGGCTGGGACAATGTTCCCTTGCCCTGCCAGCTCCTGAGGGCAAGAAGCAATATCCCAGCCACCGGTCCACTCATGGAGCTGGGGCTGGGAGTTCCCAGGGAGAGCTCCGTGCATAGCCTGGAGCTTGCTGGGACATGGCCCTGGACCTGGGACATTTCTCAGCCAGGCCTAGGTTGCGCAGAGAGGTCCCAGACCTGCACCCCAATCCTCCAGTGGGGCAGCTAGCAGCAAGTAGGACATGGGTGGGACAGCTCCCGACTGCCCCTGGCTGGGGGAGAGATTCCCCATTCAGCTGGGTGCTCGCTGCTAGCTGCCCCACCAGTGGATCGGAGTAGGAGGCTGGGACCTGCCCCTTCCCTACAGCGTTTTTCCAGAGCTGTGGGGGACTCTTCCCAGCTTCATTCCCCAGATCAGGGCACAGGACTGGGAAACAGATGTGGGGGAGAGATGTAGACTGGGGGTGGCTGGGACCTGCCTTAGATGGAGACAGATCTTGGCCAGCCATGGAGAAGCCCTGCTGAGCACAGAGCTTGTTCCCATGTGCACAGGGCAGGAGAACTCTGCAGCAGCAGCTCTTCCATCCCATTCACATTAAGACCTCTCCCAATGTATACAGGGCCAGGAGGCAGCGGTCTTCCTGCCAGCCCCTGGGCTAGCACCCAGGAGGAGCCTGGAACTCCCCCTGGCTGCTGCAGGGAGCAGAGCAGGATGGCAGCAAATCTGCTCCCAAGAGGGAGCACATGTAGACATGGTCCCCAGTAAGCTTACTGTGCTGTATTCTTACTATGCAATAAGCCGACTTCAAATGAATTGCACATGTAGACATGCCCACTGACTATGGCGGGCTTCCTACTACCAGCGTACTGGAAAAGATGTATTAGGTTCTACACCTTTGGCAAAATGATCCTCCATTTTTTCCTCTGACCAATCTTCATTATAGTTTTACATTTACTTTGTCAAGAGTTTGTTTTCCTTATTTGAGCATGACTAACATTTTTCAAATATTTTTAAGGTTTTATACACCAATATAAATTACTCCTGAATTACACAATTAAATAATAAATTACACAATTACAGAGCGATCTGATTGTAGCTATGCAGACTAGGCACTATTACTGTACTTCACCATAAGGTGCTGGAAAAACAGGTAATAGCCTTCCTGCGTGCAGGAAACAGCTACCTCAGGAGACATGACACATGCCATTATAATAGCGGGTCTCTGCTGTTATCTTGCTGCTATTTTGTTATTGTATTTGCTCTAGTTGCCATTTTAAGTTGTTCTGCTTTCCTTGCTGTAGACTGCCTGAGCCTTTCTTGGGAAGGGCAGCATATACATCACATAACTTAATTGTATGCCAAGTTCAGTATAAAGCTGAACTTTGTCTCTGCTCCTTATTTATACTGGTGTCAATGTGTTGGACATAAACCCTGAATCTGGAAGGAAAGAACTGTTGTGATAGACAGTCTTGTGGGGTTAAGGCTTAAGTACCTGATAATGAGTTGAAACAACTAAGTCCATCCAAATTAGTAAAACTCCTGCTTGTGTACTAAGAAGTATGCAGAACACTGGCAGTTAAGAGTCTGCAGTTACCACTGGCACTGGAGTTTGTTTTATGCTACATTTTCCATTATCGTTCTATAAAAGGGCTCAATGTGGCATTTTTGAGGTTTCTAATATTACCACTTTTTTCCATTTTAAACTGTAGTGGCTGGTACTGAATAATCAAGAACAAATGCATGCCTTTTCCCCTTAAAAATAATTTTCAGCAAGGAAAATTTTGAACCTTAGAAATCAACTGTGCAATTAAGTTCTAAGAGTCAGGTATAATTACATATTTTCCACCTTTCCTCAGTTGTGTAGTTTCGTAGAGGCATGTTATATAGCCTCTTAGATCTCCATCAGGTTTTCAAACACATTATAAATAATTTTAAAGACATTTTAATTTAAATATTTTCCACATGGCAATGTTGTACTCCAATAAAAACAAGTTCTCATCATTATTTCCTTGCAATTGTTTTTCAGCTTCACTACCAACCAAGACACAAAATAAATCACTTTTCTTAATATTTCATGGCCTGGCATAAATTTATTTATTCCATTTATATGCGGTCCTTTAACAAAAGCTCAGGGTGGCTCACAATAAGAAAAGAGAAAATGTAAAGTTTAGGAAAAAAAGTTGATTTTAAGGTTGACCTTTTTTATACATGTGTTCAGGAAGTGGGGAGGGAGGCACTTTAAGTGGAGTGGCTCTGAAAGCCATTCTCATTAAAATGCCCTGAGCAAGCTTTAGCTAAAATGCTTCTGCCACCATTTTTAAGTGTGGGGACGCTGATACATGAGACGCTGGAGTCTGTTGGAGTGCAGTCATTACCATGCTTCAGCAGACTCGCTTAATGGAGCCTGCTCTGACGTGCTGTACTTACAGCGCATCAGAGCAGCTTTGCTGCTTATGTATAGGAGCCTGTGGTTTCTGCATTGGACTAGGGTGACAGTGCTTTGGAGTCAGTTATTGTCATAGCATAGCTTCCCATGACTTTAGACAAATTAGCTGGGGTTTTGTTTACACAGGGCATTAATCAAGAATATCTATCCTGTTTTCAATTAACACCCATTGCTTAAGTTCTCTATGCAAACAAACCCTCTCTCAGTTTACCATCTGCAAATAGGGAACATCATCTAGAGGGGGGAGCTAATACAAACTTTTATTTCTGAAGGGCACAAATATTACACTGGATAGCAGAAAAAACAGATTTTTTACAGTAATATTTTTTCCATTCACTTGCATTATTAAAAAATTAAGTATATTACTGTGTTTGTGCATGGAAACTGGGAAGTGAAACTAACTGAAGAAATGTGAAACAGGCTAGTTATCCAAGGGCCGTAAACTGCTCGGCTAATACAGCCCACACAGAGCTGAGCACTCTCTCAAAAATCTTCCAAGATTTCAAAGTTGTTCTGGAACAAACCCAAGACAAGGTCTTCTATAAAACCCTTGCATGCAAGTGACCTAGCATGTGGGAGACCAAGGTTCAAAACCCTGCTTTAATAAACATTTAATTATTTGTACTTAATGGTAACATTAAGGAAAACCCTTCTTGAAGTGGTCACTAGCCTGAGGCTTGGGCCCATTAGAAGTCCTATATTCAAATCCCTGTGTTGCCTACTTCAGGACAGGGGTTGAGCCCAGACAGGTGGCAGAAATGAGAGAAAAATCCTCTCATTTAGACCAGTTACAGCCTACAGCTGAGAAACCTTTCCTGTGAAATCTGGCACCCAGTCCCACAAAAAGTGTTGGTTTCAAGAAATCAGTCTTTTTGGAAACAAGATTCCCAATCAAACCCATTCCTTTATTCCCTCCCCATGACCAGTATACTTGGGGAATGCTTTAGCACAGTGGTGTTCAAACACATGGCCCTGCCAGCTGGTTGAGTCGAGCGGGGCTGGTCTATGGGCTGAATCCCTCAGAGCACTCAGGTTGGTTCCTAAACGGCCCAGCCGCACCCTGTGCTGCCTTGGCTCAGTAAACCCAGTGCAGGACTATGCCCCTAAATTGGGCTCCACAAGTCCAGCCCAGGCCCATGCCCCTCGAGTCTAGGCTAGGCTGGGTGCCCTTAGGTTGGGCCCACAAGTCCAGCCCAGGCCCGTACCCCTAGGCTGGGCCCCGTACTACCTCAGCCTGGCATAGGGTGGCCATCTCAGAGGACAGCCCGGCTGTCCTCTATTGATATGAAACCAGACAGCTTTATGTCCTCTATTTTCTCTCTTCAAGAGAAAAATCTAGGACACAGAGGTATGGGGTTTCGTATTAACACAGGACAGACCAGCAGAACACCTGACTGTCCTCCGAGGGCCACCCTAAGCCCTGGCAGGAGCAGATCCCAATGCCTCAGCCCGGCCCTGAGCGCCCACGGTGGGCCCCGCGCCGCCTCGGCCTGGGCCGCACCTCGGGGCGCCCCATGTGGCGGCCCGCTACCCGGCTCCTCTCGGGTCTGGAAATGTGGCAGCAGGGCAGCGGCGATGGAGGAGCCTGTGCAGAGCCTCGGGGCGCCCCACTGGCTGGACGGCGGAGCGCGCTCCAGACGGAACTGAGGTGCAGGCCAGCAGCAGGCAGCCGCGGCCGAGCAGC
>NW_017728913.1:12524119-12530379 GCF_001723895.1 Crocodylus porosus
GGGCTGCGGGCTCCGGGCCGCCGCGCCTGGAGCGCGCAGACCGCCGGGGCCTGCCCACCGTCGCCGCCCGCCGCTGTGAGGATCGGCTGCGCCTCGGGCTTCTGGGGAGACACGGCGGCCTCAGGTAGGGCCGGGGCCTGTGGGCAGCGCTCGCGGCCGCCCTCTGCCGGGCTCGTGCCTCGGGGGCCGCGCCCCGAGGGGCTTGGGACGCTGCGGAGCGGTAATGCCAGGTCTTAAATATAGAAACGATCCTGTTGGCTGGTCCAAATGACCGATTTGCTGAAAAAAAATCCAACCCAACTCTGGTGCACTGAAAAAGTGTGCAGATAAGTACGTAAAGAAGTCGGCCTCTGATTTACTTTTGGTTGCTCCTCGCTCTTAACTGGGCAGGGAGTGACAATGGGGTCATCCAAGTTGAAGCATCTTTTTTGGGGCAAGCAGTCATAAGAAAGGGTTGGTAGCAAACACAAAAGTTGGATTATTGCTTCTCAGCCCTTTGCAGGCTAAGATTTAGCAGGGGCGTCCGGATCCCAAGATCTCCGGGCTGCACATAGAATGCTTGCCAATGGATTTGGGAGTCATTGGGGATGCATGGGGGGTGCACGCGGGTGCATGTGCACCCGCTGAGATTGGCTGTGCAAACCCCGGGAGCTCCAGCCGTAAAACTGGAAGTGCCACTGGAAATGCATTTCCAGTTTTGCCACTGGCTTGGGGATTGTCTGCTGGGGAATGCCCCCTCCAGTCAGTGATCAGCTACTATCCCCCCCACAGCAATCTGGTGCCCCCCAGACAGGAGGCACCAGTCGCCCATGTTGGGAGTACAGGCAACCCCCACTTAATGCTGTTTCACTTAACACTATTTCATGACAACATTCATTTTAAATTGATACCTGATCCCACTTAGCGCTCAGCACATTTTGCTATATAACATTCACAGTCGCCATCGTGGGTCTTTAAAAACACTTGCAGTGACCATCTTGGGTCATCAAATACTTTTGGTTTTGCTTAATGCTCATTTTTTCAGGAACCAATGAAGAGCGCTAACTGGGGGTAGCCTGTATTTGAAGTGCCAGGGTGAGAGCCTGGGGTGGAGGATGTTTGTGGGTTGTAGCGCCATACATGGTGCTTAGAACGATTGAGTTCTGCGTGCTTGATCGATGTAGTTTTTGAAACAGCTGAGTTCCGTTCAGTCACTATGATTTGGAACTGATTTGGCTGATTTGACCTGGAACACAAACTATATTAATTAAAAAAAAAACCCCAAACCCAAAAGTTAGCTAAAATGCTCTGAGAGTGACTTGGGTTTTGCATACGCTGCATCAATTAACTGTCTTAAAAACAGTCATAGGTTTTTGAATACTTTTACTGTTATTGATCAGACATTGCACAAGCATTGCAGTTATCATACTAGTACGATAATTATTGTACACCTGGTAACACTGCGGTGGAGCGGCACACATGCTGCACGGGAATCCTCGCTATCACCGACACTCTGGCCCCGGTGGCCCCCAGCTCTGGTGTTACTTCGCAAAGCAAAGGAGCGACAGCCAAGCACTACCCTTTCCCCAGTGTTTCCCCAGTGGTGCCTTGAGGCTGGGAACCCACTAGCCTGTCCAGATCAGTAACTTCCCCCTGGCAGTCCAGCCCTGCCTAACAGAAGCCCTTGGATTCATCTTTCACCAAGTGGTTGTGTTTGGTGTCCTTTTTCCACCACCAGAAATAAACCTAAGTGCCACTGGGTCAGATTAATAGCAGTGTTGCCAACTCTCATGATTTTTGGTGTTGTTCTTAAAGTCTATGCTTCAGGAATGTGAAAAATTTATAAAAGAAAGCTAATTTTTTTCCCATCCCTAAAATGTAGACTTTAAGAACAATGCCAAAAATCAAGAGAGTTGGCAATACTGCACTAATCCATCTGGCTCAGTAGCCTGGCTTCACCTGTGGTGGGACACCCTTGGCGAGGACCAGGGTCTCCTGTGGACAAGCCTGTATACCACCCTGGTCCCACTAGCTGCCAGGGACCTCAGGTGGTGGCTTTTCCACAGAGCCATGGCACAGGCATGTATCTGGCATGCTTCATAGATGCCCCCAACACCTGTCCCTTCTGCCAGAAGAGGGACACCCTGACTCATGCCTGCCTGGAGTTCACCAGGCTGCAGCCCCTTCACTACTTCCTTCAGAACCTGCTGCTGAGGGTCTAGCTGCACTTCTCCCTACACCTTTTTCTTTATGTACTCTGCAGCCCCACCACATCTCCGGATCTGTTGGTCAACCTCCTTCTGGCCCTGGCCAAGCTGGCTGTGGGGCCAAGATCCTGTCTCTGGGCAGATAATCGCTGGGCAGTGTCCAGTGGCTCTCTGGACTCACTTGGGGACCATGGGTTGCTGTTTGGTGTGCTCTGCTCCATGACACACTAGTGTCACCCCTTGGCACACTAGTTTTAAATCTCTCACCCTCATTCCTGTCCCTGTTTTGTCTTTTGTTGTCCCAAGCATTCTGTTGTTGCCTATCAAGTGGCCTCCCTTCATAAGGGAGTAGGGTGGTCATCATAGCGGTCAGTCCAGTTGTCCTCTGTCCTCTATTGATACGAAAACGGATGCCTTTATGTCTTCTATTTTTCTCTTTAAGAGGACAGAATAGCAGAAAGCGGGAATGTCCTCTGTGATGGCTACTCTATAAGGGAGGCATATAGTGTTCCCTTGTGGGCATTGGTCCAGGGACAACAAACAGATCTGGCCCTAGCCAAGATTGCAATCTGTGTGACCAGGTAGAAGCCTCTGCCCTGGGGGATCCCCAGGGGTTTTGGGGCTATTTTTCTGTCCCTTGTCCATTCACATCTCTGGGCAAAGTTTTACTGAGTCATGTCCACTGGCTCCCTGGACTCATTTGAGGGCCAGAGTGCATTATCTGGTATACTTTGCTTGATGTCCCCCTTTGTGCGCTTGCTTTGAACCTTTGACCTTCACTCCTGTCCTTGTTTTCTTCTTTAGTTGTCCCCTATAATCACTTGATGTGCATATAGTGGCCTCCTGGATTAAGGGGGGCTTTTAGTTTTATTTGGTGGACAATGGCTCATCAAATAGGCCATTTCCACCCATGACAGAAGCAGATGCTAGAGGGAGAGTGAGATAGAGCTAGAGGGATCTCTAAGGCAGTGGTCTCCAAACTTTTTTGATCGTGCACCCCTATCAGTAAAAATTTTTTGAGCGCACCCCCCCAATATATGTATACACATAGAAATAGAAATAGAAGTTCTAATATTTTCTTCTCGCACCTCAATGGATTGTCTTGCGCACGCCCTGGGGTGCGTGCACCCCACTTCGGAGACCACTGCTCTAAGGGTCTCAACATTTTTAGATACAAGGCAACTGAGGTAGACTCCAGGAACCTCTCTGAAAATACTAGCTCTTAGTTTTCACTACTTTTTGGCTACAGAAAAATAATAGAGCAGTTTTTCTTTCAGAAAGAACTCAGAATGGCTGCACCTAGGGATTTCTATTTGCAGTCTCT
This sequence comes from Crocodylus porosus, assembly GCF_001723895.1. Taxonomy (NCBI): domain Eukaryota; kingdom Metazoa; phylum Chordata; order Crocodylia; family Crocodylidae; genus Crocodylus; species Crocodylus porosus. Next base: position 12,527,630 of record NW_017728913.1, read on the forward strand.
GGGATTATTTTATGAATCTCATTTGCACACCTAAGAGTGCTAACATTGTGTGGCACCCCCTGACACCCTTGAAAGGATTGCAAGGCACCCTGAGAACCACTGCTTTATTCATTACTCTCCCTGGTATCCCCCATTATTGGTTTAGCGTAAAGGTGTCAGGAGAAAGATCTCCAACTGTTCTATTCAACAGCTAAGTAGTGGCAATAGCATTGCACGAAGCATTACCCAATAATAGCAGTATCTAGGCCCAGTTCTACAAACACACATGTATGTCAGGGCTTGACTTTCACAATAGTGTTACTGATCTCAGTGGGGCAGCTTACAGGAGGAAATTAAAAGGCAGGGTTGATTTGCATCTTATGGACTAATGCACATACACATAGGGTTGGATTAATCCTTTAGTGGCCCTTAGGCAAACAAAGTTGTAGGCCCTCACTTAATACTATATATTTATATTACTTTTTTCACTTTATATATAAAGTAAGCCAAACTGGGGCCATTCTTCACTTGGGGCCCTAGACATGTTCCTTGTTTGCCTGTGTGTTAATTCGGGCCTTTATACACACATGCTTTCTTGGGCTGAAGATTACTCGGTCATATGCACAAGATTTGGCTCCACAATTCTCATGGTTATATTGTTGTTTTAGGTTTTGAAGTATCACTTCCTGATTTGAATTTTTTCTTTTATACAATGACTTTTACAGTAGAAGTTGACTTACCAGATAATGGTGATTTAATTTTTTTTTCTATTAGTTCCTCAGCTTCTCTATGGAGGAAAGCTTGATTTTCTGGTGTTTGATTATCTTTCTGAAATTACCATGTCACTGTTAACTGCTGCGAAAGCCAAATCTCCAGTAAGTAACTGTAAATAATGAAATGTAATGAGAGACAGAAATTAGAAGAATTGTCCGATTTATAGCATGATTTATTTTGCTTAGTTTTATATTTCTCCATGTTTCGGGCATTAAAATATCATTAAGTTAAAGTATCATAGCAATGTGATACATGTTTTAAGACACAATCTTTCCAGTTATTCAGAGATTCAGGATATAGAACGGTAAAGCTTTGTCAGCCAAACATTACAATATAGACTTCAGCATACATTTATGGGAGACTGCATATGTGAATAGCAAGTTGTAGGGTTGGATATTTAGTGTCCATGGAAAACAGGAAGTATTTCACATTGCAAAATTTCAGTCTTTATGATTTGTATTTTAGTTTGATGCATCTATCAGACTTGTTTAGAATTATTGCATATTTATTTATTCATTAGATTTATATCCCACCATATCCAAAAGGATCAGAGCAGCTTATAATAAACAACTACCCCACAGACAGGATTCCCCAAACAGCACCCTGAAATTCCATTTTTATACTAAGAAATAGCAGCAGTTGCAGTTTGTCAGAAAACTGCTGTAAGCTACACAAGAGAAGGGGAATTTATCTCAAGTTTCATTATGGTTTCTATTTAGTTTATTATTATTCCATAAATTGTTGTCATTTCTAAATATTCAAAAATGTATTGTCATATAAAGGAGGAATAAGAAATCTTTCATCATTTATATAACAATGTATGGGGATGATTTTGCTAAATGTTACATGTTTTCATTATTCCAGTACTTGCTCATTCCCTCACAGGGTCAAGCCTATTTCTATCAACAGGTGTTTTTTTACTACTCTAAATGGAAACAGCATGGAATCATTAAGTTCTAATCCTGATGAGGTTTATGTACATGCATAATTTTAGTCACATGAGTAGCCCTGTCAAAAACAAACTCCTCATCCCTACCTCCAAAAAGCATTGTGGATTGATTCAAGTTTAGTGTTAAAAATAATACATCCAATTTCATGCAGAACCTCTTGTTGAATTGCTGGTTTTGAAATGTCTATCTCATATTGTAAACATGTAGTACTGAGAAGTGATTGCATCATTTTTTCCTGAATGATTCAACAGACTAATTAAAATAGTTCTATTTAATAACTTTATTAGATTCCTGTGAAGTTTTATTCATGACAACTTGTCTGATATTTATTTCAACCTATGTATTATTGATTTAGGAATTTTTGTATTTCTGAGAAAAATCGATTTTTTTCAGGTTTCACTTAAAATGAAATCCATCATTTTTACTTATACAGTGACGTAGTTTCTATAAAATGTGCTGTTTTTCATTCTTTCTCAGATGTAAGAGCCAATAAAAGAAAAGGGTGAATTTAGCCAAAATAATATTCTTGAAAATAAATTGTGTAACAATTTATTATTTCCAGGATTTGGGTTACACGCCTGATTTTATTTTGACTGCAATGGCTCCCTATATAAAGGATATTCATAAGAAAGGTATGCTTTCACACACAGACACATAGAAAATTGAAAAACTTAATTTGCAATTTCTTTTTGTCCTTAGATGCATTTCTGTGTAGCTTCACTGTTAACTATTTATAAAGTTGAGTCAGAAATAGTTTTGCTATGTCACGACAGTTTTTGTGATTTCCAAATTTTTGTATCATCCCTATTCAGGATAAAAATATTATAAAGTTCATGAACATACAGCCTGAAAATTAAAATGGTAATTGATTCATTATACTGTTTTGTTTTGATTTTTTAAACATTTTTTATGATCAGTTACATTTGTAGCTGCCAAATGGAACTTTTAAAAAAGCCTTCGATCTAGTATCCTACAGTCACCTCTTGGCTAAATTGGCTAACTGCGGCCTCAACCTCACCACAATCCTCTGGCTGGGGAACTGGCTCC
>NW_017728913.1:12530609-12546376 GCF_001723895.1 Crocodylus porosus
AGAACCTGATGGTGTTCAACACCGAAAAATGCAAGGTTCTTCACCTTGGGAGGAAAAACCTGCAGCCCGCTTATAGGCTTGGTAGTGCTATGCTGGTTAGCACTACAGATGAAAGGGACTTGGGGGTCAGGATTGACCACAAGATGAACATGAGCCTTCAGTGCGATGCTGCAGCTAGTAAAGCGGGCAAAACGCTGGCTTGCATCCATAGATGCTTCTCAAGCAAATCCCGGGACGTCATTCTCCCCTTGTACTCGGCCTTGGTGAGGTCGCAGCTGGAGTACTGTGTCCAGTTTTGGGCTCCCCAATTCTAAAAGGTTGTGGAGAAGCTTGAGAGGGTGCAGAGGAGAGCCACGCACATGATCGGAGGTCAGGAAAACAGACCTTATGATGAGAAGCTGAGAGTCATGGGGCTCTTCAGCCTGGAAAAGCACAGGCTCGGGGTGATCTTGTGGCCACCTATAAGTTTATTAGGGGTGCTCATCAGGAACTGGTGGAACATCCGTTCACCAGAGTGCCCTAAGGGATGACAAGATCGAATGGCCACAAACTCCGCCACGACCGATTCAGGCTGGACATAAGAAAGAACTTCTTCACTGTCCGAGCCCCCAAGTTTTGGAATAAACTGCCGGCAGAGGTGGTTCAAGCACCCACTTTGAATGCCTTCAAGACACATTTGGATGTTTATCTTGCTGGGATCCTATGATCCCTGCTGACTTCTTGCCCCTGGGGCGGGGGGCTGGACTCGATGATCCTCTGAGGTCCCTTCTAGCCCTAATGTCTATGAAATCTATGAAATATTGAACATATTGATATATTTTGTTTTTAACAATTGCAGAATTTTCTGCCAAAAATATTTCCTTATGAAATTTTTAAAATGACCTTTTTCGTATTAACAGTTCTAGTTTCAACTAATGTTTCATTGAAAAATTCAAAATCAGTTCTCATTGTTTAGATTAATAGTACTTTATTCCTGACAAACTTAGAGTGCTTAATGTACGAGTATTTTGCCAGACAGCATCTCTGCATGACACACTAAAGCTGAAATATGAGAATAAAAAACTATAACGCTATATTTTTCCTTAGCTCATCATACAATTACAAACTATGCTAGAGTAACTAGTTGTTTCTGCTAAAATGATCTTGGTGAAATATAGATTTCTAATTATTAATAGGCTTTGAATTTACACCAGTGAGAACTCTTGTTTAATTCTTTAGGAGTAGAAATGGTAGCACAACAGGATAGTTCATCACTTTTGGAAGCTTTTCTTTAGAAATATTAAGCTGGGAAAAGTAAGACTACGAATGCCCCTCCTCACCCCCACCCCTCCCCTAGACCTTACATTCTGAAAAACTTGTGATTGCTATGGAAGTGGTTGTGATATAAACTACTCCGTGAATGTGCCTACATGACATATTTACTGCGCGGTTGGCTAATTACCTGCACAGTAAATCTTGTGGTGTCTACATGTATGCCCCTTTTAGGCTAGAGTAAACTAATTTACTCTTTAGCAGGATAGTACTTGTAAAAACTATTCACAGCAGCACACATGTATAACTCCACAGCAAGGCAAATGTAGATGCTGGAGGGGCTGGCTGGGGCACAAGGGTGCTTCATTGTGGGGGCTGCCTGCTGGCTAGACCCACACTGAAGCTTCTTCATGTCCCAGCCCCATCTGCAGCACATTTTGCTGGTGGGGGAAGGGGAGGTAGGGAGGCAACCCTGGGCTGGCAAGCTGAACCCCAGACCCCCCTGCCAGCCAGAGCTGTTCTACCCTGGCTCCACGTGCTGTGCTGTGCTGTGCATGAATAAACTGCAGAGCTTGTTGCTCTGGAGTTAATTGCTCCCAGGTGCACATTCAAACAGCATGCCCAGGAGCAATTAACTCCAGAGCAATAAACTTTGTAGTTTATTCATGCACCATAATTACATGTGTAGATGCGCTCCATTTTGGCTCAATATAACCCATTTAATCACAGTCTAAATGAAATTGGTATTTTTAATACACTCTTATAATTAAAATTGATGAGATGCCTGAGAGTATGCAGAGATGAATCCTATGTTTCAGGATGTTTTTGCGGGGTTTTTATGTGAATGATGGTTTTAACTCTAAACTCTTTGTCTTGCTCAGGCGTTCGTGTGGTTAGCAATGCTGGTGGAGTGAATCCACTTGCATGTGCTGCTGCCCTCCAAGATGTGGCAAAGAGAGCCGATGTTGATTTGAAAATAGCTGTTGTTGCTGGAGATGATCTAATGGGCGAGGTATTTTACTGATATGTTTTATGGCTCACTAAGAGTGTGGTGAGTTTGACTGGCTTTTTATGCTGCACAAAGGTGACATTTATTATAGGTGGTATTATTTAGCACCTTGCTTTATCTAACTCCTTACTCATATTATTGGAAGGTATTTGATAATTATTACTTGTTTTTCTCTAATCTTTTATTATATTGGAAAATCATTTCTAACCTTAATCTATTTTGTATTTGTCATGCACAAAAGTTACATGTATATTATGTGAATCAGATTGTACTCAAAGGAACTAGACATAACTGCTTCCATAATTGCTGACAATGATCATGTTTTCCATTTGTTACTCTGACGGCATTGTAAGAACCCAGTCATGATTAGTGTTTCAGTTCTTTAACAAAACCAACTCATTTTAATACAGACAAACAATAACATGAATGAGCCTAGAAGCTCATACCTTTGAGCAGGAATTCTATCTTAACTTCTGTCTGTAGTTCAACTCAGTTTTTCTAAGGATACTAGTTCCCATTTGATCATCTTAAAAAATAGCATTTTTTGTGAGATGAGGAAAATGTTTAGAAATTAGATACAACAGAAATTCAAATGTCCTGTTTAAAATTCAGAAACACATCTTGTTTTTCCTAGTTATTTGTAAATGATAAAACATAAATGCTACATAATGATGAATGTTGGGCATTAAGAAGGAATGCTTTTTGTAGATCAAATGTTTTAAAAGAAAAGTTTAATAATAAAGTCCAGTGGTAAAACCTAGCCCTACTGAAATACAGAGATGTTCTGTTATCTATTTTTATGGGTCAAGAATTCACCCTGCATATACTCCAACTCAAAGTTGGCCTGTGGATAGTTGTGTGTGGCATGGAGACTTTCTGGGGAATCCTCCCCCTTGCCTCTGGCAGTGTGTCATGCTACTGTTGTTGTTTTGAAGATGCCTTTGATGGCACGTAACCTGGCCTGCCTCAGATCTTGTGATACTGGGTTCAGCAGAATGGAACAGATGCAACCTCAGATGCATCATTTCTATAAGCACTGTATGGCAGAGCCATATCCATTTGTATATCAGAGAGAATCTTGCTGCCATGGAGAAAGCAGGATATAGCTTTCAGTCAGTGGTTCCCAAAATGTGGTCTAGCGAGTATGGTCTGCAGATTACACTTTTCCCCCTCGCCTTTTAATTATAAATATGATCATAAGAATAGTCCACAAGAAATTCTGAAGTTTTACAGGGGCCCTTTGACCTCTGTGGTTAAATCCAGACCCTGCTCAAGTCTGAGTTTTGCCATGGACCTCAGTTGCATCGATATGTCACCTGTGGTATGTTGCTGAGGTGACTGTCGTGATTGCAGTTTGGATATTTCTAATCTGCAGTCAGCATTTTAGCTTACCTAAATTGTTGTTAGTTCATGATTCAAATAAGTAAAACACAATTATGTAGGAATATTTTTATTGTTCAAACCTTGTGATTGTGACCCAAGAGAAATTCTCCCACAGTTCATGAACTGTCAGCTGTTGACTCCAAACTGAACTGATATTGAGACAAGGGAGGTAGCACCTTAGCTTCCCTTCTAGCTTCTTTGCTAGCCTTAGGCTTTCTGGCTTCACAGGCACCATGATCGAGCAGAGGTACTTCTTTAAAAATGATTTCATTTTGTTCAGTTTTAAAGGTTTTAAGGACATTTGAAGAAATTCTAACATAATCAGTTGATAAGTTATTTGGGCTTATCACAGCTGAATTAAATAGGACACTGATGTTGAAGGGGACATCTACATGGCACAAAGCAGTATCATTTGAAGATTCTCCAAGCTAGCTGTGAATGTGCTAGTTTGTGTACTGAAGCTCACTTAATGCAAGATAGTGTTGTGCAGAGTTAACTAGTCCAGGCTCCGTGCTGTCCTAACATGGCTTCTAGTTCTGGAGCTTCTGGTTCTGGTTCTAGTAGTAAATGCCAAGCTACCTCGAATATCTCTGTGCAGGGAGGCTTTGCACTCTGTAGATATATACAGAATCTCTTTTCTCTGTCTGCACAAAAGCTCTAAGGAAACAGTTTGAATCTTTCATTGGATAGTATGTGTTAACCCAGTTTACATGTTGCTTTGTATTTAACAGCAATGCATTGCCTGGAGTAACTATAAGATGGGCATTTTGTTGTTGTTTGATGTTTATTAAAGGATTTATATTAAATGCCATAAAATATTAATAGATTTGGATGTTTTAACAGAAAGATAACCTAAAAGGAGCTGGTATTGTGGATATGGAGAGTGGGAAGCCATTTCCTGAGGGTATTCACAGCATGAATGCATATCTTGGGTGAGATACTTTAACAAGTTTTTTGTATGGTATTGATTATGTCTGCTAATTTCATTTAGATTATTTTAGTTTTAAAGTTAAATGATTTAATGTAAGATTTCTTTATATATGTTTTCCATATTTAAAACAACCTCCAAAATTAGATTTATTGTCTTTCTGGTTAGTAAATATTTTAGGATAGCGCTTTACCTGTTGTGATATTTTTTTGGGCTCATATCTTCCACTATTCTTCCTCAAATTTTAGTTCAACCCAAAATAAGTGTAGAATTTAGTATATAAAAGGTATGCACCACTGTACCTCCTTAAGCCATGTTTTTTAAAGTAAATGGCAATTAATTCTTTCCTTTGTGCTTTATTTAATGCTGTTGACATGTTAGGCACATTCTGAACATTCCTACTTGATTAGACCCCTTAGGGACATAGTTGTGAAGAAGTCTAGTTTGTAAGTCCCATGCAACCTTAGCCAGGAGCTAGGTGCTGAGTTATTCCATCCAGCCAAGAAGGCTGTTGCACTTGAGCATGTGCAAGTAGCAGAACAATAGACATCTAAGTAACTTTATAAGTGAAAACTCAGCCACCTCTAGATTCTCAGGTGCTTAAGCAGTTAGGCTGGATTTTTGTGCGGTGCTCAGTTGGACTTAGGTGCTTACATTTCAGCTAAGTTACACTAATATTTTTAGGCACTTATATGTATTTGGCATCTATTTGGGGGGTGGATTTTACCTTAAGTTTTTATTTTATTTTTTTTTCTTGCAAGTACTGTTTTTCTCTGTTTTGAGTCTTGACAGACAAAAGTCTGTTTTGGGGGAGGAGTATTTTTGGTTTAATTTTCAGAGTAAACAAAATATAATGTAATTTACACAGAAGTTAGGGGCTTGATCCTTGTTTGCTTGGTAAATGCTGTGGTCTAGGTCATGAAGGTTAGGGTATATTGTAAATGATCACTCCTGGTCTTTAAATATTTGAACCCAATATAACAGAAACAGAAGAGACTACATCTATATTATTTTTATTATTTTTTTCTGGTGAAAGCTGCTAAAGTTTTAACCCTGAGTATCTGTCCTAACAGGACAGGTATAATGTAAACTGCAGTACTATTTCCCATATAGGTCCACCAATTTACCTCTATGTCTTGTAGGATTAACTGCAGTAGAGTAGTTAGAGTTCAGGTTTCTCAGCTATTCCCCAAGAAAATGTCACTCTAGTCATATATGTTTTTAAAAAAAATCTGCCCACAATTAAGTATGGGAGAAGCAAGGGGTTTTTGGAGATATTTTTTATTGGATCAACTGTAAAGCTGGGAGAGATAAGAGACATGCCCTTCCTCAGGTCTGGGAAAGAAGCAGGTGCAGCTATATAACAAATAAAACAATGGCTTTTATTTAATTCCAGATGTAAATTAAGACAGTTGCTTAAAGCAGGGGTGTTCAACCCCTGGTCCATGGGCCAGATCTGGTCTCCAGCACCTTTTCATCCATGTAGGTCTGGTTTGCAGGGTGGTTTGGGACCTGATCCTAGCACATTAGGCTTGGTGGAAGCAGCAGTGGGACTCTAGAGCCTGGTCTTGGCATATAGACCCAGGCAGAGGTGGTATAGGTGTCACAGGGGCATGGAGGTGCCCTGTGACTTAAAGGATAAGAGGAGAGTTGTCAATCAGCAGAGCAGCACAGCTGCGGGTTGCTGTGGCAACCAGCCGGTCAGGTGACCGGAAGGGGGCAGGGCCGGGCCCGTTATAACAGCTCAGGCTGGAGCCCGTGGGGCAGTTCCCCTCCGGCCACTGCACAAGCAGGAGCTCTGCAGCGGAGAGCTGAGCAGCAGAGCCTATGGTGGCAGTCTGACCGCTGCAATGATGCGAGGGGAGAGGGAGAGACCTGAGAAAGGTATTGGTGAGAGCCAGCGTTGCGTGTGGTTTGTGTTATAAGCCGGTGGGCTTTTTGCTTGTGTTGTAGCCGCGTGGCTCACGGCTTGTTATGGTTACACCGGAGGACTGGGTGAGGCTGTAGGGATGTGAGGAGGCCTCACGGGGGCTCCCCAGCAGCTTGGGGGTACGCGGTGCTCAGTGGGGCACAGCGAGTGGTGCCAGTGGGGCATAGCGGTTTGCGCTGGAGAGGCGCGGCAAAGGCCCCAGAGGGGGCAACGGGCGCGAGAGGTGCGGCAAAGGCTCCACAGGGGGCAACGGGCGTGAGAGGTGTGGCAAAGGCCCCAGAGGGGGCAACGGGCGTGGGAGGCACGGCAGAGGCCCTAGGTGGGCCACATATTAGATCAAGCCACCCCAAGGCGGGCGGCAGGTTTCATTGACAGGCACCCAAGACAGGTGCAGGTTAAAGAGTGGTCTGGAGGGTCCCCGTACCAGCAGGGGAGCCCTAGGGACCAGAGGGGCCAGGTAAGGCTTCGGCCGCCTGAGCCTTACAGGACACACTTGATGTTAGGGTCATCATTGACAGAACTTTGAAGGGGCCAGGTAGGGCTCCGGCCGCCTGAGCCTACCGAGACACACTTAGTTGGACAACCATCATTGGCAGGGGTCAGCAGGGGCCAGATAGGGCTTAGGCCGCCTGAGCCCAGTTGATATAGAGAGTTAATCCAGGTAAGGGGGCCAAGCCCGGGGGGGGCGCCAGAGAAGGGGCGCGGATTGCGGGTTAGGCCCAGGGCGCCAGAGAAGGGGCGCTGATTACGGGTTAAGCCCAGGGATGCCAGAGAAGGGGCGCAGATTGCGGGTTAGGCCCAGGGGCACCAGAGAAGGGGCGCTGGTTACGGGTTAAGCCCAGAGACGCCAGAGAAGGGGCGCTGGTTGTAGGCCAGCCCAGAGGGTGCCAGTAGGGCGCAGGACCAGACAACGTCCAGGAAGACATCCAGGAAGAGCGGCAAGGCTTGGGGCGTGCTATAAGGGGAGGTCGGAGGCATGCACTGCCCATAAGGCTGGGGTGAGAGCACCCCATTTTGGAACAGAGGTAATACCAGCACGGTGTCATAGGTGCAAGTAGGCAGCTTCTCATACTGAACCTAAGATCAAAGACATGGCGGGCGAGTTGAGGGTGCTGGATTGCCTAATTAGCACGGCAGGGGGGCGCTAGCGAGTATACAGCTGCTCGTAGGTTCCCGCTCCATGACAATAGGGTTGTGCAGGGCCTGAGCCTGGCACATGGAGCTTGGTGGAGGTGGTATGAGCCCCTGGGTCTGATCCCTGCATATGAGGGTGAGTGGAAGCAGTGTAAAACCCAGTGGGTAGAAGAGTGTGTTTATTCTGTGAAAAGTGTTTTTCTACTGATGATTGTATGTTTCTGTCCTTTATCATTTTTTTCTGTGTAAGTTCATTCTGGAGCTGTTTAGTTTCACCCACATAGTTTCCATGAGACACTAGGTTTATTGGATGAAATTATATCACATTCTGGGATAGATGTGTAGGATCTGGGGCTTCTGATAGTTCTGGTATTGGAAATGTTGATTGTAGTGGCAATGGAAATGTGTTGATAGTTTTTGCATTTATTGTTAAGGCAGGATTGTATTCCACTTGATGTCTGTATGTCAGCTGGGGTTGGGCAGGGTTTGGAGGTTGTTTGGAAACAAGAAGCAGATGAGTTGGGAATATTTCTCTCAAAGTCTGAATCTCTTCAAGTATAGGCCGTAATGGAAGAGCTTTCTTATAAATACCCACGTGAGAAGATATGTGACAACCATGGGTTTATGGTCAGCAGAGGTTTTCTTTTTGCATTGTAATTGGTTATTGTGGTGTATTTAAGAGGCTTGTTCACAGATGTGGCCTTTTTCTCAGTTTCAGTGTCCTTGCTGGGTAAAGGCAGTTTTTAAGTTAGTGAAGTGGATGTCAGAGGTGTTTTCCTCAGAGCAGATGCAGTGGTATCTGAAGGCTTGGCTATAGATTACAGCTTGCTTAATGTGTTTGGGATGATTGCAAGTTTTTCAGATGCAAGTGTAGTGGTCTCTGGGGTGTTTTTTTGCATATACTAGTTTATAGGGTGCTATCCAAACTATGGATTGTGGTGACTAGAAAGTTGATTAGTGTAGGAATATTCCAGAGAGAATTTGATACAAGTTGTCTGAGCTGTGGTGGAAACAAATTATAGAATTTGAGATGTACAATTCAGGTGATTAAAATGTCATCTATGTAACGGAGGTGTAGTACATGTTTGATGGTGCAGTTTTCTAAAATCTCTGTTCAGTGTGGTTAATGGAGGGGTTTTCATGTGGAGGTGGGGAGAGGCATGTACCCGTAGTTGTGCTCATGATTTGGAGGAATTGTCAGTTGTTGCAAGTAAAGCTGTGGGTGAGAGTGAAGTGCAGGATTTGTCCAATATGTTGTGGTAAAAGGAGAGTTTTATTCTTAGAACTCTGTTAGGATATAGTGTTCTTTCCTAGTGATTTGTGAGTACAAAAATTGCCTGTCTAGTGAGCTTCCCTCCACTTAACATGAAACAAAGGAGTAAGTTAGATATAGCCCCAAACAAGCAAAAGTTAAATTGAGTGTTGGGCAAAAGTCAGTAATGCAATGAAGGGTGGTGTGCACGGCTGTGCCCAACACGGTTTGGTTGCTGGGACGAAGCACTCACGTCTATTGAACGCCAATTCTTAGGGCCAGACCACTTGACTTCCTCTCACTCAGGCTCGTAGGGAATACCCTCCAACTCACCAGTTACCTCTTGATCTTTTTAGAAGAAAGGGAGGAGCCTTGGCTATTTATTTTTTTGCTCTCATGAGTATGTTGAGTTGCTGGTCCTCAGGGCTTCTCCTCCCTTTACACCCCATCCATGCACCAGCCAGATCTGACAGGATTACCAAGCTGCCAATCATCTGGTAAAAGGATAACACAGCTAATGGGTTACTTAATTAGCCATGCTTTTTTACGGCTTGTAGTTTCGACCAGTTGAGAAGGGACTTGATAGTGGGCTACCGCTATATCAGAGGAGTGCATCAAGAGCTCAGTGAACAACTGTTTACTAGGGGACCCCTAGGGAAGACCAGGACCAATGGATACAAACTCCTGGAAGGCCGCTTCAGGCTTAATACCAGCAGAAATTCCTTCACAGTCAGGGTGTCCAGACAGTAGAATAAACTCCCTCCAGAAGTGGTGCAGTCACCTATCCCAGAGGTTTTCAAGAGGAGACTGGACAGTCACCTTGCTGGGGTCACTTGACCCCTGTTGTCTTCCTGCTTAGAGCGGGGTGAGGGGGGAGCTGGACCTGATGATCTGTGAGGTCCCTTCGAGCCCCTAACAATCTATGAATCTATGAAAATCCACTTCCAGCATTGTCTTAAGTCCCCCACCTGGAGGCACCTAGGTCTGTTCCACCCTTGGGTGATGACACTCTAGTCAATTGTAGCATAGCTGCTATCTCCTATTGACTTATTTTATGGGGTCCACTGGCTAGACAGTCTATACCTGAGCTCTGCACAGGGTGCCCGGGGTCTTTCCCCTCTTAGTATAGCCTGACAGTGTCGACCCCTTTTGCTGGCCCCAAGGCACACTGATCAATTATGTCCCCTTTTTCTTCAGTATTCTAAGGGATTACCAGCCCAGACTTAATGCTTCAGCCCCCAATAAAGTTCTTTTAGCTTTCAGTATCCATGACCGGTGGGTTCAGTCTCGAATGCCTTTAACCCAAGCAAAGAAAAAAATCGCCATAACCTTTTTTAGCTTGAAGTTCATTTGATATTTGTATCTTCACTATTAAGATGATTTAGTGTGTTTTAAATGTGTTTTAAATTTGTCTTCTGGCAAAAAGGGGCCTAGGTTTATTCATGATGATTTAAGGAAAACACTTTAAGAAAAGCACCTGGCTAAATTTTTCAAACTGTCCATTCCAAAGGGAGACATTGTGATCCAGGCCAAGTACAGACATTACACATAAACTGGTTTAAGTGATGGCAGATTGATCTAAACCTGTAACATACTGCAGCACAGGTACCACAGATGGTATAGGCAGCCTGTGTGTGTATCTATAATGTAGTAGGTTAGGGAAGGAATAGGCAGCACAACGCCAGATAGGGCCGGAAGCAGAAAGAAAAAGCATCAGATCAGGCAGGGAGCACACAGCAAGAAGAAGGATGAATGGCAGATCGGGTAAGAGAATGGGATTGGAGTGTCACTGCAAGGCATGCCTGTCAAATTCTGATGCGCTTGTCAAAAAGGTTGGTGCTCACTGAACTAGATGATCTGCATTATTTTGGAAAGTGATATAATGGAGGATGCTTTGAGTGATAGAACATTAAAGCTATGACATCCAATTATTTGTTACAATGTATTTTAAAATCTATTATTTGGGGGGAAAATGTAGATTAAGAACTCAGACTATTTTTGTTTTTTCATTTCTTTTTATAATGTTAGAGCAAGACCAATAAGCAGAGCTCTTGACCTTGGAGCTGATATTGTTGTGACTGGCCGATGTGTTGACAGCAGTATTGTATTAGGACCACTCATTCATTCTGTAAGTATGGACTAATTTTAATAAATAATCTTAATGCTGTTTTCATAGTATTGTGAACACATCTAAAAATATTTAGTAACCATGTATTTTTTAATTTAGTACATGCATTTTGATAAAAATAGTGAGGTCATATAGCTTTTGGGCCATTATTTGACATTAAATTAATTCACCATTGGGTACATGACATTTTTTCCAGCTTCATTTAATACATAAATTACAGTGTTCTTACTGCAAGTTTAGAAGTCAGTTGGAAACTTTCTTGTCCCATGTGGGATTCATTGATCAAATAATGTGTTTTAGCTGAAGTACTTAAATAGCAACTTGGTGAAATCCAGGTTCCATTGATATCCCCTGAGAAATTTGCCATTGTCTTCAGTAGAGTCCAGATTTCTTCCTTGCTCTTTTCTCTATTTAAATTGTAACATATAAGGTTGAAACAAAAATTTCCATTTACCACAAGGGGGCGCTAATAGTTTATTTATTTATAACGTACTCATGAATTCTTGTACTGGTCTATTTTCTATCAGTCAGCAATTTTATTTTATTAAGTTGAGCTTTTATGCGACATGCCATAGATTGTTCAAATTTCAAGAAATAACACAAGGCAGGATGTATGGTTTTTTGAATATTTGAATAGCTTATATATCTTTATGACCACACACCCTGGAATGTTTAATTTTCTTATTGATGCACAGTAAAATAGTGCTAGGTTTGTGTGAATATATATTTTAAAAATAGTTCATTTTAAAGTTTACTGCATTTTTGACCCCATGCTTAGAAAATATTTCCTAATGTCTAGCTAGACTTTCCATTTCAGGTTTAAGTCATTACTACTTGTTGTTCTATTCATAACAGACTTAAGTGCATTATTAACTCTAAAGTAGTCTGTGTCTTAGTTGGGCATCTGCTATTGTCTTTTCTATTAATTCTAAATGAGAAACAATGAATAGTTCATGTTATGTTAAAATTTGATTGATAAATGCGCTAGCCCGGTAAAAAAATACCAAAGCCATGCCAGTTTTTAAGGAAGATTGTCAGTAGCCTTCTCACTAGCAATTTTGAAAGGTTAGAAATAATGTATTGACTTAAGTGGCATGGCAGGAAATATATGCTAAACAGTATTATTATTTATGCCTTTAATACACTCAAGTTCTGAGGTGGGCTAGTCATTGATAATTCAAAGGCAAAACTTTAAATTCTTACTGTTTTTACGTGGGTGCATAAGACTGAGGAAGATTAATACAGTATTTTGGCAAAATAGTTCTTTGTAGCCACAGTTATATAGGGACGGTTGTAACCTCCATTAACCAATGAGATGGTTTTATGGTTTATTGTAGAAATCTAATTTAAATGGTTTATTACTCAGAATATCCAATGAATTTTCTTTTGTGTACATATATGTGTAAAATTTGTGTGTGTATGTGCATAATGTAGTTGTATTTTCTTTTAGTTTGGCTGGAACAGGGATGAGTTTGACTTATTAGCAGCTGGCAGGTAAGTAATAGGTATTAGAAATGTATAAACTCATTATCAGTTAACATAAAGTGAAGGCAAGTGAACGTCAATAGATAAAATACCTGGGAGCTCATATTACTCAATACCTTTGTTTGAATGCTGCAGTTTACTAATAGAGGTCTTAAAAATATATGCAGTTTTGAAACCTGAATTTTATTTAAAAAAAAATGTAAGAAATGAACACAAGAAAGTTTATACATAATGTTTTTCTGTCTCTTTTATGATAAAAAGAAGTATAGCGTGTAAAGTTAGGTTCAGGAATTACTGGATTCAGTCTGATGAACTTGTGTTATGAAAGAAGTCAAAGTAAGTAATCAGAATGTCCCTTGCAGTTTAAGAAAAACACATGGTACTCTTATATGATGATCTCAGTGAACCTATTAACGTTATTTTTGAACTCTTTATTGCTTAAGAGGTAAATATGGAGGGTGACTCTAGCTCCATTAAAGTCAGCTGCTGTTGACCACTGGTTGCAGTTAGACCACTATTTTATCTGTAATCCTTTTCTATATAATGATATCCTAGATACAAAAAATAGTGTTAGTTTATTTTTCAGACACATAGTACATACTCACTAATGAAGAATACTATCCCTTTAGGGTGCAATCCTTTGAATCAGGGCTGTCCAGCTGGCCCCCAAAGTGTTAGCATGCAGCCTATGGGCTTTGGCCTGGCTGCCTCTCTGCTCCTCCCCGTCCATCCCCTCCTTTGCCAAGTGCGGTCAAGAGAGGGATGGAGGAGGCTTATAGGGGTGTGCAAAGCCGGCGGTATTTGATTTGGATTTGTATTCGGCCCAATTTGGGGGACAGTGATTCGATTTGCTGATTCGGATCACTGTCCTGATTTTGATTCGGCAGAATCCGAACCTGCAGATTCGATTCTGATTTGGAGAATCAGTGATTTGGCCATAGACGCAGCTTTATATGTTTTTTCTATATAGCTCAAGGTACCAGGCACGGCTTGTGAGTATTGAGATGGTGGGGCAGATGGAACGTCCAACAAGAGCACAGGGGGCAGGGGGAGCCCACACGGCCGGCAGCAGACCGGGAAGTGGATTGGAAATACTTCTGGTCCACTTCCAGGTCTGCTGCTAAGTACTCAGGCCCCCCCCCCTCCCCCACAACTCCCTGGCTTGGTGATCAGCTGCAGGGGGACCCCGGGTGCCCCACCAGATCCAGGAGGCACCAGTCACTGACTGGTCCACTTCCGGGTCTGTCACCGAGCGTGTGGCGGACCCCACTGTGCTCCCGTGGGACGCTCCATCTGCCCCACCATCTTAGCATTCACAAGCCATGCCTAGTACCTCGAGGTATGTAGAAAAAACATATAAAACTGTGTCTATGGCCTAATCATCAAATCTTTCTGAATCAAATCAGAGGCTTCCAATTTGATTCAGAGAGATTAATCGGTCTCCTGATTTGATTCAGAGATTTGGCTGCTGAATCAGGCCAAATCTCCGAATTGAATCAGCGACTGAAGCATTGCACAGCCCTACTGGCCTGCTCACACTGTGTGCAGCAGGGGGAGTGCAGGGCAGCCCACATGGTAGGAGGGATTTGAGGGGAGGTGCCCTCTTGCCCATGTAGCATGCGGTCCCCTGAGTCTGTGGTATGCTTGGTGTGCAGCCCTACCAGGTCTGTTGCCCCTGCCTGCCCAGAAGTTGGACAGTCGTGCTTTAAACAATAATGTTGTTGGGGTTTCTTCATTTAGTTATTAACAGCATGATAGATACAAATATTGTGTTCAGGCTAAGGTTTTCAAAAGTGAGTACTGATTTTTGGGTGCTAAGCTTGAGACGCATTAAAGGAGCCTGATTTTGAGGAAGTCTTGATTTTTCTTTTCCTCTGAAGATCAAGTCTCTTAATGTTTCTTACATTGGACATTCAAACTCCTTAGTTACCTTTATAAATATTGATTTACATCTATCAAACAGCATCAGAGGTTAAGATTAAGGAGAGGGTCTAAAGGTTTTTCCTTATGTTACTTAACTGCTGAAATTGTACTATTATATTTTTAGATTGGTGACAGCTTGTTATTCATCATATTTAGTCACTAAAGTCTGTTTTGTTTTCTAGTCTTGCAGGCCATCTCATTGAATGCGGTGCTCAGAGTACAGGTGGAATATTCACAGACTGGCATGCTGTACCAGACTGGTAGGGAGCTGTGTCAATAGCATAAACGTGTGTGTGTTGGAGTGACCAAAGAAAAATAGCCACTGAGTCCAAGTTTTCTGCTGTTTCTGTGTTCAGAGTTTTCTACCCCATGTCCTCTATTCTTTTGGTCTTCTAATATTTTTCCATTTCAAGACACTCTTGTAAAATATTAGTCTTCCTTACTGCCCTAATCTATCCTGATTATCTAGAGCTCAGTGTGCTCCAATGGAGTCTTATTGCTTATTACAATAGTGGGCATTATCTGCCCATTTGTTGTTCTGTGCATTTTTTTTTCTATTTTTTTATTTTTTACTTTTTGGAAAGAACTGATATCATTCTTTTTGTCTTCATGCTTGATACTGGTAAGTTAGACATTATTTTGCCTATCCCTCAGTTGAATCACCAAGACTTTTTCCGCTATGAAATCCATTTTAGTACTGAGAGTAGTGTCTTTGCTATGGCTTTTGAACTCCTATAGCTTTTATGTAGGAAATGACACTAACCACATCAAAAGAAATATTCAGCATCTTGTCAGATCTTCTTTTCTCAGACAGTTGTTATTCAGATATGTCTTCCTACACCTCAGGATCCTATTTATTATCATGACTACTTAAAAATCAAATGAAAGACTTTACTTTGATTCTATCATACCTGCTAGGCATCGAAGTGTACTCAGGTGCCTAAGTGTGATTCTGTTCAATTCTATTTGAGTCCCTGAAAATGCAGTAATAGATCTACTTTCATTATACCCCATCTGTTGAGAATGAGTTAGGACATGAAAACAGTGAGGAGAAGCAACACTTGCCCACCTTTTGTACTGACAGTTTTTCATGGACTTGAGCACAGTGGAATAGGCTCATACTTAGGCACCTAAGTCCACTTATGTGTCTAATAGGTGGGAGAGAATTTGACCTTTAGGGTTCTTGGTAGCAGGACATAAGGCTGATATAGCCTTGCAGGACACGTTGGGAAATTTGGTCGTCACACCAGACGACAAAGCTAACATGTTTAACAATTTCTTTGCCTCTGTCTTTCTAAGTAGGGACCAGAACAGCCACCTCCCTGCTGGGCCCCCCTCGGGCCC
>NW_017728913.1:12547396-12590501 GCF_001723895.1 Crocodylus porosus
AAGAGAAGTGGTGCTAGCTCCTACCCTGGGGGTTTTTAAGAGGAGGTTGGATGAACATCTTGCTGGGGTCGTTTGACCCCAGTATTATTTCCTGCCATGGCAGGGGGTCGGACTAGATGATCTACTCAGGTCCCTTCTGACCCTAGAAACTATGAAACTATATTTATAGGCATATCCCCTCGATGACTATATCAAACTGTACTTTGAAACTGCTGTAACAGGGCACCATCCCCAGGGTGGTTGAAAGCCCCTGGAGGCACTCCAGAGTCTCCTTTATTCTGATTTACTTCTGGAAACAGTCTCCCCTTCGCTATCCTGCCATGTCTTGATGGTTCTTCTGGTTCTCAAATGGGAGGCTGCCCCAGGGCTTTCCTTACCTTGTCTTCACTCCAAAGAACACCAAGATGTGAGGATCTCCTGTCTTAGTGTAGGGGTGCTATAGGCTAATTCCATGGCTCCATAGCATCCCTACACTGTGCCCCATGCCTTGCAGATGTTACTGTTGTCACTGTTGGGGCTTCGGCCTCCCTAGCCTCTTTTCCCTTACTTTAGCTAGGCCATGTAGCTTTGTCCCACTGCATTGGGCCTGGCTTTAAAGCTTTAGCTCACATTTACACCAGGCCCCAGGTCCCTGTGTGGCTGCTGCCTAGCATTCTCTCTCTGCTCACTTTGGGCTCAGTAACTGCCTGAGCCTTGAGCCTGCCACTAGCAGGGCTCAAGGCTATCACATGTCTCTCAGGCATTAATGGAACCTCCAAAAACCTCCCCTTATTGTTCCAACCCAAACTGCCGGTTTAAACTATAACAGGAACGCTAAGCCCCTGGGCTATAACAAAGAAGAAAAATTAATACAGGCACCATGACTACTTACCCCATGTCTCTTTCTCTCTGGGTTGCTCTGTCCTGTGCCCCAGCCTGTAGAACTGTTTTCTTTCAGTCTCCGGGACATTCAGGAGCCCACAATCAGCCACAGCCTGGGCTGGCTGTCCCCCAGCTGGCTCAACCCAGGGCTTATATAGCTCTGGCCTGAGCTCTTTCCTGGTCATGTGATAGCCCCCAGTCAGCTGACCAGGCTGCAGGGCTACCCTTTAACACCTGCTCTGCTGGCAAGCTATGCTCTGTAATCTCTGTTCTTAAAGGGGCTGCCCCACTTCCTAGTAACAGGGCTAGAGTTCCCTGTCACACTGCTTAAAAACTCCATACAACTGGGATTCCAGAAGAGCGATTTGTTTTATGAAATAATGAGCAAAAAAAAGTATGTTTTCTCATAAAAATGCATAAAAATGCTGGTTAATTCTTTGTTTCTGTGAGGATCTGATATCATATGACAGAACTGTGTGGTTTAATTCAAATACGTTTATAATATGTAACACTACATTAAATATACATGTACATAAACTGTATTAAAGGAAAATTAGCTTAAATCTACGTGTGGGTCGGTTTACCTTATGTATAATGTGTGTGCATGGGTGGGTTTATTAACAAAACTGTGTACAATGTGTCATGGTGGTTAAAGTCAGGATGTTATTGTCATACTGGTGCTGATTGCATTTCCTTATGGAGTCCAACTCCCTGCGCTGATGCAGGATTTGCTGTTCCTTAACCAGTCATTCTTCAGTGACATTTCTGGTAATTACAGTAATGATTAAAATGCAGTCACATTATCTTTGCTGTCAGTACATCACCAGCAAGTTTGCAAGGTTCACTGACAGATGCAACAGCAGCTGGCAGATATGATTATACATCCTATAGTATAATTCTTACCTAGTATAGAAGAAACTAACTTTTTAACAGCTTTTTGAAAATGACTTGTATAATTTTGGCTCAACAAAGTCCTGGCTGGAATGATCTAGTTGGGGATGGTCCTGCTTTGAGTAGGGGGTTAAACTAGATGACCTCCTGAGATCCCTTTCAACCCTAATTTTCTATGATTCTAATTAAATTAAACATAATGTCTGTGCAATGCTGAATTATCTGCAATCAACTACCAAAACTCAGGAAATATAACGGACCTCTATGTTGCCAGTAAGACATGATTTCTGTGTACATCTGCATGCGCCTTCATAGTTAATGCAAAAACCTCTCCAGAAAACCTCTATCAGAATTTTACCGCTTGGACTTGAGTTGTTAGAGCCCTTATCTTATTTTCTCTGTAGACTACACAGTAGGGCTGGGTACAAACATTAAATTTATTGTGCGTTAAGTGCACATAAAGTGATTTACAGCAGTAACAGACCAGACACATAAAACACTTTAAAAATGGAAGATCCTGCTCTAAATTAACCCTGGATGGATGTGGCATGAGACTAAAGCCCTTTAGGTTAGAGCACTTAATTGAATATCTGTACTATATCTCATCTTGAGTCAAAGTAGGTTGCATTCCCCCGATATCCCAAAGGCCCCTCTCTCTGGGCAGCTTGCTAGCTTCAACTGGTGCTCATCTCCTCTGGCTTAGCAAGACTTAAACCTGCCTCCATGCTGTCCCAGAGAGGAGACAGAAAAGGCTCTATCTTTCTACACAGCCAGTCAGGGGGTGGGGAAATAGAGCCCCTGTGCCATGCATTCTCCCCCGCTCCCCTGCAGATTGCTGGATTGGGACTCCTTCCCCTCACATCCAGTTGCCAGTGTGACGAAAAGCCAGGCCAGGCAGTCTCGTGCTGTAGCTGTCAAGAGCCTGGGGCAGGTGAGGAGTGGGAGCCCCCATGCTGCGTGGTGCCCCCAGATTGCTAGGTAGAGTCTTCAGGGGGGTCAGGCCGGATCTGCACAGTGGGGGTTCTACCCACCCAGGCCCAGTTCCCAGTGCAGGTAAAAGTTGGGCCAGGTAGTATCATGCTGCAGCTGCCAAGAGGCTGGGGTGGGTGGGGGAAGGGAGCCCCCCATGCCATGTGCCTCTGCCCCCCCAGATAGCTGAGTTGGGTCTTGGGGAGAGGGGACTGAGCCTGGTCCATGTGGCAGGGGGCTCCCTCCCCTCTGCCCCAGCTTCTTGACAGCTGCAGCCAGCAGCTGCAGCATGAAAGTGCCTGGCTCAGCTTTTGGCCATTCCAGGAGCTGGGAGTGGTAGGAAGGCGCCGTCTTGCTGAAAAGAACCAGTCTAGCCCCACCTGAGACCCAACCCAGCAATGGGAGGTGCTGCATGGCATGGGGGCTCGCTTCCCCACTTCCCCTGCAGCCACTGCTGACAGTCACCAGCTAATGGAGTGTGGGGCTTGGGAGAGGGGCTGCTCCAGCAGCTTTCTGGGGTTCATGTGGGAGTACCCCTCACCTGCGGGCCTTGGCCAGCACGGGCAGGCTCCACACTGAACAGTGAAAACAGAGAATTGCTCCATCTCTAACTTATAGCACTTTAAGTAAAACATGATGGTTAGAACATTTTCCCAAGGAGCTTTTTGAACATCTGTACTTAGCTTACATGGCAATCTCTCTCTCTTTCTTACAAACACACAATCAGGCACATAAAAAAATGGATTTGCTTCCAAGTTTGCATGTCATATCATTCTTATAGTATAGTTGGGCAATCTATACGCTGTCAACTCCTGAGAACAGAACATCCAAACGTATTGTTGAGAAGGAGTGAAAGGCATGAATTTGCCTAATCTGTAAACAAAAACAAAGCTGGAAGTTGTAGATCAAGATTTAGACCTACAAGCCTCTTGTTGATTGTTTAAATATATACAGCAAGCTTGAACATATGTAAACAAAGCTATTTAATTTAAACTTAGTAAAGCCACCGAAATCAGAGTTAAAGTCATCATTCTATCCTAAGTTATATTATGATATTTGCTTTAGCATTACAATAGAGCACTGGATGTGATACAGTTGTCCATGTGAAGCTTTACACTTTTATGAAAAATCTGTTACTAGCTGCAGTTGGAGACAATGTGATCTTATTTGGCTGCATAGAAGAGGGCTGAAATAAAGTAGTTCTTACAATTTTAATGTGGGTCTTTTGTAGCAGATGAATGCTTTGCTGTGCAAACTTACCCTTCTCTTAATAGTTCTTCTGTTTTTTATGAGCTGTTGAGAGTAGTACAAAGTATTGAGGCAGTGCCCTAATTTTGAATTGTAAATTTATAAGCTGTTCTAATCGATTGAGGTTGGATTTCATTTTGTTGTTGTCTCGTTCATTATTGGTTTGCAGTGAATACAGCCACCAATAATTACACCATTCCTTTTATATAATTATGGCTTTATATTTAGTCAGAAATTCACTGACTGGTGTTGAGATATTTTTAGCAAACTGTTCTAGAGAGTGTTTTATGCTGTTACTGAACTCTTTGATACTATTAGCACTCCTGTTTAACATATTATGCACCACTGAAAGCAGGACTATATCCTGAAACAAAGGGAACTATTATGGTAGCAACATACTGAAGATGTACATTCCATGTGTCTGTTTCATTTAACCAAGGCAGTCCTGTTCCTGATTATTTGGTGGCTAGAAAATATTTGAAGAGCAAAACTAAATCCAGGAAAGAATTAAGTAAATCTAATTAGGAGAGTAATTACTTTGAGATGCTGATAAATACTGCCACTTTGCCCTAAGTCAAGAAGTTAAGATTAGTATGTAGCTCTTTTGGCCATAACCATACTCATCACAAATCATGGAGAGTCAAAGAGCAGTCAGTAGTTGCTGAGGGCTGTCTGCACTATCAGATCCTGCTTACATCTATAAAGGCAGAGACCCTCTCATGAAAACAAAGCATAGGCCAAAAGGAGGAGTTTTCCTGCTTGTGTATCTGTGTCATCTCCCCAGGCAGCATGAGCTAAGCTGATGTAAGCAGCCGTTCGTCAGTGTAGCTGAATCTACACCAGGGGTTTTACTGGTGATGTTATATCAGTTGGGAGGGTGGGTATGGATTTTTTCACTTCTAGCTGCCAACAGAATTTTGCAGTGTAGACCTCAAATGTTATATCTTTCCACAGAACACTTTTTAGTCTAGTCATGGATCCTGCTGTAAATGGACTTGTGACAGATGTCCAAAGATCAGGCTTTTTTGACTAGCTGTGGTCTACTGGGGCCACAGTGCACTGAATGCCACTTTATACTCATGTAGAATAGCAGAAAGGGAATTGACCCATGACCTTGGTTCCTTTCTTACTTCACACTACTCTCTTTAGTAGCCAATGCATTTTTTTCAGTCAGATTTCTGAAGAAAACTTACCTTTACATGGCAGAACATTGAAGGATATTTCCTTTTAAAAAAAGGGAAAAAAGAGAATTATTTTTACCTTCCTGAGGGCTCATCTATTGTTGGTACTGCTTGGGATAGAATCCAAACCTAATTCACTGATGTACATTTTTTCTGGGGCTGGTAAGCCATATGTAAGTGTATACACATAAATACATTTGCCAGACTTCATGGAGTACTCCAACTGTGGGTCAGTCTCCTCTCCAGTGAAATACGGTAGAATCTGGATCATTTGTTTCTGAGTGGTTTGCAACTTGCTTAATTCGCAGCAGGTTTCTGAATTAAAAATAAGCCATTACTGTGGCTCCTTCTCTCTGCAGCTGAAGCAGTCTAGTGGTTCTGTGCACCTGATTAGAAAAAGTCACCCTTTGAAATTCAATTCATAGCAAAGAGCTTGGGTCACCTCCGCAGTCTGTACAGCTGTTTGCTCTGGCTGTCTATATCCCCAGGTACTTTGTAAATACACACTGTCATGTAAAATAGATGGGTTCTACTGTATAAAATGAACCAGGAGGTTGTGGTTCCTCCTCATATCATTGCAAAACTGAGATAGTGGAAGCAACCCAAACACTTGCATGGAGAGGTATCATTTTCTGCTTTCTCCTGGTGAACACTTTAATCAATGACATGTCAGGGACAAATAAGAAAATCCCACCTGTGCCACCTACAGATTAAGGGACTTAGTTTAAAGATGAAAAGCTTCATATCAGCTGGGTGGAGTTTAGAGCTATTAGAATAGCTTGCAGGAGGTCAGATGCCAATGGATCAGAGTTTGCAGGAGGTCAGATGCCACTGGTATTTATGGATGAAACCAGTACTTCAGGACACTGTTCAGCTTATGCAACTGGAACTCAGCATTCTCATCATCATGAGGGGAGAGTGTTCCACTGCCTGCCAGTCACCTACAGTGGGATCTAAACTGACAAAAATTTGAAGAAAGAACAAACAGTAACTTTATGGTATAAATATTGTTCTTTGAGATGTTTATAGTTAATGTAGCTCTCATAACCACTCTCTAGCCCTTTATAGCTGCTATAATTTTTGAATTGCCAGGGACTTAAGGGTGACTATAGCCATCCTGGCATTTGTGCCCTCCTGTGGTTCAAGAGGAGGCATAGAGTGCATTAGGCCTTTGCAAATAGAGAATTATTCAGTTCGGATTTGAATTCGGCTGATTCAGAGGACAGTGATTCGATTTGGAGATTCGGATCACTGTCTCGGATTGATTTGGCTGAATCGGCTTTGGAAGATTTGGTGCTGATTCAGAGAGATTCAGTTATTTGGCCATAGACTATAATGCGGAATCATTGAAATACCTATAACTTTGTCATTTTATGGCAGATTTGGATAAAAACTGCAGGAATGGTAGCCTCTTCTGAGGGCATGAAGTCTGCCAAGTTTAAAGGAGATAAATGCAGGGGTTTATGGGAAACTGCACCTCTAGGTGCTGACAAGCAAAACTCATGAAATGTGTGACTTTGTGTGTGTGTTAAGGCACAGTGGGATGAAATTTTGCAGGGATGGTAGCTGTTTTTATGTCCCTCCCCAGAGCACTGTAATTGGAAGGGAACTCAGGGAAAGTCACTGGCCAGCTACAGATGTCAGTCTTGCCCGCCCTGCTCCCTGTCCCTCTTTTCAGTTTCTGTTCCCCTGAAAGACTGCCTTCTGAGTCTCCAAATTTTTTTCCAAAACTTTTCTGAATCGATTTGGAGGCTCTGAATTGATTTGGATGGTTTTTTTGGTCTCCCGATTCAGTTCGTACTCCGTGATTCAGCCTCCAAATCGGGCTGAATCTTCTCCGAATCGAATCGGCCACTGAAGCTTTGCACACCCCTGGAGTGCACAAATGACCCTCTTTGGAGCTGCTAGTCAAAATAATCTGATCCTATGTACATAATGCATGTGCACGCTTGCAGTGAATCCACACTAACTACAAGGTCTCAAAGGCCAACAATCACTCTGTAAGGAAACTAACTGTTCTTTTTGGAGGGTTTTTGGAATGTGCTAGTTAGTATTTTCTAACTAACATTCTAAAACAAGTTTTGGACAAAGTAGGTTGTGCTTTATTAAGGTTAGCTTGTTAAGTTGAAGTTAGTAGGGAGCTTAAGCTTCCTTAGCTAGTATGCTCTAACAAAGAACTTGCCATGTCTCTACTAGTTTTAGAATGTATCAGAACATGTCCTCTAACATGTTCTTAAAGAATACCTTTAACCTTCTACAAGATGCATCTCCTTTCATTTCTTGCTAGCCGAAATGCTTGATAGGAGAGAAATGGATGAAGTTCTGGCCACAGTAGGTTTTTTTGGATTTTGTTTTTGATGTTTTGTTTCATTCAAGCTACCAGACACCATCTCAATTTTACAATAAAAATATTGAGAAAATACATGTGGGAGGCAAGGATTTCTTGCCTCTTACATCCCTATCCGTGATATTTTTATTGGACCAAGTACATAGTTGGTATAGAGTCAGACAAGCTTTCACATGCCAGACATTCTTCATCAGGTCTGAGGAGCGAAAGCCAGCACAGAATAGTTTTTGTCAGGTCTGAAGAGAAGAATGTCTTGCATATGAAACCTTGTCTAATTCTATCTCAACTATGCAGTTGGTCCAGTAAAAGGTATCACTGTAGAAAATCCTTGCCTGTTGTATAATTCATGACCATCGCAACTACAACATCAGTACAAATTTTATATAATAGACACAAATATTTTTAAGATGCCTTCTTGTAAATCTAGAACATATATAGTGACTTAATATTATCTCATTCAACACAAGACTTATGAGACAATCAACAATTCATGCCACAATTTCATCCAAAAATTTGTCTGCTTTTTCAAAACTTATTTATGCTATTTGCTTCTGTTGTGGACTTTGGCTGTTTCCATATTTGAGCGAATTGTTATGTCAAGAAATTGCAATTGTTTCCTTTAAATTTAACCTCCAACCTCTTGTTTTAAAATTGCTTCATCAAATAGCATTACTGAAATCATATTAACTTCCCTTCAGAATTTTGTGTATTGCTATATAATGCTTCCTTCTGTGAGATTTTTCTTGTAATCAAACTATAGTTTTAGGCCAAAGTAATTCTCTTAATAATGGGTATACTATGAACCTTGGACTCCATCATTATAGCTGTCCTTTGGCAAAGTTCAATTACACCACAGACACTGAGTATTTCCTTTGCTATACCAATGAGGATTGCAACAGTTTGCTAAACTGGGTAATGCCAGATCATTGCATCTTGGGTGATAAACATCTGCAATCTGGATTTTTACTAATTCAGTCTGCCAGGGCCTGGAGCAAGTGAGGGTCATTTTTCATGTAGCAGTGTTGGCCAGGGAGGGGAATGACCAAAGTGCCAGAACAGGTCAAACCCAGGGCAACTTCTCTGCTAGGGCTTTGTGAGCTGTGACCACAATTTTAAGTTACTGTCCCATGATAGAAACCCAAGGCAGGGGGGCAGTGGAAACAGTCTAATTATTTTCTTGCAATGAATCCCCAGAGTTTAGTCTGTAAAAGGACAAGGGTTTACTCTGTAATAGGGCTGGATAGAAAACAAGAATTCCATTTCATTTCATGAAAAAATTTTGAAATTTTGACATTTGGTTTAATTCTCATGCAGATAAAAATGAGACCTTTTGCATGTTTTTCATAAAACAGCAGAGAGAGAGAGAGTCACAGAATAGCAACTGCTAACCATAGATGTTGAAGAAACATTTATGTCTCTGCTCTAGATCAGGTAGAGCAGAGTGAATGTGTGTCTCTTTCTCTTTACTAAATTAGAAATCCCAGAACTAGAAAAACCTTTCATTGAAAAATTCCTGCAGAGCTGTAGTTTGTATCACTTTGTGAAATTGGGGATGACTAAGCTCATATTCTCTTTACCACCCTTTTATCCATTATAAGTGCTTATATATCACAAAAATATTTCCAGTGTTTTTTTTGAAAACCAGGCATATTTCTGATCATGCCACTGTAACCCAATGATGTTATGTATCACAAGCTAGGAATATCTCATTGCCCAGATATGACCACATCAATTTTGGTGACACACCTTACAATTTGTTGATTTATGAACTTATTTAAATATTTCTCCATAGGTTTTTATCTGTTGTACCAAGTTTGCTTGTACTCTTCTATGTGCTTTCTTTGTCTGTTGTACGAGCTTGCATTAATTGTGTCCATCTCAGTGTGTTTTTTAATAGATTTCAGATGTTTTGATGTACTCTATTGCCTTCTACAGATCTTTACTTCTTAATTTCTTCTGCCCCAGGTCTGCCTTGTGGTCAGCATACCATATTTTCTTGCATACCACATGCCCGCAAATAATTCACACACCATGTTTTGGGAAGGCAGAATTTAAAAAAAAAGGACTTCTCTAGAGTTATGGCTGCATAAAGCAGGGACAGAACCTAAACTTCAGCTTGCACACCATCTCTTTCCTATTCAGGTAAAACCTTTTCACAGTTGAATTGGCAGCAGCTTGGCTGCTCAGCCAAAAGCTGAGGCTAACTGTGGATGAAGACTGGAGTCCATGGTTGTATCTAGGATTTTGAGAAATGCCAAAACAGCTTGCAGGGCTGTGAAATAGGAGAAGAGAGAATAGGGCTAGCAAACAGGCAACAACATTTCTGAACAAAGGATTGCTTGATCTGGATTAGTGGAATGTCAAGACTATTAAAAAGGGGATAGGGACATTAACACCCGTGGAGTGAAGAGCTATTAGCAGGAATCCAGTAGATAATAATGAGCCATCAAGTCAATTGACTGAATCAGTGTTGTCTGAATATAAGTGCATTGCTGCTAGGCAGTTGGTTTTGAACTTCAGGCAGAGCACTGTATGTGTGGAAGCATTATTGTTAAAGCATAGTTTCCACAGAGTGCTGAGTACCAGTATGCTTTTAGAACATCTCTGCAAGGAGATAAGATACCTGTCTCACTGTTTCCATATATTATGTATTACAGTGTATTCTGTTACAGTCTAGCAAATGATTGCACATGAGGACACTTCTTTAGTTTCTTTCTTTTTTCTTTTTAAAATAACCTGAGAAATTCCATTAATTAATGTGTTTAAAAGGAAATTGAAGTTGCCAAGTGAAACACTTAAAGTTCCATAATACTTATTTCTGTAGACTTTAGAGACATACTACATTTTCCCTTGGTCTAGTTATTGAAGTCAAATAAGCTTTTCTGGTATTTATTTTCACTACTATTCCATATCCATATCTTGACATTTTGTTTTTAATAGCCAACAAAAACTTCTATCATCATACACACTTGATTCAACCTCTTACCAGCAGAGTTTGTGACCAGTGAAAACCCTTTAGTACATTGCCTGGGAACTAAACAGAATCAGTTAACTTATATTGGAATCAGGAATGAAAATGTGGCTCAATTTAAAAAAAAAAGAGTTTCTTCTAAGCAACCTGTGTTTAGGTAGAATGTCTGCCCCTCAGCTTCAGAGACTTACACTGAATGACATAAGCAATTAAATTTAAACAAAAAATGCAACCATTCCAAGTATTGCTGCTGGGCCTGGTAAGTGTTGTGTCTATTATAAGGAGACTTGCACCCACAACTAGAGTAAGGATTCTGGCTGACAGGATTTCTTAACTGATTCCTGCACTGCCCCTTTTATTCTGGGCGCTATGCTGGGTCTGACTAACAGGCAATCCCTCTTAAAGGAAGTGAACACTTATATTTTGAAGAATTAGATTTGCATGGGTGCTTTGAGAAGGCTAGATCCAACCTTCAGGAAGGGTGTTTAATATCTCTGTTTTATGTCATTTATTGTATTCAGTACAGAGAGGCAGCATGGTATAATGATGTGGGGCAATGCACTAGTAGCCAAGAACTCCCTAGTTCTAGTCCACCCTCTCTCACTGACTTTTTTCATGGCCTTGGGCAGTCACTTTGTCTTCCTGGGCCTGTTCCCTACTTGTAAAACTGGGCTGCTACCTCAAAGACCAGATAATGAAGCATCTTTCCTATTTGTCCTCTTATATTACCCTATTTTCCAAATGTGGTACAATGTTAAACTTCCTGATCTGTAACTGCAGTTTGTCTCTTAATCCTTTTTCTAAATAATGGAGTTATGTTTGTAGCTTCCCATTGCTAAGGAATCTCTCCAGGCTCCCATGAACTTTACATATGTCAATTAAGAGGTCATTGGTTTCTTCGCTTACTTCCTTTAAAATGTTGTGTCTATATATTATCCAGACTTTGTCCATCTAACCTTTTTGCAACCAATTTTGTTATATGTACAATACACTACCCATATTAGAGCCAGAGTATAAAAATAAAATGAACAAACTGTTTTAAGGATGCACTTAGGGCCTTGATGATCACTGGCTTCAGTGGGAATGCTCATACCCACACCACTTAGCATTAGACCTTTAGAAAGACTTGGGGGAAGAGAGGGTGGGCTGCGGCTAGTTAGTTGCTTTAATTCTATCATTTACTCTTTTCCTGTCTTTGGAAAATTTTACTTGGGCAGATCTCCACCTTCTTGTGGCCTTTTTAAAAGTTATAAAAGCTTTGCTTTAATTTCCAATATCTTTTTGATCACTGCTTCTACTTAGAAAAGTTATTTAAAACAAAAAAGAACATTTAAAACGAGTTAAGTAGGTCTTTAGATTTCCTCCAGATACCCATGAAGAGCCCACTGCACTTCAGCAGTGATGGCACTGTATCTGTTAACGCCTTTTGTTTATTTCTTGGTATTTCCCTGTGCAATTAGATTGTGTTGTTCTTTGTCAGAGTGCTTTCCCCCCCCTTGCTTTGCATCACATTTCTCTTCCCTTTCGAGTTTTATAATCTTATAGGGCAGAATTTTGTCTTAGTAATTGCTTTAAATATCTTCTGTTTTCTGTTATTACTTTTACAATGTGCAGAGAATTGCTTTAATGGCTTGAATTAATGCTTTGTCTCCAAGATCTTTCAGTTTATCTTCTACTGCTATAGAATTACTTCTCTCTATCTTACAGTCTTGGTTTTCCCTCTTCTTTCCATTTTAACTGGTCTACCACAGTAGCCAGTGTCTTCCCAGTCAAGCTGTATGTCCAGTTCTTCATCTCCATTTTCTTTGGTCAAAAGGTCACATCCTTCATCTCCATTTTATTTCTACTGTGTATTTTCATGAGTCTCTATTACTTTACTACTTTTCCTACATCTCTAACCACTTGTTTAGCATCTCTGTCTATGGCTCTTTTTTCACCCCTCTTATAGTTAAAGTGGGTGTCTGTTAGGGTTCTGTTTCCAGTTTCATCAAAATTGTATTGCTAAGCAATAAATAAGATTATTAAATGAGTATGTGTTCTTATTATCTTAGCTAGTTTTATTCTGTGCAGTGTATTCAATGTTTACCTGAACTTGTGTGTAAGAAAATCCTCTGATGTGTTCTGACTGTTACTAGTTATTGATATTTTGTCATTATCATAAAGAGGCTGATGGCAGTTGCTACATGTTAATTGATTAATGATACTTTTTTCCCCTCTTACTCTGAACATTGACCTTTTTAATGTTTTAATTCTTTAGGCATAACATGGGGTTTCCCATAGTTGAATTTTCTTCTGATGGACACTTTATTATATCCAAGCCACCAGACACAGGAGGCCTAGTCTCTTTCGGTACTGTGGCTGAACAATTGGTGTATGAAATTGGCAACCCTCAACGTTATCTCTTACCAGATGTCACATGTGACTTTTCTCAAGTGTCCATTACTGAAATTCCAGGTTAGTGCTGCTGCAAAAAGAGGACCCTCATTTTGAGTATAAAAACAGTCAATAACAGTTTTATGTTGGCATACTAAGGTACTTAACATAGTTTCCACATTTTCTCTACAACTTTATTTAAGTCTGTTCTTTTGAAACACAGTTCTACCACACAAGGATTCACTTTATACCTATTTTTTTAAATTTATATCAACCCATTAAACCTGCTCCTTGACTAGCCTATATTTTATCATAATTTATTTTCTTAAAATAAATATAACACTCTCACTAGGTCTATAAACCATCTATTTCTGCAGGACTTTAATATTTTTGGATGCGTTATTGTGAAAATATTCTTTCAGATTTCATTGAAGTTTAATTCCAGTTCACCTTCCTTTTGTTATTGATCCGCTTGTTGTCTCTCTCTCTCATACACACACACTCACACACAGACACTCACACGGACATACACGAACACACACACAGATGCAAGCAGGTATAGGAGGTCACTACTGAGGGCATGATAAAGGTTACATGATAAAGGTTTGTTTTCAATCCACTTGACTGAGTCACCCTCTAAAAGGAGTCATAGCTCAATTTAAAAAAAACCTATGTATATAACTACCCTCTAAAATATTATCAACTGTGTCAACAGAAGCAGAAATATTATGTTCACTCTAGCTTTACTTTTAAGTCCAAATCTGAATGTCAGACTACAAGATTAAAAGCCTGGATAAACAACCTAGTTAAACTTCTTTAAGTAATTTGTCTTTTTAATTGTATTTCCCATCTATCATTGAAGGTTTTTTCTACAGCTTATTCACTATAGCATTTTGAACATTATAAAATTCCAAAGGTTACATTTTAAGAATAAGGTTAACTTAAAATTATACAACATAATCAAATGACAGAATGTCTGATAAGGCCAACTTGCTTCTTTTAGTAACTTTTTTATTTAAAAAAATAGAACCCTAACCTTCCAATGAACTTTTAGCTTGTAAATGACCCAATATGACACATTTGAACTTAAAATGAACTTTCACATGAACTTTCAGTTATTCATTCTAGAAATATAACAGATGTAAAATAGGCAGATTTCTTAAATATTTTTAGTTTGAAGTTCTTTGACACATCTACCAGGAAGAACAGGGAAGGCCAGCTATTTTTTCTGTTTACATTGCTCATTTTATTGTACCACAGTGTTAGTTACAACACATACAATTCAGGTTTGAACTAAAAGGTTCTGCGTTGTTTTTGTTGATAGATATTGTGGTTTTTTTTCTTTACCTGGTATAAAAAACCTGCAGATATTTAGTCTGATTACAGAGATACTGTTTTATAATAGAAGGGAGGCAAATAATTTAAACCAGCCTTTCTGAAGGACCATTGTTATTATTTTGAAAGTGATGATTAAGATGATTATTCAAATACAATTGTTCTTCCAGACATGTTAGAAGAAGTTTTATCTTTTTTTACCTTAATCCTCTGTTTGTAGAAAGTCTTTAACTATTCTGCTAAACAACTTTATGCACCTATTTGGTAGAGCTGAGCTGCACCTTATTTACATATGCATAAGTTTCCATTATTGTGTTTGATTTAATACTGGTGTGAGGTTAGGGACAGAAGTTACACATGAACCAGTCTAAGTGAACTGAAACAGAACAGAAGTTCATTGCATATAAGCCACTTTCAAAATGGCCAAAACCAGTGTAAGATAAACCTCATTGGTTGTAGTATCAGACTTAACTGATTTAGGTCAGACTAGTTTATGGAACTTCTGTTTTATATCCCTTCCCAATTCAAGTTAATTCACAGTCCCCCAGCATCCCAGAATGCTTTGTAATCCCGAGATGTGCTGTCTGCTCCAGTATTGCAAAACTAAGGCACTAAAGCCTCTGCTTCCTGCCAGCCTGGTGGGATGTGGGAGGGCAAGGGAACAGATCTCAAGACCCCCTACCCCCCAAATCCCACTGTCTGTACAGGACAAAGGGAAGGAAAGCCCCAGCAGTGGGAGCTTATTGTCCTTGCAGCAACCAGGCAAGCAGCTTGCTGGCCTAGGATCAGCTCAGCCCTGCCCCCTCTCTAGCCCCTGGCTGTGAGAGGCAGGGGTTTGGGGGGAAACACACCAGCTCAGCTGAGCACTGGCTTCCCCAGCTGGGGTCTGCCCAGTGCTGGTGGGGGGAAGCCCCACTGGGGCTTTTCACTCCCCTACAGCCTGGCTTGCCAGGCTGGAATGGGCTCATAACCACCCCTTCCCCAGCCCCCCTGCCTTTGAGAGGTGGGGGAGAAGGGAGGGGAATTCACGCTCTCCCTGGCCCCCCAGCATCTGCCTGGCATGAGGCAGTGAAAGCCCCTACCAGGGGCTTTTCATAGCCCGGTGAGCCAAGTGGGGAACAGTTCCACTTCCTCCTGGTGAGGAGGCAGGACTGAGCTAATGCCAGCCTGACTTGCTGGGTTGTGGCATTATGAAAAGTCTCCAGTGGGGGCTTACTACCCCATACTAGGCAGACCCCGCTGTGGGGGTTTGTGCCAGGCTGAGCCACCTTCCCCTCCCCACCCCTCCAGTTTCTCATAGGGGTGGGCCTGAGCACATGCCAATTTGGTGTGCCATTGGGCTGGATTTAGCTCTTAGGCAGCTGGCCATGATGGGTGGTGCATGTGAGCACTCCCCCAGGCTCCTGGCCTTGGCTAGTTCAGGCTTCTGTCTCTCTTGGCCACCCAAACACTGAACATCAGTTCAGTTTGTTATCAGGTCAAACTATGCAGCTTTAAAAAATCTGCAGCTTTTCAGCTGATTCTGTCCTGGGCTTTTTGAACCTCTGTATTTAGCCCTGAAGTCAGTGGGAGCTTAGCCATTATAATGGTTCAGTAGGAGATCAAGCCCTAATACGTGGCAGTGTTTTGTCAAACTTCTTGTTGATGTTCCTGTGTTCAGTGTCAAGTTCATTATTTTTCCTGAAATGTGCTCTCTAGACTATTAGTAGCAAAAGATTAGAGCTAATTTGGATCCACAATTACACAACTTTCCTCCCAGCTCTATCCATGTTTTATACAATTTCCCTAAACAGACTTCCATACTCTTCTAGAGTTTATTTCTTAACCAGCTCAGCCATCTTCACCCAATCAGGTGTATGGCAATCAGTTGTGAGGTGTTTTGTTACCTGTCACTTCACTTTCAAATCACTTTCAGTCAAGGCGACTGAGGAGGCGTGTCCTCAGTCCCAAAGATCCAAGAATTTTATCTTAATACACCCTTTGTAAATATTTTATGCATCAGATATAAACAGCCCAATAGGTTACACCTGTGATTTATTGAGAATTATACTTATGTGTTTCATCTCCTGCTATCAAGTAGGAGACAACAATTGCTCAGAGTCCTAAGGCCATTTTGTATACTAAGCAGTCAAACTCTGTTTCTGTTAACCATTACAGGCATTGAAGGTGGAGCAGTGAAAGTTCATGGAGCAAAAGGATCACCTCCTTCAACATTTTATAAGGTATTCTTTTTATTGTATTGATAATGATATAGTATGAAGTGCACTTGATGTGAGAAATTTGATATTTTGGAGGAAGAGGATATACCATCTTCAGGTAAAACTCTTATTTTTTCATTTTTTGAGAAATAGATATAACTAAGGTTAATTTATAAGCCTTTGAGGAAGACCATAATGCAACATGGTAGTGTAGACTAACATTGCATTTTAAATAAAAATGCTGTTTTTAGTCCCAGTGTCTTGTTTAATGAGGGCTTTCAGTCATTTTTAATTACACACACATCTACTCCTGCTTCAGTGTAAAAAGTTAATTTGATGATTCTTGGAAATAAAATTCTGTGTACATAATACACAGGGGGACTGTTAAAAAGAATGAATTAATGTTTGAATAGGTTTTTGAGATTCCTGCTTAGAAAATGCTACGTAACTGCAATTATTTATTTATTTATTACTGTAATCTACTAGTGGCGCTTGGAAGGGTACAATTTTGGGGCAATTGTATCAAAGTGCATACAGGGCTTAATCTTATTCCCATATAAACCAATGGGAAAACTTCAGGTGACTTTCATGAAAGCAAGGTTGGTCCTATAAATTAAAACTCTTGGTGAAGTTTGACCACAGCTGAGGTTATATGACTGAATTCATTTTGAAAAATACTCTTTTTTTAGAAAACAGTTATAATGTAAAAAAGCACATAGTATTGTTTGTAAAATGGTACTGCTTATACACACATTTTTAAAGTACATCAAGCACATTTTAATTTTCTGTCAATTTGAAAGAAGAATGTATTAATTTTAAAGTATGACAACTATATAACATTTATTTCAGATTTTAAAAAGAATATTGTATTCAAAGTAGAGAAGGTATAGTTTTGGCCATAGTGACTGCAGTGTAGAAAACAAAGAAATCTTTAAAATCATTAATTTTGAGTATATTTTAAATTAATGAATATCCCTATTTCATGTTTCTCAGTTACTCATACACTTTTCAAGTTTTTCATTTGTTATATTCCTAATAATAATTTTGTTAGCTTTATGATGGAACGTTTTGTTGTTCTTAACCATCAGTAATTTAGCAATGTAATCAGTAACTAATTTTTTCCACAATATCACTTAGTTAAAAATGCCTTGAATTCATACTATGTATGTATGTATATAATTTCAGTTGTTTGTACAAAATATCGTGTTCTGCCCTTCATGTTTTCAGTCTGTTGCATATTAAATAAGAACTTCAAGAAGCACAATGTTAAAATAACAACTTCCACTTGTGTTATGTGGTCTGTACTTGGGAGAGCAAGTCTTTTTGAGATCTGGAAAAAAATGGGTTTTGATCACTGGGAATACCTTTAAAAATAATAATTGAGAGGATTTTGAAATAATTTTTCAAAATTAGAGCTAACTGGTCCTAATTGTGGGCTAACCATTTCCTATTTAGGAAAAAAAAAGAATTTAAAAAATAAAACACATTCTAAAGATTCTGGACTGGCTGTATTTTATTTAATACAAAGTTAATGTCAAAATTGTACTGAAGTTCCTCATCATAACTACTACTTTAAGCTGTGCATTTTTTCTTTCAAAACAAGGAACATTTTATAAAATCTGGAAGATTTTTTTGTAGTAGAATGTGCTTTATAGATATTTTTTCTTTTTTGAACTTTTTTTTTTAACAGTGTTCTTCAGCAGTCTTCTTAAGGTCCAGTTATCACTACTAAAGTTTCATCTCTTCACTTTTACACCTATTTAGCCAAAGCTAAAAGTATCAACGACTAATAAAATATGCAGCAATGAAGCCCCATATTAACAAGTGAGTTACAATAAATCTCAATTAATTCCAGCCATATCTACCGTACAAGTGCATAGCTCCAGATAGCCAGTTAAATTAAGAAACAAATAAAAATATACATAAATCAAAAAGACAGAGCATATTTAACCCTTTTTTCTCATATAGAGTATGTTACTTTTCAAGACACTATATAGTAAGAATAATAATTCTACAGATCTCAAATATTAAGAGACATGTTTAGAATACATACTATAACTAAAATAATAGTCTGAAACGTCAATATTATGTTAGTAAAATTTCCTCACATATTTTTTTCAGTTCTGTAGAACATTGTTTACTCAGGTGCTAAGTTAACATATGGATGGATGGATAGATATTTTGTATGCATCTGCGTGTGCACGAGCGTGCGCTCACACACACACGCACACGTAGCTTGGACTTTTATTATAAGATGTATGAAAAAAGAACCCAATATATACATTTTGACTAAGTGATGATTGGATGTGCATGATAACAAAGAAGGCGCATACCACATGCAGAGAAAAAAATTCTGCTTCTTTTCCTTCTGGATGTATTGGTAATTACTGCCTGTTGACCTTTTAGAGTAAATCAGGGGCAAATCCCTCATTTTTATAACCTTTTATCACTAGGTAAATGCCACTTACCTTGATGGTTACAGAGCTACAGCTGTCTGCCCAATAGGTGGGCCGAAGGCAGTGGAAAAAGGAAGGCGAACAGCAGAAAGCATTCTGAAAAGGTTAGTATACAATACAGATTCACTTTATTTTGCCTTTTAAACATAAAATCAAAATAAATTGGTAAACTGTACTAATAAGATGGCAGTTGCATCAATCTAAGAGGATGCCTAGAAGATGGAATTATTTAAAGTGGTTGGAGATATCAAGACATAAATTGTGTAATTTAGAACCTGTTTTTCTTTTACCAAACTCATTATAGAGCTATGAAATATCAGTAACATTATTTATCAAAAAACAGGCAATAGGGCAAGAAGTTAGATGTGTTTGTTTAGGCTGGTGGTGGTGCTCAATCTTTTTACTCGATGGGCTGGATGGGTAGTGCCAGATCTAACCGTGGGCCAGATGATGGTTCTGATCCAGCACCTGGGGCCAGCATGGCAGCCGCTATCCAGCCATGGTGGGAGGAGGTCAGCCTGGACTGAGCCTAGCTCAGGAGGGGGAAAAGGAGCTCCACTTAGCCCTGTAAGGTAGAAAAGGGGGCATGGTTCAGTCCCAACCCAGCCCCACAGGGGGAAGAGGGTGTGGCCCATCCACACAGGGGGAAGGAGATACTGTCTGGCTCCGCAGGGCACACGGGGTTTGGGAGTTTGGCACTATGTTAATGGCTTCCTATGGCCAAGTTTCTGGACCCATGGGGAGCCCTGTGGTACTGATGCAGTGGCTCTGTGGGTTGCATTTGGCCTACAAGCTGGAGGTAGAGCATTCCTGGTTTAGATAACCTTACTGGCCAAGGCATATGTTGAAAGTTAAGTCAATAGTGATGCTTATCTACTTTTGACTAATGACCAGTTTCTAGCTGTAAGGCAGCATGGCAGCCTTGCTATCCATTTCAGCAGCTCAGTGTATTTCATCTATTTTATTTATTCAGGTATAAAAATTGAACTGTAAGTGCCCGTCCAGGGATTTGAGTGCCTGATCCATATATTTAAATGCTGCAGCATAATATACCACCCATGAATATATCCATTTCTACTTCAGCCCTCATATTCCTCAACAGCTTTGACAAAGAGAACCTCTGTTTTTTATAGGCTAAAACCAACACGCTGAATTCCATCCAGTATATTATTGGAAGCCAGTGCAATTCCCAAAGCATTGAGCTAATGTGCTCCTGATATACAGCTCCTCTCAATAAACTGTCTTCAGCATCTCTTCAAATTCAGCTTGTGACATATATAATTATTATTCTTCATTCCTTTTCTTTATTCCTTCCTTCCTTCCTCTCCATTGTTCAAAATGAATAATTAAAAAAATGTGTAAAGAAGTAGCCATTTAAAGCACCCTTTAATGTGCCTCAAGAAGTTAGTTTTAAAACATTTAATGCATTTGCTGCATTCTAGTGCATTGTAAAAGCTCGAAATGTGCTCTTTAAGATTACCTGTATGTTGTAAGTACACCAAGTAAGAGAAGATTTCGGCAATCCTCAGAAAAGGGAACAGATTCCATTAAAATCAAGAACTTTCCCACAATAAGCAGTGGTGAAAGGTTTAAAACTCTGGTTGAATGAGAAATTAAGCTAGCCACAACAAGGAATTTAGACAGGAAATCAGGATAGTTATAATACCCTTTTACACAGGTTCTCTGTACAGCATAAGTGATTTTAGTGCTAAAAAAACCTGCAAGTCTGGTCAGGGATGAGTCAGGGTTCCCAGCTGAAACTGCTAAGGACTAAAATTGACGCACCAAATATATTTTAAATTTTCATGTCTACAGTTAGTTTTATATGTTATATTTAACTTGTCTTTGGGAATGTGCTACGTTCTGTTGCTCAGCACATCTGACCACTTTTATTTTGGTGTTTAGATATAAGGTTTGATACCTAATTTTAGGCATCAGTTTCAATTTTCACTAACAATAAGTGGAAAAGAAAAATATCTTACTGTCCCCGACGGGCCTTCATAGATCTCTACTAGTAGTCTGGCTCTCCATTTTGGTGACCACCCTCTTCACCGAGTGTTGGTGTTACTGGGTTTGGTTGTATTCCCGCTTTGCCAACCCCGCTTCTCGCCTGCCACGACTTTGCTGTTATCCCAGTGGGGCGGGGCTAGTTCACAGGTCCCTCGGTGTCTCAGGTCAGCCTCGTCGGTTACATACGGGGTTCCTGCCACCCCTACACCCCAGCCTCACACCACCTGTGGCCTCCACTTCCCTGCGCCTGTTCAGTGATGTTCCTGCAGACTTCTATAATGGCCTTCCCCGCCTGTATAGGTGTCTCAGCCCTACTGCAATAGATAATCTCCACCACCGATCTGTCACCCTACACCATGAGCTGCGTACTTCCTCAAAGTGACCCTTCTATATGTACTCCCTCCCTGACTTATCACCAGCACCCTCTGATAGTGCCCAGGAGTAATGCCTCCTGGATGGATATTTCGCGCTGTCCCCTTATTCTTCGATCGATGCCTTCTGTTCTCGGCGGCGATCCCGCCCCAATCTTTCTCTCATGCCAGGTGATCCTTCAGCCTCACACCCCTCTTTGGTGCTTCCCGCACCCACTGCCTTGGCACTTACTTCCTGTGGCTCGGAATCCTCCTGGGTGGCCTTGATCCTTCGTTGCTCACCCGATCTGGTGCCTCGGGCTCTATCTGCTGGTGATCCAGCCGTTTTGCCTCTTCTCCGGGCTGCCGGACTCTCCAGCACTCCAGCTCTTCAGCGTCCGTCCCGCTGGGCTAACAGCAGGGACGGCTCTAACAGCCATTTGCTTCCCTCTCCATCCGTTGCCTCTGGAGCAGCAGCTGCCATTTTTAAATCCCCCGGCCGGCGTCTGATGTCACCGTCAGCTGCTGGCCGCAGCTGTACATAGACGCGGCTAACGAGCCGCACGGGCTCTCCCTCCATTGCGGCGTCTCTCTTGTCCCACAGTGTACGTGTAGATGCTGACCCAGTTGCCTGGGGCATGAGCGTGTTTCAGTGTGGGGGCTGCCGGCTGGCTAACCTCTCAGTGGAAAAAACTTGTGCCCCAGCCAGCCCCTCTGCAGGACATTGTAAGTCTTCTTGGCTTCCTCGGGTCCCGGGACACATACCTAAATATAATTTAACTTAATTTTATCTATTTAAGGTAATCTTACCTATATAATTTAATATTAAATTCCTTTATTCTGGTGCCATATAGATACGTCATTGAATATAGACAGAAAGTGTCTTTTAAACTGCTCCATGGGTATGAAAGATTCTATCAGTCCAAACATAATTTCCATGGTTGAATTGGTAACATCTCTTAAAACAGTGGAAGGAGGTGAGAGTACCAGATACTGTGATGCTCTTCAAGTGCATTGACCTCATCTGTCTGATGTATTGAAGAGGCACTGAAGCTATTAAATGGAAACTGTGGGCGTTTTATATGTTTTTTAAAGTCTCTTGTATGGTATGCTCAAAAAATTGACATTTTTTCTCTCTCTAATAATGCTGCCTTTTTCTCATATTGTCAAAGTTTTATAATGTATTACAATTTCAATGGAGGTGGAGTTTACATGACTATTTCTGTTTTATTTAAATACTGATTGTGCACCAGTATAATTGAATATGTCAAGCTTTTTGGAAAGGATTAAGTATCTCTTTTCCAAGCTGTGCAAAAACTAAGAATTATAGGTCCAGTAATGATATATTATTCTGAAGACACTAAAAGCTGTCTTATGCAATTGTCCATGTCATTAGGTGAAACTGTAGAATGATTTGTTGAACATCATTGAATGAGCTTTAGAGTAAGTGTCCTGTGGTCATTTTAAAATGCACTGTGGCTTAATGCGCGTAATCATGAGCCATTTGAATTAGAGCGTCTGTCAAAAAGCCACTCTAATTAAAATGCCCCACCGCCATTGCCAACACATGTATAGGCAGCTTCCTAAGTGTCTAAATCCACATAAGTACCTAATTGGTGGAATAAGAGCAGGCCTTTAGAGTCAAGCAGTCAGGACAAATTTTGGAAATACCTCACTTGACAGTGGGCACATCTACTCATTGGCTCCATAGTAAATGTCTCGTTTCTACATGTGCAGCCCCATTAGGCTGCAGGAAACTAATTAATTCCACAGCAAGGTAGTATTTGTGAATACAAGTACTACCCTGCTGTGGAATTTTTCAAGCACAGCAGTGTACGTGTAGATACTGACCCAGCTGCCTGGGGCATGAGCGTGTTTCAGTGTGGGGGCTGCCTGCTGGCTAACCCCTCAGTGGAAAAAACTTGTGCCCCAGCCAGCCCCTCTGCAGCACATTGAGCTGAGTTGGAGCAGCTCTGGATCTCTTAGGCCTCCTGTCAGCTGGTGCTGGTCCAACCTGGCTCAATGTGTTGTGGTCTCAGGTGCACATTCAAATAGTACACTTAGAACAAATAAGCTCTGGTGCAATAAGCACTGGGGTTAATTGCTTGAAATTAATTGCGTGTGTAGATGTGCCCATGTATAGCTGTATCATTTGAATTGTATGTGTAGATGCATCATTTGAAATATGGTATAGCAATGTATTTGTTCAATGAGAGGTATTTAAATCCAAACTTACATAAAATTCAGAGTTTACATCCATGGGCTGTACTGGGATATTGCATATCATTCTTATGAAGTAGTTGGCTAATAAATAATTTGTTGCAGGACTCGCCTTATTTTCAGTCAACTTGGGTATGAAGATTACAGTGCAGTTAACATACAGATTTTAGGTTCTGAAGAGACATATGGACCGCATGCAAAAAAGCATATAGATGGTGTAAGTATTAATCATTTTAAAAACTGCATTAGTCACTTTGAATCTTTATGTGTTCTCTTTTCTAACTGTAAAAGAAGTTATTGGAGGAAATTTCAGAGCTGCTATCATGTAAAAATGTATGTTTTTTTTTTATAGAGGTGGTTAGCCATGTTAGTTGGAAGCCAGGCACCGGGTAGTACAGGGTGGAACCTTGTGAGGCATGGGCCTCACACAGGGATTCATTTCTAGTGGCGGAAAGGTTCCATTTCCATCGCTAGAAATGATTCTGAAAGAGGGAACAGTACAGCTGTTCAGCTGGCAACTGCCCTCTCTCACTTGCTCCTGGTGTCTTCTTGAGACTTGGATGGTCCTAGTGTTGGGTAAGTTTGGAGAGTCCCCTAGTGTGGAGAGTGGGGGAGGACTTTGCCCAACTGTTCAGCCTGCGTAGCTCCTGGGCATTGGGAACTGAACAGAGTGAGTGGCACCATAAGTCTCCACACTGCTCACCTGACCACTTGCTGGAGTGTGCAGCACTAAACCCTGGTTTGAGGAGCTGGCAGGTAGCAGTGGGTGGCTGCTCTTCTTCTCCCGTTCTATAGAAGAATCAGGATCAGATGCCTCCAGCACATTCTCCAGGCAGGGGTGACCCTAGTCTCCAAAGGTACAGGAGTCCTTCCTTGATGTTTGATTCTTCTTGGTCCCTGGGAGGAGTCAAACAAAATGTACAGGCAGTTGTTCTCCTGAAAGAA
Organism: Crocodylus porosus; assembly: GCF_001723895.1. Lineage (NCBI taxonomy): Eukaryota > Metazoa > Chordata > Crocodylia > Crocodylidae > Crocodylus > Crocodylus porosus. The sequence continues at coordinate 12,571,752 of NW_017728913.1, forward strand.
ACTCGCCTCAGGGCACCTTCTACCTGGTAGGACTTGGGTTACTTTTCTCCTAAAAGTGCCATTTTTGTTCTGGGAGAGACTATGTGAATGCCTGTACATGCATGGTTTCTACCAGGGGAGCTGTAATTCTCCTGGTATAAATGTAACACCTGTATGTAGCCATGAGCTTTCATAGGCAACAACCAACTTTGTCAAGTGCTAGGAATAGACTGATGCTGGGAATGCAAAATTAAGACTACTTGTGCAACTACAATTAGCCTCCCTTGTGAGTATGCATTTTGTTAGTCTTAAATTACATGTTCATATTATGTACCACAACACTTGCATACAGATATAAATGGGATGCGTTGTTTGGCAACACCGTGTCTGTAATCTCTTTTTTTTAAATTGATATGTGAAAGTCTAAAAAAAAAAGGAGTAAATCTTTGTATTTCCTATTATACATTTGTAGTACAACTTGTTACAAAATGGTAGCATCTAACTTTTTTTTGTCAGCTGTAAAATTTTATAAAGCAGCAAGGTATATGTCAGACAACTCTCAGTTCTATGAATCTAGTGAGAAGACCTGCACTTTAAAATTGCTAAATAAGTACAGCTGGTGAGCTGTTTATGAACTGTTAATTTTTACGGAAGAAATTAATGAATTTATCATTGCATCTGTTAATTTAAATGCTTGGATTTAATGTCCTTCTGCAGTGTAGTTCCCTCCCCACTGAACTAGCTTTATAATGGTTTTACAGCTGTCCAATAATTTTGTTTCCCAGGATCATACATAGTCTACTTTAATCTGATTTTTTTAAATACACAGAAAACTGTATTAAAAGAACCTGATCAGGATTGTGAAGTCAAGCATTCGAAAGTTATGAAATTTCAAGGAACTTTAGTTAGGACACTGTACATATACATTTTGTTGCAGTTTTGAAATGCATGATTGCATACTATTTTATTAAACAACATTCACCTGAAAAAAGCTACTTGATAGTTTGTGTTATGCCCATTGTTAATTGATGTCTTCCCGCCCATTGTTAATTGATGTCTTCCCCCACTATTTACTGTGTGCCAGGAGTTTTAAACCTTTTTAACAAGTGTACCCCTTTTGTCTCAAAGTTTCAGCTCATGTACCCCTTTATATTTTTTTCTTGTTTTTAATGTTATCTATTATGTTCTTGGCTGCTGCTGCCCGCCTTGAGTGCAGCCCCAGGAAGAGCCCAGCACTGCCCCAGCCCCAGCCCGCAGCGGCAGCCCACCATTGCCCTGCACGCAGATCTGGGGGCACATGCTCCCCATGACCCCCCTGGTGTGTGCAGCGGCAGGAGCTGCCACACTGCCCCCTCCTCCTCTCTCCTGCCTGTAGCCCCCAGACAAGCTGCTCTCAGCTCCATCCCATGCCCTTCCCTGGCGGTACAGCACCTGCCCCAGCCCCACCCCCACTCCCTTTCTCGCTGCAGGGGCCTCAACCTGCTTCCCACCACTCCCCTTCCCTTACAGACTTACCAGCCGGACCCAGCTGCTCTCCAGGCTGCCGGGCTGTGTACATGCACAGGGCATTTATTGGCCATGTCAGCCAAAAAAAGACAATTGCCGATACTTGTACATGCATTCTGTGTACCCTCTATGACCTTTTTAATACCCCTACGGGTAAATGTACCCCCGGTTGACAACCATTGCTGTATGCTATTCAAATTCTTCAGTTTCCTCATGGATTTTTTGATTATACTTATCATTGTAAGAAATTAATGCTTCAAATCATTAATTTATATTCACAAACCTCCTGTCCCACAAGAGGAAATAATTATTCTTATTTTACAGATGGTAACTGAGGTACAGAAAGTATATGATCAGGTGTCCATTAGTTCTGAGAACCAAATTTGAAATTGATTTTTTTCGGGGAGATTAGCATTATATAATGTGTACATATTTATAGTTCCTATTGATTTCATTATCCTCTGGGAGTACTCACTACTTCTGCAAATAGGACAGCAGTGCCTCGAGTCAGCCTCCCAGAAAAGGAGGTTCACACTATTTCTCACCATAAGTGAGAAGTTTGGTTTGGACAGCATGCCTTGCATCATGTGGCAACTCCTAGGCAGAGTTAAAAAAAAACCCCAAGCCAACTTTCCTAAATTGCTGACACTACAAAACTGGTTTTGTTTTATATTCCCTTGGCTCATTCACTAACATCTTACAACATCTCAAACAATATGACTGTACACCTTTATTCTTCCCTTAAACACAGTCTATCATGCATTCAGAAGCAGGGGTTGTGTTTTAAAAAATTTTTGATCAAGTCAAGTGTATTATAATGCATTCATGCAAAGTGTCTGAACTGAGGTTGCTTATGCAACTGCAGATCTGGTATTTTCTAAAATTGAAGTCCTTTATTTTGCAACATTAGTAATGCTCATTTACCATCCTTCTTTCCGTGAAATCTCCATGGTTTTTGAACCCCCCCCCCCAAAGAAATATATCAAATTCCTTCTTAGGACAGTAGATGGTCATCAACATGGTTCATCCACAGGGTTTGAACCTTTAGATTTGACCTTTAGATCACTTGATAGGCATCTGTGCTGTGATATCAGTATTTGTTTGTCATCCTCCATCCTCTTTGGATAAATACTGGAGGGAAATAAATATTTTGCTCCTCCTCTTCCATCTCCCAAAGTCCTTATCCCAATCTGCATCTTTACCCCCTCAGGTCCAGATCTTGGTTCCCCTGCCTTTAATCGGGCAGCTTCCTCCTCAAAGCTGCCAGGATCCAGCAAGGGGAGCAGGCACTGAAAGCACAGCATAAACAAAGCCGTGGCACACGTTCCATTTAGGACATATATTGTGCCAAAAAACTGACTCATTAAATACTTTACAATATTTTAGGAAGTTTCAAAAAAATTTTACCAAGTTTTGGACATGAATCTGAGTGTTTCTTCTTAAGAATATTATTTGAGGTAAAAATTGAATTCCAAAGGACAAGGCAGGAAACTATACAATTTTTTGAAGTTTGGGGAATATCCAACATTTGTTTTCAGGGGGTGCATCTACACGTGCTGAACTGTACAGTAGACTAATTTGCTGTGGTATAAAGTGTCATAGTCTACACATGTGACTCTATTAGACTGCTACAAACTAATTTTCAGCCTGTTAAGGTCGTACTTTTGGGAACAGTACTTCTTACAGTGGCAAAAATAGCCTTGCCTAAATGCACATGTGAACACTGACCCAGGCATACATTGTACCCAGGCTGCAAGGGGCCAGAGCCCTGCCTGCTGCCTAGCTGCACGGCTCTGCATGTGAAGCACTCTTCGGCCCCAGCCACCTCCTCTGCTGCCCAGTGCTATGACCCAGAGCTCAGAGCTGACCCGTTGAGCCTGCTGCCAGCCTGGGGCTGCTCCACCTTAGCTCAAACTGCTGTGATCCCAAGTGGACATGTAGATGCTGTGCCTGGGAGCCATTAACTTTTGTACAGTTAGCCTCATCTTAATGGCACATGTAGATGCACCCAGGATAACTGAAGAAAAGAATTAGAAAATCTTTTAACAAAAAGATGGATGAGAATTATGTTACTGCTTTGTATTAGTACATAGTTGGTGTGTCTAAACACGCACTTTACGGTGCAGTAGACTAATTTACTGCACAGTAAAGCATCACCATTTACACATGCACAGCATTTGGGCCAGTGTAGACTAACTTATAGTACCATAAGATAGTGCTGTCAGACAGAGGTATTGTCTGATGGTGGAGTATATTACTATGCTTAAATGTATATGTAGACAGTGACATCAGAATTAGATTACTCCAGCTCAAATTGCACGAGAGTTTATCCAGTTGCATTAATTGCATGCATAGACATGCCCAGTGGTTGTCTTTTTATAGAGTTTCAGCTGCGGTAATGACAGTTCATCTTTGGAAGATTCCTTATGTTTAAATGTACTAGAGCTATGCATATTAAGTAAACCTTTACTTATGACTATTGAATTCATTATTTATAATATTTGGAAACAGGGTCCCCGGGAAGTGGTTATCTGGCTTGCTGTACACCATAAGCAGAAAAAGGCTGTGGAAATCTTCTCAAAAGAGATTGCACCAGCTGGAACTGGAATGGGTAAATAGTCCCATCTCTTTCTCTAAGTATCTGGCTCTTACTTTTATTTTGATCATTAATATTAAGGTAGCGCTTATAATATGTGCCTCATTGTGTTGATTGTGGCAGGCCACTTGGGGTGCCTACCACTTTAAAAAATTAGGCAGCCTGCAAAGCTGCCAGCAGCTGTGGACCACAAAAGAGTGGGACCATGCATGTCCGGAGACCCAGAGAGGGGCCAGGAGAGATTGGGTCTATGCAGGTCCAGAGGCCCAGAGAGGGCCCAAGGGCTTAGAGTGTGAGAGGACGAATGAACCCACAAGTAGAGTGTCTGAGGAAAGCTGGGATCAGGGCTAGTGCCCAAGGCTGCACCCAGGAGTAGCCAGGATGAGTGAAGTGCCCAGGTGTGGGCAGAGAGAAGCCACAACCAGAAGTAGTTATGATGAGCAAAGTGCCTGGGGTGTGGATAGAGAGTGCCACACCTGGGAGTAGCCAGGATGGGTGAAGGGCCTGAGGTTGGGAAGAGGGTCACACCTGGGAGTAGCCATAAGAGGCAAACTGCCAAGGTATGGACAGCAAAAGCCAGCTCAAGAGTGAACTGTAACACCTGTAGGGCTGAAAGGGAGAGTGGGACTAGAAGGGTCCAGAGGCCCAGCAAAAGGCTGGGGAATAGTGTGAGGCCCAATGAAGGGTCAGAGGCCTAGAGAGAGGCCAGGAAAAGCGGAAGACGAAAAGTGTCCCAGAGGAAACCAAAGGGGTCTGCCAGCCTGGAGATGGACCGGGAGAGAAACCGAAGGGCCTGACAGCCCAGGGAGGGCTTGTGCAAGAGACCGAGGGGTCTGAAGGCCCAGAGAGGGGATGACTGAGGCCAAAGGGTCGGAGGGTCCAGAGGAGGGCTGTGTGAGTATCAAGGAGGAACATCAATGAAGATGACATCTGCAAGGCCTGGGATGTGGTGTAGGGGCAAAACGGAGCCATGCAATTGGCCCACAAGGCCTTTACCACCAACCTGGTGTTCATTACGATAAGACCAGAGCAGCCTCCCACACTCTTTTTGACAATTAACATCAAGGCATGGTGGGTGAGGGCAGGGCAGACTGCCTGTAGAACAGGGTACAAGTAATTTTTTTGTCTCCAGGGGCTTTATGGCCACCCCTGGAGATAGATCATGGTGTGACAGAGTACTTTGTAAACCCAACGTTAATATGCTTACATGTTTTAGTTAAAGTGAGGTCTAAGACACTGACAAATTTATAGATGTTTATTTTGTTTGGAGTCACCTTTTGCTCCCCTGATGCTTCTCAGCCTTCACTGTTGCTACTTTCTTTTCTTGCTTTCATCAGCTTTTTAATGTCCTTGAACACACTAATTAAGGTGATGGCTTTATTCTGCTTCATTAAATTACTAAAATGACTAATATTACTAAAACGACTAATTTGTTAATTTACATAATTATATTTGATGATGTGCTGTTGCCTTCAGGGCTAGTGCCCAAGGCTGCACCCAGGAGTAGCCAGGATGGGTGAAGTGCCGAGGTGTGGGCAGAGAGAAGCCACAACCAGAAGTAGTTATGATGAGCAAAGTGCCTGGGTTGTGGATAGAGAGTGCCACACCTGGGAGTAGCCAGGATGGGTGAAGGGCCTGAGGTTGGGAAGAGGGTCACACCTGGGAGTAGCCATGAGAGGCAAAGTGCCACGGTTCTGAATGAATTAGTCTGTAACACCCCTGACAGATGCTACATTTAAAGTGTGATTATGGAGCAATGCAGTAAAGTGTGTTCATGCAGCAATAAATTGCAACATGCTGTATGTTCAGACAATTTATCATGTGATACCCAGTTGCAAAAATGGCAATCCAGCAACAAAGTCTAAATGTAGACTATTGTCTTGTTTGTATTGCACTTTAATTTGAACGCATAGCATGTTATACACAGGGGCCAGTGTTTGGCCAGGTCCTTCAGCATCCCAGGGTGGACTGCTTTTTCCCCCAGCCCTTTTTCCTGCAAGGGACTCTCTATGACTCATGCTAAACTCTGCTGCCTGAACTCTGCTGCCTCAGGACATGCTTTTCTTGCACACAATAGGAGTACGTTGGGGATAGAGGAAAAGCATATACACAAAAGTATATTTATAAGGTGTCTTGGAAGAGTTTTAGATCTGCTGCTTTCATCTCCCCAGCTTTGCACAGGTATCCCCTGCTTTGCAAAAAGGTCAGGGGAGCTCAGCTGGTGAGCTCAGAGCTCACTTTTCATTAGCAGCATACCTGCAGGTGTGGGAGAGGGGCTGACAGCCCCTGCCAGCAGCTCTGCAAGTGCTTTTGTTGGTGAGCTCTGGCAGAGCAGGTTCCCAGGGAACTTTTTTCTCCTTTGGATAGCTTGCCCTGTGAACATGAAGCAGGTTGTGTGGAATAACAGTTTCCATTGAGCAGCATTGCCTGATGGAAATAACATCTGCCAGCGGCTGAAGGTGCCACCCTGCTCTGCTATCTGTATGGCTTCAGATTAATGAAGCTAACCACCTCTTTCTACCATAATTATATTTCGCTAGAAAAATATTATTTACTAGCAAAACTGCATCACATATTACCATTTTTCTAATGAAATAACATTAATGTCTTCAGGACCTGTGTAACCTTTAGGATGGTGAAAGGTTTCTACTAAGCAACAAGCATTTGAAATTAAAACAGCCTTTTGTGAGTGGCTATATACTTCTAATTTGTTTAATATGGTGTGGCATCTGTTTGCTTGTGGGATCACAATTTTATCTTGTAATTTAGCATTTGCTGCATTGGTAGTAATGACAATGTATGAATGATTCCTTATTTATACTGCTTGAACATCCAAACTGAATTCCTGGTCCTACACTTGGATCTATCCTAAAGGCTGCTCTCTCTTTGACTGTGAGATTATATCTAGTGTGGCACATGTCTAACATAAGGCTGATCAGCTAACATATGAATGTAATATGATTCTATGGTGCAGGGATATAGGTTGTAGCCATGTTGGTCTAAGAACATAGGCAGACCAGGTTCTTTGGGTAAATCTGATATCTTTTATTAAACCAACTCAAATATGGAAAAAACATTTTTAGCAAGTTTTCTTCTTTGCAAGCTTTTGAGTACAAATACCCTTCGTTAGGCTGAGGAAGCATCTGCAGTTGGTCTGTGCGATTCCATGATGGAATGAATAGTGAAGAAGCCAGAAGCTGGTATGCATGCAAGAAGGCCAGTCAGTGAAGATGTCAATTGAGGAGTCAATGGATGAGAGAGAGGTTGCGGGGGGCAAAGGGGATGTAGCTGGTAAATAGTAGAGAGGTACCTGGGGCGTCAGATGTTAAGCAGGTTATAATGTGTTATGAATCCAATATCTATATTTAGTCCATGATTTTTTGTATCCAAGTAGGTTGATGGAATGAAGTTCGTAAGATTTTCTGTGAAAGGTGTTTTGTAAATTCCCTATGAGAAGTAGAACTGAGAAATTGGAGAGAGAGTGGTTTTTTTTGTGAGAAATGTGCCCCCACAAGTAATTGTGTATTCTTATCTTTGATAGATTTCTGATGTGTATTCATTCTGGTATGCAGCTGTTGTTTGGTCTCTCCTGCATATTTTCCATCAGGTCATTTGGTGCATTGATGAGATATATTACGTTTCTGGAGGTCCAGGAATGCTGATGGTTCTGAGGTGAGGTGGTGGAGATGTACCAGGTTTCCTTGCGAACCTCATCACCAGAAGCAAACTTCCTCAGACCCAGAACACAACAAATGGATCCAGACCGTGCCATACCAAGAAATGTAAAACCTGCCAACATATTTCCACCACCCCCACAATTACTACACCCCACAACAGAACCATCAGCATTCCCGGATCTTACACCAGCATTCCTGGATTATCAGTACACTACCGTCCACTAACAAAGTTCAGCTCTGTGGCCAGTTTTCGCTAGCTATTTGCTGCCCAACTGAAGTGTCTCCCAGTTGCCCTAGAAACCAGTAAAGTGAAAAAAAAACACATATGCCTGGTAGAAGTTAATAGCAGGTCTTTGTAAAATATTATTAATTTATACAAGAAAAAATACATACCAGCTATACTGTGAGCATAAAGAAGTACAGAGAGTCTGTATTTGAGAATTTGTTCTGAAAGTGTATTGAGCCTATTTTAAGTGCTGTTCAGGAAAAATATCATATACTAAGATAGCTCATGTTACCTCTGTAATTTAATTTAAATCAACTGGTATTCGCTTCCTGTCCTAATGTTTCATAAAGGTTGTCTGGTTTCTGGTAAACCAAATGCTAGCCACAGCCAACCTCAGAAGTACTGTACTTACTTGCATACCCCATGCATCTTTCCCCACAAAATTAGCCCTACAAGTTTGGGGTGCATGTTTTAAACAAGAAAGACAATTTTTCTGTCCAGGATAGAAGCATAGAGATGCTATAATGGCTGCTGCTTCTCCTCCTTCTATCCCTGCTGGTGAGCCAGATGGAAGGAGAGGTGGAAGGAGTCCTCGGCAGCAACTACAGTATTAACTCTTTCACAGCTCCTGCTGAATTAGCAATAACTTTTGGTTGAAGAACAAAAATCTGCTGTTAATTCAGCAGCAACTGAGCAGCCATCAGTGGTGAAAGAACAGGTTAGGGACTGTTTAGAAAAGCTGGACATATTTAAGTCCATGGGCCCAGATGGGACGCATCTGAGGGTGCTGAGGGAGCTGGCTGATGAGATTGCAGAGCCACTGGCCATCATCTTGGAAAATTCAAGGAGATCAGGAGAGGTCCCAGATGATTGGAAAAGGGCAAACATAGTGCCCATATATAAGAAAGGGAAAAAGAAGGATCCAAGGAACTACCTACAGACCACTCAGCCTCACCTCAGTCCCTGGAAAAATCATGGAGCAGATCCTCAAGAAATCCATTACTAAGTGCTTGGAGGAGGAAAAGAAGGTGACTGGGAACTATCAGCATAGTTTCACAAAAGGCAAGTCATGCCTGACGAACCTGATTACCTTCTATGATGATGTGGCTGGCTGTGTGGGTGTGGGGAAACCAGTGGAAGTGACATACCTTGCTGTTAGCAAGGCTTTTGATAGGGTCTCCCACAACATTCTCACAGGCAAGCTAAGGAAGTATGGGCTGGATGAATGGACTGTAGGGTGGATAGAAAAATAGCTGCAGCATCATGCTCAGAGGGTAGTAATCCATGGCTTGATGTCTAGTTCACAACCGGGATCAAGTGTAGTGCCCCAGGGATCAGTCCTAGGGCTGGTTTTGTTCAATGTCTTCATCAACAACCTGAAAGATGGCATACAGTGCACCCTCAGCAAGTTTGCAGATGACACCAAGCTGAGGGGAGTAGTAGATATGCTAGAGGGTAGGGCTAGGATTCAGAGTGACCTAGACAAATTGGAAGATTGGGCCAAAAGAAATCTCATGAGGTTCAAGAAGGACAAGTATAAAGGCCTGAACTTAGGATGGAACAACCCCATGTACCAGTACAGGCTGGGGGCTGTCTGGCTGAGCAGAAGAGGACCTGGGGGTTACAGTGGACAAGAAGCTGAATATAATCCAACAGTATGACCTTGTTGCAAAGAAGGCTAATGACATACTGGGCTGTATTGATAGGTGTGTTGCCAGTACATCAAGGGAAGTGATTATTCCCCTCTATTCAACACTGATGAGGCCAAATCTGGAGTACTGTGTTCAGTTTTGGGTCCCCACTACAGAAAGGATTTGAACAAATTGGAGAGAGTCCAGCAGAGGGCAACAAAAATGGTAAGAGGACTGAGGGACGTGACTTATAAGGAGAGGCTGAGGAAAATGGACTTATTCAGTCTTGAGAAGAAGACTGAGAGGGGATTTAATACTACCTGAAGTGGGGTTGGAAAGAGGATGCAGCTAGCAAGGGATGGGCAAAATGTGGCCCACCAGGCCATTCTATCCAGCCTGCGGGGCCCCTAAAACATTTAGAAAATTAATATTTATCTGCCCCTGGCTGCCTGTCATGCAGCCCTTGATGGCTTGCCAAAACTCAGCGGCCCTCCACCCGAAATAATTGCCCTCCCCTGAAGACTGTTCTCAGTGGTAGCAGATAACAGAAGGAGCAACAGTCTCAAGTTGCAGCAAGGGAAGTTTAGGTTAGGTATTAGGAAGCATTTTCTCACTAGGAGGGTAGTAAAACACTGGAACAGGTTACCCAGAGAGGTTGTAGAATCTCTATCCTTAGAGGTTTTTAGGACCTGGCTTGAAAAAGCCTTGACTGGGATGATTTAGTTGGGGATGGTCCTGCTTTGAGAAGTTGGTTGAACTAGATGACCTCCTGAGGTCGCTTCCAGCCCTAATTTTGTGATTCCATGCCTGTGAGAGGGTAAAAAGTACAGCTTTGGCCTGAGCAGGAAAGAAGGGGGAATAAGTTGAAGAGTAGGCTCTGTCTCTGCTCCATGCAGCCATGAATCTGGAAAAATACTTTTTTTTTAATCCTACCTTCCCCAGACAAGATGTGTATCTTATTTGTGGACATGTGGTATGTTAGAAAATGTATTATTGCATTTCAGAAGTGGGCAGAGGATTCCTTTAAATGTTGTAGTGTTTTCTAAAATGTTGCAGAGAATCTTGCTCTCTAGCTTTAAAGTAATATGATAATTTAGAAAGCTTGCTGAGGTTCTCTTACTCTTTCTTTCTCATCTAAACATTAAAGTCTGATAGTGGTTCAGTTTCTATAATACAGTTACAGTATCATAGAGTATGAGGTCAGAAAGGATCATTAGAGCACTTTACTTGAATTGTGACTTTTTAAATTGATATTGTACCCATTAGGCAGCTAACTTGTTTTATTTTGGGTTTAATCAGGATTTTCATGTTCAGTAGAGAATTTTAAGATTTTATTTTAAGTAATTTAGAGCTTGGCCAGCTTATCTCTGGGGCATAGACCTTTTTACATATTTGCTCAGTTTTGCACCTCTTTAGTATAACTTGGTTTAGATCGTATTTACATAATACATGGCTTTTAAAAATATAATTATTTGAGTTAACACCAAACCTTTCTACTTTCAAGAAATATTTAGCAGTTAATTTGACATTTTACTTTTGTCTGTTTTGTAGTTGAAGGGTTAATACTATCTTGGTTTTTCAGTGCATTAGATGTTATATATTTATGTGCACATATGAATATACAGTACAGTTTCTTTTTGCCATTACAGTTGTGAAGAGATAGACTTAATCTAGAGTTTGTTGATTTTAAAGTTATGTTTATAGAGGCAGGGGTCAGTGAATGGTTACAGCCTGAAAATTATAACTTCTTTTTCTACCAGTTGAAACACAGTTATGCTAGACTAATAAGCGATATTTGTTTATATAATTAGAGAGCATTTTAAGTATTAAGGATTTTTCATTTATTTAGAGATGCAATTTTCTTACAGAGAGATTTTTGTTATTAAAATAGTATTTTGACTATAAATAACTTAATAACATTTTTAAAACTATAATTTTTAAACAAGAATTCATAGTGGTAATTGACGTGGAGTCATTCTTTTGTTTTGTTATTTCAAATAAGATATCCATTGTTTAATGGAATGAACATGTATTCAATTAGTATCTTAGCATTCAGCAGTATAATATAGCTGATTGGTACATAAGTTATGTTCTAAATATGGTTCTCGCTTTAAAGGAAGAAAGGCTGATTGGATCTTAAAACAAGTCCGTGAGACTTGAAGTTCATGCATTTGTGTAATTCTTTCCAAATTATTAATCTGAGTCTCTTAATATATAAGACACCTATTGTATAAGTGAACCCTGTTTGAAAGCTGCAGACTTGGGGTTTTATATTTTTCAGTTTCTTCCTTTCACACAATTCTTAGAGAATATAAAAAGCTAAAATGCTGAATTACTCAGGATGGCAGTGTGAGAATAGTGTATATAATTTTCAAGATCCTTGATGCTAACATGAGCCATAAGTGGCCAATTCATCCATGGTAGGTAGCCAGCCAGCCTCCTAGGTGGTTTTAACACCAGAACTCTTGGAGAAGAAACAGGCAGGTATGTTTGTATTTAAAATCAGAGGAAGCGGTAGGCAATATGAGTGAATGATCAGCTTGGTGTACTGGTCTTGTTTTTCAAAAGAACCATCTGAACCTCTAAAATTTTCAGTGGTAATTATGCGCCTAGGAACTTTGCTGTTGTATTATCTGAAGAACTAGAGGTAAACTGTTTTTGAGAACAGTATAAATTTGGGATTGCCTGGAGGTACCCAAACATAAAGAACATTTATTAATCCTCTTTCCAAGTAGAGGTGTAAGGCATGATTTTTGACCATCTAACCTAACAAACTTTCCTGGTGTATATTTATAGAAGCACATTATACCAAAGGCTGTTTCCAAACTCAAAGTCCATATCCTTAATAATGCTAAAATCATTTATTATTTGAGAAGGATATTTCTAAATTTAAGTATGCTTTGTACTTATGCCATCTGTGAACATTTTGTCAGGCTGTTTGATGCAATACTGTATTCCAAGTGCCAGTACATAAGTGGGGAAATTACGAGGTAGACTTTTATGTCATTTTACATTGCATGTGCATCTGAACTTCATGTGTATAGAGAAAGGGCTAGTGGTGGGACCTTAAGTGTTCACTTTTTATCATAGGGGTGTAGGTTGTAGCCGTGTTGGTCTAAAGACATAGGGAGACAAGGTTCTTTGGATGAATCTGATATCTTTTTATTAGACCAACTTCAATAGTTTGAAAAAAAAATTTAGCAAGCTTTTGGGTTTAACTGAAAGCTTGCTAATTTTTCCCCCCAACTGTTGAAGTTGGTCTAATAAAAGATATCAGATTCACCCAAAGAACCTTGTTTGCCACTTTTTATAATAAGTGCTTTAGGGTATCTATAGGACTAAGACAGCTATGTGCTTCACCAACAGTATTTACATTAAACTCTCATTGGACTAAACTAATGTAGACCAGAACCCAAATCTTTCTTCTCCCAGATGAACAGCATAATCACCCTCTTTTTTCCTTTGCCCCAGTTAATTTTTCTTTTTGAAAGTGGCAGAAATTTAAAAGGAGGGGAAGAGAGTGCTATCACAGAGTGCTCCTTGTCTTTTATGGCAGGAGGAGAGCAATGGCTATAGCAGTGAATCCAAGGAAATCTTACAATTTTTGGATGCCTTTCCTTATGAGAGATTACTGAAAATGGCAACAAATATGAATCCTTTCGGCCCCAAAATTAAAAAAGGAAAAATCATCAGAGTACTTTGGTCTGAGTTGAAATTTTGTCTCATTTATATTTTTGTCATGTTTAAAGAAGAAACTTTGGCAAACAGCGAATACTGACTGCTTTTTTGATAGTAACAAGTGTTCAAAAAGGAAAAAAATGCATTGGAGTGTTTCCCTTATTTAATTATGCATCTAGTCACTGTGCCCTCTGCTGTATTTATTAACATAATTGTTTTTTTCTTTTTGTTCTTCCTGCTGGCATTTATTACTTTATGTGTTGTGTGTGCTTGTGTAGATGACAGTACTTCCCACACAAAGTACCTTTCCTCCGTAGATCTCAGAATGCTTTGCAAATATGAACTAATTAAGCTTCACACTATCTAAGAAAATGGGAAAGTGTCATCACTGTTTTACAGATGGCTTTTCAATGTAACACAGGGAAGCAATGCAACACTAACAAGTCGAAATCAAAATTTAAATACTTGTTGCCTTGTTCTAATATTAAATATAGTAGTCCTTTTTACACAAGATAATACACTGGTGATAATAACATAAATGGCAGGAGGTGGTGCTGGTACTAATGCCTCTGGCTAAAATTGCTTGAAACTTGCATTGTAAAATTCTGTTTCTAGTGGTTTATAACTTGGCTAAGTATTATAAACCACTCAGATCAGAATTTCCCAAGCTGGGTATTGCCTGAGGCTGGATTTTTGGAGGTTTTTCAACTAATATGCTTCAGATATTTCAGAGAATGAAGTTAGGGAGAAATATGTTACAGTCATTGTCATGAACCCTGTTGTTTTGGAGGTTCGCACTGTCATGAATGTTTTCTTGTGTTTTTATACTGATACGGCATGTGTGGTCTCATTGGAAAGCCCACATTGTGCATTATCCATTTATGTTACTGTTACTGCTGTATAGATTATGTTGTACTGTCTATGCATAGCTTTATAATTTTGGACATGTTTCAGCCGAGGAACTGAGGCATGCATACTTAAAGGCAATGCCACTCCCAAACACAGGCAGAAAGAGGCCTTCTTAGGTTGGGCACCCAAGGCCTTGTCTGCCTGAACTGAGCAAATCAACTGTATAGCAAAGACATCTGAGAGAGAGGGTGCATCAAGTCTTGGAACACCAGGTGTCTGAGGGAGAAATTTCTGGAGGATGCTGCTGACTCATGAGTAATTAGAATAATTTTGAGAGAGGGCTGGCTATGGAGGCTTTTTAAGAGTCTAACTGTGGGAGAATTGTGGTCTTTGAATCTCAGGTTTTGGAGGTTCAGGGTCTCCAGTGGTCAGTCCGGACTCTGGAAATACTGGCAGGTCTCTTGGGAAGACTAATGTGTAGTCAGATGAGAGGGTAAGAAACTGTTCTTATCTTGTTTTATGTCTTCAAGACTGTGGTCAAGTTTTCTTATGTAATTCTTTTCTTCTGTATAATAAATGGTTTTGTGGTTTGTCTCCTTTCCAGTTGCCTGTGAAAGGAGTGATCTCTAAGCAAGTGATACTCCAGGATAACCTTTTCTACAGAAAGAGGGGCCTAACATTTCTTTTACAACCCAAAGGGGAAGCCACCTAGGGCTGGCCAAGATTTACCTTGCTGGAGCTGTGAGGTCCAGTATTGGGGCAGTAGAACCGAGCCTGCAGGAATAAGGAATTATCTCAGGGCAAACTTGGTCTGTTCTGTGGGATGAGCTCTGGAACAACAGGGAGAAATTTGAGACTCTGGGGTCCCTTGCAGATGGGTCTGTGACACTCAAATATATTACTGTCATATAGTTGAGAAGCTGTAGAGTGTTCTTCTTGCCTTGCAACTGAGACTGGAGACATGTCCCTAATGTTAGGGGTGTTCTTTTTTTACTATCTGACTATTTGTGTGCCTTCATAATCCCATTTTCTAATTTATGAGTACTTGACTTTGTAACCGTAATAGCCAGTAATATAGTTCTTTGAATTTAATATATAAAGATTGATTTAGGACTAATAAAAAATATGAATACCTGTAAGAGGAGAAACTATTTGATCTTTGGGTCAGCATGTAATTACTGAAATAATTTTTTGTTGTATTATGATTTTATATTGTTTGATAATGTGTAAAGAGAGACAATAGTATAAAATATGTGTTGCATAAGTGCCTACTGATTTGGAATTGAGACTGGAATTCCATATGAAACAGGCAATGTTAAAGAAGATGATACAGGGCATGTCTACATGTGCCGACTGAAGGTGCCTTAGCCCAAATTAAGGCACATTAAGGGCTCATGTCTTAATGTGCCTTTAAAATGGTGATTTAAGGCTATTTCTCCCCAAATCTGATACCTGCAAAAGCGATGATGTTAAACAAGAGGTTTATATAAGCTGAAGTGCATTAACGCATCTGTAAACACATTAAGGCGCATTAACGCTGTGTATGGACTGACTTGGGACTAACTTTAGTCCCACATCAGTCTGTGTGCATGGCATTAATGCACTTTAACATGTGCACATGTAGTCAGTAGTCTAAATTGTCTTAATGCACATTAACTGTAGGCATGCTTAAATGCATGTGTAGGCATGCCCACAGTGTTGCTTATGTTTTGGAATCTGCTTAAGTGTATGCATTGCTTAGCTGTGTAAAAGTTGAAGGTGTTAGATCTGTAAGAGATACTGGGGAGCGGCACCTTTTAAAAAACCCTGTTGTGTAAACCATGATTATGAAGTCAGTGAGCACACTCTACAGACCTAATTTCTTACATTTTCTATCTCTGGGCTGCCCAGCTTCTGGGCAGCTGGGGGCCACAGACTCTGGAATCCACATGCTGCAGGGGCCACAGACCCAGTGACTGTCTACTGTGCTCACCATGCAGGGAGCCTGGTTCTCCTCCTTTCCCAGCCACACCCCCCTGTAGAGGCTCTGTCATGCCCCCCACTGGTTGTAGACAGTGGGAAGTGTCTTGTCTTCCTCTCTCCCATTTTGCAGCACAGACAACCTGGCTCCCCCCTGCCATGTACACAGACCAGCTCCCTTCTTTGCCATGAACAGTTTGGGCACTCCAGCTGCTGGGACAGGAGCAACTGTGGGGGAGTGCAGGGAGCGGCAGCCAGGTGGGAGCTCACAGGCTGTATGTTAACCCTTCAGGAACTGTATGCGGTGCATGGGCTGCCAGTTGGACAACTCTGTTTTGCTGAATGTTTATTTTCTAATCTTAAGTTTTTTCTATAAAGAACATTTGCAAATAGAAATTTGATTCACAAGTAGTGCTACGAAAACATAATTTCAATATTTTTAAATCCAGTGAAAAAATTGAACTTACAGCCTCTGAAGGTGGTATTGAAGAAACACCGATTTCTTACTCATTTTTGCTCTTTGGAAGGAAAATTCAGTTGAGCATTATATTTAATTTGTGACTATGGTTTGGAGAAGGACTTGAAGATCTGAAGGAGAAGCAGGTACTTGTTGCCTGAAACTGTCTTTAATATTTCTTCCAGCTATACAGTTAGTCCAATAAAAGATATCACCAATACACCCTTGTATCTTTCATATTTCCAGGACCATCATAGCTATAAGAACACTCTAGTCTTAATGTATACTTTAGATGAATTTTAGTTGTTTAATTGTTTGGGATTGCAATGAGGCTATCCTAATAAAGTTGAAGAGATAACGTTAAACAAGAAATATATATTATAAAGACAGAACAAATGTTCTTATCTGTATTACTGTAAAAACATAAGAGCATTCATCTTGAAAAATTGAATTATTGAAGTCTAGGTCACTTTTATCATTTGTTTTATGGCTTTTTATTTCTCTCTGCTTTGAAAATGAAAATAATTTATTTTACTTTTTATTACAACTTGTCCCCATAAATTTAAATATGGTATTACAAAATTTCAGTTACAAAAATGCTAGGGTATGTTTAAATATAAATAAGATTTTTTTAAAAAACATTTTAAGTTTTCTAAATATTTTTATAATATTACTTAAATTTTTTAAATATACTTTTTAAAATTTAAATGAAGCTATATTATTTGGTCCTACTAAAGACTGAATTATTTTTTAGGGCCAGATTCTTGCTTTCATTATGGCTGCCATTTTTTTGGTATGTTAAGATTGCATTGGGAATTGGTCTGTGCCAAGCTGGTGTGACCTGCATAATATAGGTCATAGAAATTCACAGGCCATAATAATTCCTGCACTAAATTCAATATCTATTGGTTAAGGTTTTATGACAAAGAGGGAAAGCCAGGTTTCTAGCTTTCATTGAAAACATTTTTATTTACTTATTTTAAGTTAGAGTCGTACCATTTATATAATTTGAGATTTTTTAAAATAAAACTGAATTATGCAAATGACAGTAATTACAGAATTCACCAGAGTGCAGAGTACACTGGTATGTTTTAGTTTAGTAAAGGGTCAGTAGTTAACAAACATTTTTCTAAAGCAAAAACCATGTGCTGACCCTTATTTCACATTAAAATGACCGGAGTTTGACACCAAAATGACAGCTGGTTAATACAACTTGAGATTTTAAAGTGCTTGTGTATATGTAAATATTATGACTGATCTTATAAACGTGTTGGAAGACACTTCAAGAAATGTCCTAGTTGTAACAGTTTACTCCAGTCCCCATTTTGTTTGAGGATATCATTAAAGAAGATGTTTTATCTGTTGGATTCAGAGGAAATGAATAGAATAATTAAGAACAAATAATTGATCTCAGTAAACAAAGATTATACTTACGTGCTTGTAATGTACACTATTTTCATAAGTGCAGTTCAGTGCAGAACACTGGATTTCAGATTCTTGTAGCTTGATAACTTAAAAAATTAATACTTCAAAACTAAATACTGTAACTACATTGTTATACAGTTCCCTGAAGTGTGCTGCAAATACATTGATAACACTTGGTTCAGTCACTTCAACTCTAAGGGAAACATGGAGGAGGAGGAATGCCAACTCAATTAGCAGGGCAAGAGAAAGGGAATTTTTAAAGAATAAATATGTGATGTGAAATTTTAACTGTACAAACTTTTTCAATTATATGTTTTTCTAATTATTAAAAACTTTTTGATGGTGATTTTTACTCTGAAAGTATTTTACAGAATAATGCAATTATCTAGCACCTACCATTTCAGTATCATGAAATATTTTGTTGCAAGATAGATTTGTATGAAGAGCATGTTGTTTGTGCCATAAGTTTTATAATGACTAATAAGATTAAAGAGGGTGCATTTTCATGAGATGTTTACTAGAGAGCTGCCTAATTAGCTATGCAGTAAAGTTTCTGTGCCTACATTTGTGGCTCTATTAGGTTGCAGGAAACTAATAACTCCGCTGCAGGTTAGTACTTGTATTTACAAGTGGTAAATCCCGTGGTGGAGTTGTTTAGTGAAGTGTTTCTCAACCAGTGGGGCACGAAGTTTGTGTAGGTGGGACTTCAACTCATTGCCAGATTGAAAAAATCAGTTGTTTATACTTCAAATAAATTTCATAGATTT